>NC_081290.1:182424989-182728019 GCF_030435805.1 Mustela lutreola | reverse complement strand
ACCTCCTGAATGTCATACCACCTCCGATCTCAGTTCCGTTAGTCTTAATCACGGGGCGTTTTGAATCTGCCTCACACATGTGCTTGGTGGTCCAGCCAGAGATTGAGGCAAAATTCATACACAATATCTGGGGCTCCCATATGCATTTTTTTTTCTCCTTTCTGGGATTACACACACACATGCGCATGCTCATGCTCATGCGTGCACACACATGCACACACACACACTTTCCAGCTGCTGTGGTTACCTCCATCTCCATTCTGCAGATTTTCAAGCCAGCGAGAGTGCAAACTTGCCGAGGTTGTAGTGACCCTACCACCCTGGAGCCTATCCTCAGACTAAAAGCTGTAAGAAGGGGAAACTTCCCCTGTGCTGTGCCATTCCCTGTTGCAAGTATCAGACTTTTACCTCCAGTACCCACCTTCTTCCAGCCACTTTTTGGTGCCTTTAAGTAGGCTATTGTATTCTTAAATTTCATTTCGAGGGTGAACAGGCCCAAAAGAACTTTAGAGAGCTGTCTTTTTATGTATCAAATCCTGTGCAAATCCATCAACTTTCAAGTTAAAATTAGATACAGATGACATCAAAACTGTTTAGCACTATGACCTCACAAAATCATGATTCACTGTCGACCTTTCTTCTGCCTATTTTGTTCATGCTGTCCCTTTCCATCTAAATCTCTCCTCAATTCAGTTACTACTTGAGAATGATTTACTGAGTAAATGGTGCAAGACACCATGTCAGGTGCTCTGTTAAAATTTTATTCATTCAGAATCCAGATCAAATGCATGTTCCTCCAGGTTCGTTCCCTCCCTCTTAATAGGTAGATGCGCTTTACCATTCTTCTGAATGTCTTGGGTACTTTGCCCTTCCCTTGCTTCTCTCCCCACCATCACCAGACCTATTTCCCCTGTTAAGGTTCATGATGGCAAGCACAAGTCTCACTCATGTTTGCACACATCTATGCTACCTTAAACATGCTTTTTAAAGTCCAGAACCAAAAAGATACCTTTAAAAAAGTCTTTGCAGTCAAAAGAAGGATGAGGGGTGGAAATGTAGAATATTAGCTTCCTGTCTTTGTTTTCAGCAATAGAGAGGGACATAAAGCAATAAAGCATTAATTTATTTCTAGAGAACATCCTAATAAAAGATAACTCTTGGGGGCGCCTGGGTGGCTCAGTGGATTAAGCCGCTGCCTTCGGCTCAGGTCATGATCTCAGGTCCTGGGATCGAGCCCCGCATCGGGCTCTTTGCTCAGCGGGAGCCTGCTTCTCTCTCTCTCTCTCTGCCTGACTCTCCGCCAACTTGTGATCTCTCTCTCTGTCAAATAAATAAATAAAATCTTAAAAAAAAAAAAAAAAAAAAAAAAAAAGATAACTCTTGGTGTTTTTCATTCCTCTTCCTTTTCCTCTTCTTTTTCCCCTTCTCTTTCTCCCTCCTCTTTTTCCTGCCTCTTTCCTTCTGTTTCTCACCATTTAATTGTGGTATGATTTAATCTTCAACTTCTTTGTATGCCTCGTCTCATTTTAAAATAAGATATGTGTGTTAGTATGAAACACCTTTTGCCTTAAGTTGTTATAGTAAAGAGAGGCTTTTCTTTGCCTTTGAAAATTCAGTGACAAAACTCAAGTAAACAGACAAGTGATGTTCCAAAGATGGGATAGAGAATAATCCAAATATTTGATTTTTCCTTAATTTATAAAATATTACCATGTAATTTTTTAGATTAAATTGTCAGTAACAAAGGATATCTATAAGCATTTTTCTCATTGAACCATAGAAATGAACATCTTATAAGTTGGAAACTGTCAAAATAAGACTAAGTGAGTTAAAATAGTTTTCCTAATAATCTCACTTCTTCCTTAGACTCAGGTCAGAAGACATTTAAAAGGAGAAGGTCTATCATAAACTGGGCCTTCTGGCGTGGGTCCAGCACTCACCTGGATAACTTACCAGTGTCACCAACATCGCCTGTGCCAGGGCAGCTCTTCGGGGTCTCTCTGCCAAGTATTTGTGAAAATGACAATCTGCCCAAACCTGTCCTGGTGAGTCTCGTTAGGGCCTGTGACACTAATGGGAATGGAGAACCCTGGGAGGGAAATCTCTTCTTAAATGGGAAAACTATAGACACAGCTTTGGCTTTGGCTGAGAATTTTATTGTTACTTCTAAGAAAAAAAAATCTGATTAAGCTATTGTAGAATCCTAAGAGAGACATAAATGGGAGAGATCATGGAGGCTGCTGGTTTCAGGAAGGAGCCATGTAAACCTGCTCGGATAAATCAGAGTTTGGCTCTGTAGGCAGAGTCCACTCTGGAGTCCCGTTATCCCCCATGTTTCTCTCATGGCCTTTCCAGAACCCTGTGTTGTTCTGTAAGCCTCCTTTAATCATTCTAGCAGCAGAAACCACTCATTCTTATAATTTTTTAAAATCTGACATGTCTTAGATGTATTTCAGGTGCCTACACATGTACATCCTCTGGCATTCAGCTCCCTTTTATAAATAGAGTGGTTCAGATGAAACCACTGAGTCTGTACTATGTCCTTGATATATGGAATGATCACTGTTCAGCGGCATTCATTGAGTGCCCCGCATCCCACAAGCACTGTGATGGATGTACGGGACATGCGGGACTTGACCTACATCATGCTGTGACATGGGCTGCCCACTGGCCTCACCATCGTCGTGCTCACCCTCCACAGTACACTGAGCACTTATCACTACCATCAGCCCTACTTTACAAATTTTAAAAGTCTCAAGTTTACTAGAGGTCACAGAGTAAATATATGCAATAACCAGGTTTCAGATCACATGGGTTGCTCCCCAACACCCATTCTCCTTCCTACACCACAAGCAAAGGACATTTCTTGCTAGAAAGAAAACTAAATGAAAGACTGATCACAATGCAGCGGAGAAAACTTCCTGGAAGAGGTGATTTTTTTTAGCCTGATTTTCAAAGAACGAAGTAAATGCAGGAAGTAGAATGTGTTATGGAGTCACATAAAAAGAAAGACAAGCAAATGGAGAATGAGTCTGGCAAGAATATTTCCATATTTGGAGGAAAGAGTCCATATTTGATGGAAAGAGTCCACATTAGAGAATAATAGGAAAAGAGGAGTAAGGGAAGGAGGGAGGCAAGTTTATAGGGACCTTAAAACAGTCAGAGAAATATGATTTTAAACACAAAAGATAGTCTCATTAAAGTAAAATGTTTTAGATGCTGAATATAGCAAGAATAAGTAGGGGAAGAGATTTAGAGATACCAAAACACAAACTGACTTCAGTCCAAGTAACAGCCCCTCCTCCAGTGCTTTTCCCCTGGGACACCCTAGCCACTGGTGGCCAGAGAGGGCAAGTGTGTCTTCCCCTGCTTGTATCTGTGAAGTGCCATTTTGGTTTTTTCCTTTGCTTCCTTATAGGATATGCTTTTCTTTCTTAATCAAAAAGGACCCCTCACAAAAGGGATCTTCAGACAATCGGCCAATGTGAAATCCTGCAGAGAGCTAAAAGAAAAACTGAATTCTGGAGTTGAAGTACACCTAGACTGTGAATCTGTTTTTGTGATAGCATCTGTCTTGAAGGTAGGAAAGGTTCTCCCTTCATCTACCCCACAGTGTAGCTCTGGGAGAAGACAACTGGTTTCTCTCATTACAACATTTTTACCAGCTGCAAAGAACCATAATGGATTTAGAATTTAAAAAGTGTTAAAAAAAAAAAACAAAAACAAAAATCAAAAATCACTTCACAAAATCAACATAGGTCTTTAAAAGTCCTTGCCAACGATATGGCAAGTCAGAAATGCTTTTTGAATTTTTTCGTCCCACACCACTCTCATCTTCATTCTGCCACCTCATACAAAAAAAAAAAAAAAAAATTAAATTAAATTACAAATAGTCAAAGCACGTACCGCATATTTACCAAAATAAACATCCTTCCTAATAAAGGCAAATTTTCAAAATAAACTTGTATTAAACTTTGAAACAGAGTTTACCATAATAAACATTTGCCTAACAACTAAAACAAAAAATTGCTCACAGAGATCACTGAAAATTCCATTCACTTATACAATCATCATGCCTTCCCCTGTCCCCTGGTGCCTTTCTAAAATAAAAGCAGAGTAGGAATGACTCCAGCATCTGGGTCTTTTATAAAACCCTTACTGCATTTGGCACTTTTTTTATGGTTTTTACTTACCCTTTGCCCCTTGGTTACTTAACTCACACCCATAGTTGAGTTAGAACTCCTCTACAATGTTTTCCTCCCCACATTCTTGCAGATGCCTCACATGTTTTAAAAATCTAGAGTCAGTACCACCTCAGCTATAGCTTCTGCAGACCAGTCTCGGGCTCCCATCTCCCAGCCCAGCTGGAAAGCACCAGGGTAAGGGGTGGAGGAAAACATGGTGGAGATGACCCTTCCGTGTCCCTCCTCCTGTTCAGCCGCTTACAGAATCTTCCTTCATGACTTAATGGATAATCAGATGTTTCCTGGCAAATGAGCCACTTCTGCTCTTAACCCCTGCTGTAGACTTTTGCAATAGTGTATCAGTCAAAAACAATCAGAGAGCTGGCTCTAGGCTCATTTTATCTGTTTTGCAAAGGATTTGTGACTACTCTTCTGTCCTGAAATACAAGAAAGATATGTACAGTTTGCTTAGCCAAATGTATGTCTAGTATATATATGCATAATGAATTTTCCCTTTTTTCTTTATATAATTAGGCTTTTTCCTATCTCTTAATTTAAAAATTTAAAAGCCTACATTTTGGAAAATTTTCCTTACTATGCTATTCTTCATAGCACCACATTTAAAATTTTATACTAAATTTTTGAGATTATTATCGAGAAACATGGTTCTAGAGGAGTCAAATTATATTTCAAATTGCAGAAATATCACTGGTCCAAAAATATCAAAAGACAAATGATTGAAAAATCTGGTTAAATGGGTTTCAAATAATTGAAGTTTTGTAATCATGTAACTGTGTGTTACTCTCATTTCTTCCCAGTGGTTGCAGGAAAGAAGATACTTTTTGCCAAAAGTTTTTGAGCTTCTGGTTTGTTTTGTTTCTTGTGTTTAAGACTATCTGGAAGTGGTACTTAAATTTTCCTTTAATTTTTTTACTTATGCTGGTTTTGCTTAAATACAAGCCTAACTCTTCAAACTGTTATGGGAAGAAAATTACTTGAGACACTGTAACTTTGATCCATTAGACTTTTAAGGAAAAGTTCATTTTTGATCCTACAGGAATCTCATCTCAAATTAATTTGGGAGTTTTGCTGATGACCTAGGCTCTGCTCTTGGAGGGGAAGAGGCTTTCAGTTGAGTGCTGTGAGCTGGTGATTGTAATTCAGAACCAGAGCTCACATCCTTTCTCAGCTGTGATGGTGGTTGTATTTCGTAACTTGTTATTCCAGCTGTGGAGAGTTCATTGAGATGTTACGAGTTATTATCTTTCAAGTGTAGGTTTAAGATTTAATGATGTTTTTCTTCAAGACAGATCATAAGTATGTTTCCCACTGAGATTTAAAAAGAGAACTATTGTCATTGTCCCACTTCGAAATAACAAATTTTGCCTCTTCTAAATCTGACTTTTAAAGTAGGTGCAGCAACTAAAATTAGTTCGGAATTATGAAAATGTAATAGCGCTACCCAAAAGTAGATGACTTTTGTGATGACACATCTCAATTACAAGTATCCAGGTACATTTCTACAGAAGAAATAATAGAACAGAGAGAGACTTTGAAGCAATCTCTTCCTACTTGTTAACTGCTCTAAAAAAAATTTATGGTAACAGGTGACATGACTACAAAGAGGTGTTTTAAGTTATCTTAAAAATCTCAGTTACGGTTCGTTGGCCTTACCTTGTTCCTCATCAGTGTGTGGCCATGGAAAAAATAGCACCAGTTCAGTAATGACCTCTGCCAACTTTGTCTGGGACTGTGTGTGGCATTCAGGTGTACAGAGAAGAAGGTGGGTTCTGTCCCTGCCCTGGGGGAGCTCATACTGGAGAAGATGCACAACTAGTCAGCAGAGCCTAACAGTCAGATGCCACAGCTTCCCAAGTAGTGATAGAGACAGAACACAAGACTAACGGGTTGTGTGTTGCCGTCTGTAAGGCACATAGGTAAAGTTGTTGACTGGGTTCTCCAGCAAGAGTTAAAACTGAGCAACTGCAGACTTTCACCTGCCTCCATGTTGTAAGCAAGAACTTGCAAGACCATGAGTACAGTGCTTAGACCTGAGATTGAGTTTTTTCCTGCCTAATCGTCACTGAGGTAGAGATTAGCCTTTGCAAGCCTGGCCTTGTTAGCACCAAGCCTAAGCAACAGAGAGAGTTGGCCTAGATCACAAATGAATATAGGACCAGGACCAAATTTAATTTGTTTTTATGCTTTTTATAAACAAAAATCAAATACCCTTGATCATATCCTATTTGTGATATGGTCTGGTTTCCCCACACCCAGCCCCACCAGCAGTCTCAGCAGACTAGGGTCTCAGGGGATAATGTACCGGGCATACTGTTAAGTGTGTGTCAGGCATGTGGGTGCTGTCCCAGACCCCCAGAGCCCAGACATACATAGCCTTGAATGCTTCCTCCCCCGTCCCCATTTATGAGGGGAATGCCAGGAGAAACTCTGAGTTTCACCTCTGGATGGAGTTTTCACCAATGCCACTGGAATATAAAGTTCCAAAATGACAGGGACTTTGTTTTACTCACTTCTCTGTCTCCAGCCCCTCAACCGTCCCTGGCATATTAGAGCAATTATGTGTAGAATGACCAAATGAGTGACTATTACATTAGGAACCTCACAAATGTCTTAGTGTGTTTCTTTGAATGGGTGATTGGAGAGCAGAAAAAAAGGACTTGGGTTGGTTTGCTAGACCCTGTCATGTTGTACTAGTTGGTTAAAACCTACACAAATGAAATTCCAGCCCAAAGAGGTTGTCGTTATCTTTCCCATTGTACCCCAGACTCCAGTTTCCCTCTGGTTTTTGTTAGAAAAAAATCAAAGCCTGTGTTTCTATGTGCGCACAACAGTGGAAAGTTGGCACAGAGCTCCATGTATTCCAAAAAAAGGAGGACTTAACTTTTCAACAAAATGTTTGCTTTTTTATTTCCCCAGTACATACATAGCATGAGAATAATGACTTAAAATATTTATTTTCCTTCTGTAAAAGGATTTTCTACGAAATATTCCAGGAAGTATTTTTTCATCAGATCTCTATGACCATTGGGTCTGTGTCATGGATCAAGGAAATGATGAAGAGAAAATAAATACAATTCAAAGGTAATTATTCTAATTTAGTCATGTCTCAAAAATACTTAAAAAAAAAACTTTTATAAGCTTGTCGACTCAAGTAATGATGACTCTCACAAAGCCATATCCATGAAGACCAGTTTAAAAATAGATTTATGAAAAATTAAGAAAAAATAAAAAATAAAAATAGATTTATGCTAGCTACTATCATTGTTATTATTGTTTTTCCCTAATCTTATTAACGTGGAATACTTGAGCATTGTACACCTCCTGTATATCTGAATCTGATAGGAGCTGAAACTCATTAAACTAATAACTAGACTCAATCTACAATTTATGATCTTAATTTTGGTAAATACTTAACTAAACCTACAGCTCTTTGTCTATCTCATTCAGCAACTAAATTCAAACAGAGAAAATTCCCTCCCCTTCAGGAACTGACTGTCTTAGTAGAGTAGATAGATAAACCAAGGATTATAGGTATAGCAGATCAGTGCTACGAAAGAGATATGGAGGAGGTACTGCAGAGAGACAGTTTAACTATTGAAAAGTGTCAAGGAAAAAGCCTGTCCTATCACAAAGAATGCATTGTCTATTCTCGTGCAAATGGAGATTGCTGGCAGAACTCACCACCCAAATTCACTGTTTCCTGCATTATACGAGAACTGGAAAGAAGTGTCCATTAACAAAAGGCAGTACCCCCAGTTCTGTAAAAACCCAAGAATCCTAGTATCATTTATCTGCATAGGCTTGTTTAGTACAATTTTTTTCTTGAGCAACTTTCAAATATGAATTATTATCTATACACTAGATAGAACATATTACAACCGTTGAAGACACCAGAAATCAAAGCCAAGTCACACATACTATCTGTGCTTCCATTATGATTAGGTAGAAGCCAGCTTCTCTGCGTTGTTGCTCATTGTCTAAAACTGTGTATCCTACAAACTGTTAAAGGATGATTTTTTTTAAAAAAAAAGTAAAATTAAGACTCATTCAAATATAAAATGAACAATACAAAATTTTTATTTAAATCTCTAATGAGAGAACCAGTTGGATGTTACCACCAGTTCGAAGGAGACTTCAAACTACTACAACATCCATAGTTGCTTCAGAAATGCTGAAATGATTTTACACATAGACACAAAACTGGCTTTTTTTACTGGAGCATGAAGGGGAGCAGTAAATCATATGTCTCTCCACCAGACAGAATTTTCAAATCTATGGACAGGTGTTAAATGTAGTGCTATCAGTAGTCTGCAATTTACAGAGATGTAGAATAGCTCAAAGATAATAGGGCCCCTAGGGAATCAGATAACCCAGAAGAATATGCTAGACAGCACCTTACTTTCCATTAAACACACTCAGTAATCTCTTAATTTATTTCAATATCTCTTATAATTTGTCCTTATGAAACCTTATGAAACAGTGTCAGTCCATCACACTGAAGAAGTGCCTTTGTGCTGTTTATGCAGCAAGAGTCACGTTACCTTATTTTCCCTCCCAGGTTGCAGACTTTTGTTGAAAAGAAACAACCATGATCATCAACGTATATGTCTTTTTTCTGGATAGTAGCTCATATAATTTTCAATGAATAATAATTTTAAAATCCCCTATCAATTACAAAATAGGAACAGTAGGAAATGTACTGTTGTAAGCTTGACTTATATATGAGAGTGATACCAGCAAGAAAAAGAAGTTTGGGACAAAATTGACCCCAAGGTGATAGAGCAGAACATAAGCTCTCAGAATGGACCTAAAAGTCTTAATAGTTGAGGTTTGGGTTCTCACCAAGAGATAGAATTCCTGTATTGCTACTGAGAAATAAAGAACCACTAAAATTTAATTATTGTTTAATTTCATCAAAAAGCTTTTTGGGGGAGGCTTGGTTGAGAATATTCTGAAACATTACAGGATTGGCCTAAGTTAAAACACATTGCATTAATTTCAGGTATATATTTCAGGCAGTCAGCAGTTTTTTACAAGCCATTTTTCTGCATTATTTTTCATCTTCATTGGGTTGTGAAGACAGTGTACAAAATAAATAAGTAAATCCCCCATCCATGTTTCCATTCTTTCTGTAAGGCATGTACCATAGTAACTGAAATTCTTGCATATCTGAACTGTGTTCTTTCTTTGCATGGTTTCCCATGAAAAGCAAGCGTTGCTTATCTACACAAGTTTTTTATGAAATGTCTTTCTTAAAGAGTGCATTTTTCTGTCTTTAGGCTATTAGACCAACTTCCAAGAGCCAACGTTGTTCTCCTAAGGTATCTTTTTGGGATATTATACAACATTGAGCAGCATTCCTTGTCCAATCAGATGACTGCATTTAATTTGGCCGTGTGCATTGCTCCAAGCATTCTTTGGCCTCCTACTTCCTCCAGCCCAGAACTAGAAAATGAATTTACAAAAAAGGTAATGAAGTTTTTCATTTTTATGCCCTGGGGGACTGAGTCCCCATTTTGAACCTTAAATTTAGGGTATTAATTCTGAAAGACGTTTTCTGGAATAACTTAAATATACCTCCTTAGAAATTTGAGTGTATTGAGTTTATCCTACCCTGGTAGATTATAGAAAGGTACTTTCTTGAGCAAAACAGTGATAGCAGTTCTGGGTTACTTCTCTTCTCCCTTCAAGGAGGCAAAACACTATGGCTGACTTAAACCTTAGAGTTACACGAAAGAAAATGATATGATTTAAATAAAAAAGAAGGACTTTGGACTTAGACAAGCCAAGGATCATTCTTCAGCTCCAAACTTGCCAGATGTACAATCTTGGATAAAATTAGTTCTGTTGATCCAGTTTCCTCATCTAAAAAATGGAGGTGGTGGGATGCCTGGGTGGCTCAGTGAGTTAAAGCCTATGCCTTCGGCTCAGGTCATGATCCCAGACTATATGAAAAGTAGCACTTTCTTTCTGTCCTTTTTCATGCAGGTTTCTCTGCTTATACAATTTCTGATTGAAAATTGCTGTAGGATATTTGGAGAAGAAATCACTTCCCTCTTGGGACAAGTTTCAGTGAGATGTGATACTAGAGAGAATGCCTCAGGTATTGTGAATAATAATTGGATTGGTTTTTGTGAGAAACAGGCATGTGTGAGTGAAGATGCTGGGACAGTGTCCTGGGGCCTGCCGCAGCTCAGTGAAGGAAGCCTCTGACCTCAGTCATGGGCCTAGGGTTTCTGCTCCTCCTTGCATGACCTGCTAATAGGTCAGGTTATGTTAACAGTGTGGTGGGGTTAAGAAATATGTAAGATGAGGTCCAGAACTTCCAGAAGCATCTTGTGTTATGTTTTTAAACTTCTTTTAAAAATATCTTTACAGAGATCCCTAACATGTGTAGTAGAACTGCTGTGGCTGAAATTAGAGTAAGATGTCCTAAAGAGGTGGGGGCAGGCCTGGGCTTCTCCCCACTCTCCTTCCTCTAGTGGCCCTCAAGATACTTCATGCTGTGGAACAGTGTAGAAACCACTAGTACTATGGGGCCAGGGGGGACTTTGAAACCAATCAGCCTTCCAGAATACAGATTCCTGGACCACCAATTACTAGTTATCTTTGACCAATTCCTTTTTTTTTTTTTTTTTAATTCAATTAGCTCATCATTAGTTTTTGGTGTAGTTTTCAGTGATTCGTTATTTGTGGTTTCATATAACCATTCTATGCCCCTGAACATCATTATCTTAATCAATAAATGTGGGTAACATAATGTCTCACTTTTATGATTGTTGTAGAGATTAAAGTAGCAAACATTGAAGAGCTTGGGTTCATAAATGGTTCCTCTGAGATCAAACTGCTCACCCGCAGTCACGAACCTGCATATACCTGGCATTCATTCCTTTATATTTTGGACCATTTCTTGATATTAACATGTCCTCATTGCTTTGAAGAGACCTTAATTAAGAAAGCCTTTTTCTTCAAGAACTGAGATAAATTCGGTATACTCAACATTTTTTTTTTTTAATTCTGGGGAGACTGAAAGATCCTTTCTAAGAGTAGGAATCTGAACAATCTTTATGAAAAGAAAATTAAACTAAGTCTAGAGATTTTTTTTTTAAGGCAGCATGTATTTTTGGTAAGTAAAAATGTTAATTGTGGTTTGATTTTTTGACAGATATCTCTTGCTTCCAACTGAATGACTCCTCCTATGACAGCTTGGAAAATGAGCTAAATGAGGACGTCGATGCTCCCTGTAGTGACTTGGTAAAGAAACTTGGTCAGGGTAGCAGAAGCATGGACTCCGTATTAACCCTCAGTGACTATGACCTCGACCAGCCTGAGGTGGAAGGCCTTTTAACCCTAAGCGACTTTGACTTGGACCGTTCTAAAGATGAAGACATTCAAATGGAACGGCCTCTTGAATCCAAGCCAGCAAATGTGACAGTAGTGTATGCAAAGGTCCCGCTGCGTGACCATGCCAGGGCTGCATCTGGCCTGAGCACACCCAGCTACCTGTCCACAGCTGCAGCAGATGTTCCAAAAAGCCTGAGGCGACACCGGCGCTGCTCAGAGCCTAGCATCGATTATCTAGATTCTAAGCTTTCCTATCTCAGGGAATTTTATCAGAAAAAGCTACGCAAGTCCAGCTGTGATGCAATTCTCTCACAAAAAGATGAGGATTATCTGAAGCAGAATCAACCCCTCCAGGAAGAGGGTAAGACATATTTTAAACATGGTTTAGTCGAAGGCACTGAGAGCAAGAAAAATGCCACTAATAAAAATGTTAAGAAGAAAAGCTTATCTGGGAATGAAGGAAATCATGTGAAACTTTTTTCTAAATCCAAGCCAGTGGCCATTTCTGTGGCATCTTGTAGTCACATGTCCTCACAGGATCATACCAGGAACCAGCCCTTTGGTGCAGATACATCAGGATACTCCCCACCACACACAGCAGATGCCCTCAAGACTTCGAGGAGGCACCGGCGCTGCTCAGAGCCCAACATGGATGACCAGCACTGCAAACTGACCTATCTCAGGGGAATGTATTCAAAGAAACAACATAAAACTAGCTATGAAGCTGGTCTCTTGCATGGAGAGGAAGATTATCTCCAGCGGCACAAGTCATTGCAAATGGAGGGGCAAAAGCTCATTAATCAGAGTTTGGTCATGGGGATTGAAGTGGGCAAGAGTAGTGGCACAAACCAAAACACAGAGAAGGGTTTACCCCCGAGATTAAACATCTGCCCAAGGACTAGCTATTCCAGCCTGTCTTCTCCAGGCACTTCCCCCTCTGGCTCATCAGTGAGCTCCCAAGACAGCGCTTTTTCTCAGATTTCTGAACACTCTGTGTTTACCCCCACTGAAACTTCCTCTCCAATAGATTGCACTTTTCAAGCTCAAAGAAAACAAGACGAGCTTTCTTCTGATTTTAGCAATTCCAGCCTCATTTCTGCAACTCCTGGTCCCTCATCAGGGCAGGCCAGCAGCCACCTGGCTTATACGAAAAAGGATACTGTAGAATGGCATTCACAGATACACTCTGTAACTCTTCATCCAAGCACATGGTTGAGAAATGGTGTGGCCAGTTTGAAAAACTGGTCCCTCAAAAAGAAGGCAAGAGCATCCAGACCGGAAGAAAAGAAAGTAAGTTCTCTAAAAGGGCCCACAGAGCCACCTCCACATGCTGCTGGTATTTCAGAAGCCAACCCACTACAAGAGAGACAGAAAGACATGCCCCAAAGGGCACCTGAAGAACTTGGAACTGTGCAAACAGCCCAGTGGTACAGTTCTTACTCCAGCCAGGACTCAGGGAGACACTGTAACTCTCCATTCAGCCTAGTGGAGGACGGACTCAAGCTTTGTGTGAAGTCCCACCAGGACGGAGAGAATAGTGAGCAGTGCTCCCCTGGTACTTTGCGTTGTAAGAGATCCTTACCCGGCTCTTTGTCTGTGGATGATCTGTCTAGCCCAGACTCAGGGCCTACAGTGGTTTGTGATACTGGGGACCAACAATTAGCCAAAGACATTTAACCACAGTACGAATGTGATGTGTACAAGAAGAGAGACAAGTCTAAGAATCTGATGTCTACAAGAACAGAAACTGGGCTAATAATAATATAAAGACAAGATTATTATGACCCCTTTGTATAAATACATGGGATGGGTAGCATAAGGATAATCACTGCTAATACTTAGGACAACAAAGTAATTTTCTTTACTGAGACCATTTGGCAGAAAGCTTAGACTAAAAAATTTCATCATCTGTTTGGGAGGCTTTTCCTTATTAAAGCAAGGGATTTGTCCTCTCCCATGTTTTTGGAGATGACTAGCAGAGAGCCAGAGAAAACATCTTCTGTAGAGAAAACATGCTTTATATGAGATTAGTACACTGAAAAGGCCAGGATATCCTAAGTGAAGAATAAGGATTGTGGAGAGGCGGGGTGGGTGTAGAGAAACAGCCACATTCCATAGAATGTTTTTAATAACTACGCAAGAAAAATGCCACTAATCAAAGTATCTTTTAAAAAGAGAAAGCATGTCCAGTAATGAAGGAAATCATGTAAAACATTCCTCTGAATCCAAGCCAGTAGGTATTTCTGTGATGTTCTGTAGTCATGTGCCTTCACAGGAAGATTCCAGGAATCAGCCCATCGATGCAGCTACAGTGGCGTAGACTAGAATAATTCAAGAGCCATGAGTATCATAGTTTATTCGTTGGTTGTATTCATTGATTGATTTTTCCATTGGTGTTCCACTACTATACAAAGGCTCCAGAAAGTAGATCTGTGAGGAGAGAGAAGAAAATGTTGCTTATTTCAGTATCCTTTTCAGAGGTGCCTGTGCTAAGAGCATTCTCCAGAAATGCAACTTTTGCTATTAGAAGGTGACCTCCTGACAGCATTGACTCTCCTGGTGTAGAGGAAAAGATTGCAACACCAGTCCTCTCTCTATCTCTATTACACGAAGTTGTTGCCAACATGTGACCAAAGTATGGCTCGTCTTTGTTGAAAAAAAAATGTTTTTCTACAGCACTGTCTCTTAGATTACCCAGCCAGAAAAAAAATTACTGATAAATCGTCGCTTTTCTAATTGTCATTGGCAGTTGAAAGAGTAATTTTAAAGTTGGCAGGTTATAAAAGAGTCACAGAATGAAACGCCCACCAATCAGCAGTCAGGCCTTCTCAGACTATCGTTGGCTTTGGATTTTCTCACCTCTGGAAGTTTTACGTATTTTTGTCCCAGATGATTCATGGTTTATATCCCATTAGTTTGTCTGCTATCCATGAATTTTTCTCCCCTCCCTTGCCTTAAAGGTTATACCACTACATCCCCTGAGTTATCTCCATGGATGATTAGGCCTCACCAGCCAGTGAGAAGGAATAGAATCAGGAAAGGATGTGCATCTTCCTTCATTTTAACTACTTACTTGGAAGAAGTTGCTTAGAAACCATTTGGCCTCTTTAGTTCACCATCCTTTCTCCCACTAATTTATACCAAATTATTTTTCTTAGCCACCAGGAAACTTTCGTGTCAAATGTTCTTTCCCTGTTGTCCTAAAGGTTGAATTTCTGAGTTATAGAAAAAATAATAATAATAATGTTTTCTGTAAAGTAGAAGTCCTTTCAGTATTAGCTACAGGTGCTACCTACCTCTAAGGAACATGGCCGTGTTGGCCCTACGCATTGTAATTAACTCTCAGAACTCTGTGTTCCAAGAGCTCCTTCATGACACTGGCCATCTCAGTCACAGATGTGAAGTCAGTTTTACCTTATAAACAGCCACTCTATGCTTAGATTCCTGAGTGCCCATATGCATCTTTTGTGATTTAATATATAAAGGTAACAGGAAGTTCCTCCCCTTACCCTTCGGGCATACTACTGTCAGAACTGCAAGATGTGAATAAAGTTCTTACGGCTTGGAGTGTCGTTCTGGAAGTAGTTGTTTCTCCACTTAACAAAATAATAGTTCTCTCCTTTTTTCTTTCATCTGGGTGGGTAGAAAATTATTCACCCAGTTTGAAGCATAGAAGAAAATAGATGCTGAGGTTTTCCATAACCATTCTTCTTCTCTGTGTTCCCCTAGATGCTCCTGTAATACTTAATGTGAATAGTTTGTTAATATTGCTGTAATGTATTATATTGTATGATTGGAAGAAAGATGTCATTTTATTATACTCTGTCAATCTATAATATATTAGACTGATGCTTTATCTAAAATGCTTTGAGTTTGTATAATATATCTTGACAAATTTTACTACCATATGTAATGTAATAAATGTGTATTTTTGTACTTGCAGAAACTGCTGCTAACTTTTAAAGTTGTTTGGTTTTCAAAGCACTGAAAATGGATATGTATGAAGTCCATGCTGTCTATTAAATAAAAAAAATCTGTAGAATTAATGATCCCATCAGAGCAATATTGCCCTTTTGTAGAATTGTTTTAGTTAATAAACCCAGTCTTTGCTTAACATTGAAAATTTTATAAAATGTATTTAATATTGAATTGGAACTTTGAACTTTTAGTCGTAGATCATGGTGATTCTCTCTAGAAAAAGAGGGCTTTTTTTTCTTCTGTATTTTCCTAATCTTATCATTTACCAAACAAGTCATGCTTTAGACACATAGTCTTCATTTTATTAGACATGATTTCGTTTTGCTCCTAGAATCAGATATAGTCTATATTCTCATATCAGGAGAACCATTAACTCTGTTTGATTGATTATATGATTTTCTTATCTAAATTTGAGTCAGAGTACCAGAATACCCAGTTGATCCCAGACACATCCAGCCATTCCAAGATATCTGGATTCAGATACCCCAACACATCAATACTTGTAAGGTCGTCTAAACTCACTAAATGTTACTGATTTTTCATGGCTGCTGCTTATTTGCCTTTTCAAAATCCACTGAGGTTTCACTCTGTGTAAGTTTAACAACCATTTCAAAGAAACTCAAAAATAAAAACTAGCTTAGTCCAGAAAAAATGATTTGCTTTAATAGAATACCGAAGACTAGCAACCCCACTGTCAGAAATGTCACTGATTATATTTAGGCAATGTACAGAGACACTGATGTTAATGTCTTTCTAAATTTTACAGAAATACAAAGATAATTTTGCTGCTAAAAAGGAGTCTAAACCGACTAAAAACACTAGATTCAAGGAATTTTCTCACATTGTGTTTTTCTGTCTTTCATGGCATGACATTGAATTGAAAGGCTCTAATGTATCCTTGAACCACTGGCATATTTTGTCTGTTGAAAAGAAACTCTAAGAATATTATGTATCTTAATCAAAGTTATGGCAGTGTTTAGCTGATATTTTCCTACTGGTCATGTTTGGGAGGAAGTCTTTGGAAACCCCATATTTCAATACAAAGAAAACTGCATAATTCGGTACAAAGAAAAAAATGAATAATAAAGTCAGGTAAAATGTTAACTTTCTTTAATGTCTATTCTAGTTATCAGCATATCTCATAAGCTAAGTTTCCTGCTGAGAAGAAGAGTTCTCTTGAGTTCTGTGCTGTCTTCCCCAAGTAGAAGTCCTACTCATTTTCTGAGCCACCTGTGAGTATAAATCCTTCATCCTTACTGTTTGTGGGTTGTTGTTGTTTTTTTTTTTAATATAGTGAACTCCTTGAGTTTCAGTTCTCCATAATGTCAAGTGTATAGTAGAATTTGCAGAAGGTATATAATTGGGAAAATCTTGGAGTCCCAAGGAAACATACACAAACGATGGAACCAGATGTACTTTGTTCCTAACTTTGTACAGGACATGTTCTCATTTTGCATCATGCATCAGGGACAGATGTATATACTTATAGAGTTCAAAGTGTTTTTCTCACCTATTTAATTAGGGCAAAGTAAATACGTTTTCTGGAATTTGGTTTTATTTTAAATGGCTATATAAATTGCAGATTTTGGAGACATTAAGATTTAAATATTAATTATTTACATATAGGTTTGATTTTAAATTACAATAACTTGGAATCAAATTTAGAATTCCTTGCAGCTTCTTGATCTGCTAGGAAGAGTGAATAAGTTGGCTAAGAACCTGTACTTAGGAGGTAGACCCATTTCTAAGCAAGTAAATTGGATGGTATAGAGAAATACTCCTCCAAATCACAGGGGCTGAGATTGTTACTGCCTAAAATTTTTAGGAGGAAAAGAAACATTTTATGTCTTTGTGCAAGAATGAAATGACTGAGAATTATCAAAATACATGAATTCAGAGATGCATACTGCTTGTAGGCACAGCAAATGCATAGAGGACAAGAAAATCTATAGATGAGCTAGCCAATTCAAGCAAGAAACTGAAATCACAAGGAGGTCAAAGAAAATTGAAAAGAGGAAAAGAGCGTATTTTGGGGAGATGAAGGTGTTACAAATTATATAAATGCTATTTAGGCCATTTAATTTTTATTACCAGGTATCATTCTAGATCCTATGGATACAAGGTAACAACAAACAGATTGTTTCTCTCCCAGGAACAGCTAAGGAAAAATTGGACTGTGTAGAAGAAAGTTAACATTAATATTCACTGGGCATTTCCATGCTCTCCTAATATATTAACAATATGTATTATTAATTATATTCAATTGTATCAATCAGTAATATGTACTCTCAGTATGTATTATTTCATTAATGCTCACAGTAGCCCTATATGGTGGGTATATTCAGCTAGAGTTTCATTCTGATTCTGGCTCTTTTTTCTCAGCTTTTCACCTTAAAATAGGGATGATAATAAAACTCCACCCATAATAAAACAGACAAAACTTATATACATGAAAACCAATCCAAACTCTACTAAGTTAATATAAAAAAATAATAATCCAATATTGGAAATAATTCAGAAAGCCATGACAAATATAAAAATAAATGGCCTAAAAATTTGTTCCAGATGAAGTGGTATAGACTTGTGTCTCCCATCTCCTCCCCACTAAGTACAACTACAAATCCTGGAAATAATACAAAAGACAACCAAAGGAGAATTCTAAATGGTGGTAATAGGAAGGCGAATTGGTTCAGAACTCTAGGACTAGAGAAACAACACAATAACTATCTAATACTCCTTCATCCAATAGAAAAAGTGACTAAGGCCTGACCTTTCTCAACCTAGCAACAGAAGACAGCCCAGATATGTGCATTTCACCCTCTCCCCATCAGTCAGAGTCTCTCTGACACCTTCAGGTAAGCTAGACATCACCAGCAAGTGGGATAGATGAATGCTCCACTAATAATAAGTGGCCAAGGGGAGAGTTATCCTTTTCCTGCTAAGCCTGAAATCCCCCACTCCCTTACTGGGAGATACCAAAATGGTCAGGCTACAACAGAAAGAGGGGCCCGGTCAGAACAAGCAGGTCAGCCTGGGAAACATCTTTGTCCCAACAGGTGTAAGACTCCCTCCTGACACACACACACAGACTCTGAGATATCCAGACAGCTGGGACAGGAGGCCTCTATCACAAAAAAAATACTGAGCCAAGGAAATCTAAGGTCTGTGAGACCAAGAAGCTTCTCTGGCTGAGAACAGAGCAAAATAGCACCACAGAGTCTCTGAAAATTAAATGGCCCATGGGCCCACAATCCCTGACTTTAGGTCAGGATCTGGGGGGTAATAACAAAAGACCCAACATTGTATCATTGGAGTTCAAAACAGAGAGACAGTTAAGCTAAAACAGTATTCAGAGAAATGGTCGCTGAAAATGGCTGGTGAAAGACACAAATCTGCATATTCAGGAAGCTGAGTAAAATCCAAAGTAGATAAAAGTGAAAAGTGAAAAGTACATCTTAAATGTTTAGATACTAAAGACAAGAAGAAAAGATCTTGAAAGCATACAAAAATAACACCTTACCTATAAGGGAACATCAATTTTCAGATTTATCATTTCAAACCACAGGGAACAGAAGAAAGTGGCATATTGTACAAGTGTTAAAGAACTGTCCACCCAGAATTCCATTTCCATTGAAACTATCCCTGATGAATGAAGGGGAAATAAGGACATTCTTAGATGAAGGGAGACTTTTAAGAATTTGTCACTAACAGTTGATATAGTCTCAAAGTTTAGCTAGTTCTTTAAATAAGAAGTAAATGCTAAAAGAAGGAAATATGGAAAATCAGGAAGGAGGAAAGGACAATGGAAAGCAGAAATAATTTTTTTAAGGCTTTTAATAAAATTTTTTATTTTTTATAAACATATATTTTTATCCCCAGGGGTACAGGTGAGTGCTGAGAAATAAGAATTCTTAATGATACACTATTCTCATGAGTTTTATAAGTCATATTTGTGCTTGAAACAAAAATTACAGCATCATTTGATAGTTAAGACAATGATATTTAAAAGTGGAAAAAATAAAAGGACCGACATGGAAATGAGTTTCTCATACTTCACTCAATGTTGTAAAGTGTTGATATTAATGAAATGGAATACTATATATGTGTATATTGTAATACTTAAAGCAACTACAAAAACTGTATTTTTGGAAAGCGTATCTCTCTAAAATACCACAAATAAATCACAATGAAATTCTAAAAAATATTTAACCCACAGGAAGGCAAATAGAACGAGAAAAACAAGAACCAGAGTGGGAAAAAAAACCTCAAAATAAAACAAATAATAGAGTGGCACACTTTAGGTCTAACATATAAAAAATTACATTATTTACAAATGATCTACATATACCAGTCAAAAGACAAAGATCGACAGAATGCATTAAAAAAATAAACTACTTAACTATATCCTATCTATAAGAAATTTCAAATGCAATGATATGGGTAGGTTGAAAGTAAACAATGAGAAAAATATACCATGCAAACATCGATCAAATTTTAAAAAAAGAAATTAAAAAAAAAAAAAAGCAAGGGTGGCTATATTAAAATTGAGTAAGATAGACTTTAGAGCAAAGAAAATTACCAGAGACAGAAAGGGACATTATATAACAATCCACCAAGAAGACATCACAAGCCTAAAATGTATGTGCACAAACAATAAAGCTTCAAAATATGTAAAACAAGCTGACTTAACTAAAAGCAGAAATAAAAACAGTTGAAAACTTCCATGCTTCTCTCTCAGCAATGATAAAGAACTTACCAGTGCCATGAACCTAAAAGGTTATAATTGGCATTTATAGAATACTTCACCCAACAATAGCAAAATACACATTCTCTGCAATTGCCCAGGGAACATAAAATAAAACCATAAAATAAACATCAACTTTTTAAAAGAATTAAAATTATGCAGAGTATGTTTTCTGAACACAGTGCTATCAAACTAGAAATCAATACAAGAACGATACCAGGAAAATCTTCAAGTACTTGGAAACCTAAAAACATAAATAATCTATTGGTAAAGAAGAAAAAAAAAAAAAAGACACTTCAAGGAAAATTTTCAAAATCCTAGAACTAAATGAAAATGCCTATCATATATATGTGGGTTACTGTTAAAGCAGTGTTGAGAAAAATTTATAACACTGAATGCTTACATCATAAAAGGAAAGATCTTAATAAGCTAACTTCCTACTTCAAGAAACTAGAAAAAAAAGAGTAAAATAAACCCAAGACAAGCAGAAGGAAGTGAGAAGGATTAGAATAGACTGTAAAATGGAATATAGAAAACAATAGAGAAAATCAATAAAACAAGTTCATTGGAGAATTAATAAAACTGATAAACCTGACTTGATAAACCTGACTGAGACTGATGGCAAAAAATTCTTTAAAAAGAATATGAAGCACCAGTATCAGAACTAAAACAGGATATCATCATTGATCCTGTAGTCATTAAGAGGATAATAAAAAGAATACCCCAAGTCATTTTTACATTCATAAATTTGACAACTTAGATGGAAAAGTTCCTCAAAAACCATAAATTACCAAGCTCTGGCCAAGATTAAATAATCTGAGCATTCTTATAATTATTAAATAAATTGAATTCACAATTTAAAAGCTACTGAAAATAATAATAAATAACTACATAAACAAGCTCCTAAAGAAAAATCTCTAGGCCTAGATGGTTCCACCAGAGAATTCTAACAAACATTTAAAGAAGAATTAACATCAATTTACATCATGTCTTCAAGAAAACAGAAAGACTGGAACACTTTGAATTCATTTATGAAGCCAGTATTGCCCTGATAAGGAAACCAAACAAAGCCAGTACAAAAACAGAAAACTACTGACTCATGTCACTCATGAGCTTAGATGCCAAAAATGAAAAAATTAGCAAACCAAATCCAACAGTGTATAAAAAAAATTCTACAATATAACCAAGTAGAATTGTTTTCCAGGTGTGTGGCATAGTTTAACATTTGAAAATAAATCCGCGTAATCTATATCAACAAGATAAAGATGGAAAAATCACAATATATCAATTGACAGAAAACATTTGACAAAATTTATCACCCATTTGTGTATTTTGAAATTCAACAAATTAGAAGAAAATTATCTCAACATCTACAAAAAAAAAAATCTACAGCTAACATCATAATGATGAAAGATTGCTTGCTTTTGGGGGAACAAACAACAAGGATATCTGCTCCTACTCCTCTTGTTCATCATACTACTATAAGGCATAGTCACTGGGATAGGGCAAGAAAGATTTTTTTAAAGATACCCAGATTGAAAACAAAGAAATAAAACTATTTGCAGATGATGTGATTGTCCATATAGAATATCCCAAGGAATCTACCAAGGGAAAAAAAAAAAAAAAAAACAAAACATAAGGACCCTCCTAGAACTAATAACTAAATTTAGCAGCGTCACAGAATAGAAGATCAACACGCAAAAATCATTTTCACTTGTATATGCTATAAATATGCAGAAAATAGGGGCACCTGGGTGGCTCAGTTGATTAAGTATCTGCCTTTTGCTCAGGTTGTAATCCCAGAGTCCTGGGATCGAGCCCTTCCTCAGGCTCTTTGCTCGGCTGGGAGCCTGCTTCTCCCTCTCCCTTGCTTGTGCTTTCTCTCTCTCTGATAAATAAATATTATCTTTAAAAAAATAAATATGCAGAAAATAAAGTTAAAAGCAGTATCATTCATAATCACCCCAAATAAATTTAAATAGATGAAAATCTAATGGAACATGCACTGGATATGTATTCTGAAAATTATAAAATGTTGATGAAATTCTGGTGAAAGAAATCAAAGAAAACCTAAACAAATGGAGAGATGCAGTGTTCATGGTTGGAAGACTCAACATAGTAAAATGTCATCTCTTCTTAAATTGATATATAGGTTTAATGCAGTCTCAACCAAAATCCCAGAAAGGACTTCTGTAGACATAGACAAACCTCTTATGAAACATATGAAAAGGCAGAGGCCATAGAATAGCTAAAATATCTTCAACAAAGAAGAATAAAGTGAGAGGGATCACTCCATCCAATATGAAGACTTACTATATAACGACAGCAATCAAGACAGTGTGGTATTGCTGGAAAGACAGGCCAGTGGAACAGAGTAGACCTACACGAATTTAGTCAACCGATTCTCAACAAAGGTACAAAAGAAATTCAGTAGAGACAGGGCACCCTTTTCTACAAACAGTCCTGGAGCTTTGGACATCCAAAGGCAAAAAACTAGAACCTCTTTTGGGCTCCCTGCTCAGTGGGGAGTCTGCTTCTCCCTCTGATCCTCCCCCATCTCATGCTCTCGCTCTCTCTCTCTCTCTCTCTCTCTCTCAAATAAATAAATAAATGAAGTCTTTAAAAAGGAAAAAGAAAGGGATCTGGGTGGCTCAGTTGGTTGAGTAACTGCCAGGATCAGGTCATGATCCTGGAGTCCTGGGATCGAGTCCCGCATCGGGCTCCCTGCTCAGCGGGAAATCCGCTTCTCCCTCTGATCTTCTCCCCTCTCATGCTCTCTCTCTCACTCTCTCTCTCTCAAATAAATAAATAAAAATCTTTAAAAAAAAAAAAAAAAAACCTAGAACCTCAACTAAACTTCACTTCCTTTACAAATGGATCGTGGACTTAAATGTAAATTTTAAAATATACAACCTTTAAAAATGTGAAGATCTTTAGGGTCCAGGGATAGGTATAAAGTTCTTGGATTTGATATTAAAAGCAGGATCTATAGAAAGAAAGAATTGGACCTCATAAAAATAAAACTAAATTGAACCTCACCAGAGTTAAAAAAAAATAAAATAAAATAAAAAACTTGCTTTGAAAAGACATGTGAAGAGGATGTGAAGCTATAGGCTGGGAGAAAATATTTGCAAGCCATATATTTGACAAAGAACTAGTATCTAAAATATATGAACTCTCAAAACTCAACAGTAGTTTTTTTTGTTTGTTTTGTTTTTTTAATCTGGTCTGGCACGTAAAGAGTTTGAAAATTTTCTGCACACCAAGAAAAGAGCTGAACAAACAAAATCAGCCGTTCTTCTCAGATCCAGTAAAGAATGGAGATCCTAGGGAAAACTGCTGCCCCCAAATTTAGAGAGGTAGACAAGTGGATACAGAGAACGACAGCTTACCAGAGCAGAAGCCCAGAAATAGAAACCCTTGCTAGAACCAACCCCGAATTGGCCAACTTACATTCTAATTGACATATTATATTGTTGGAGACTCAGTGTAGACACGTTTGAGAGTAAAAATCTCCAGGATGCCCAGTCTTAGATCACCACATTTTTGTGAGTTTTACTAACAGGAGCCCCATAGAGTTGTCATGATAAAGATCAGAAAAAAGATCTCTCGCACAGGTGGAGTCAGGATGGAGGAGTGCACCTGACAGCCTTGCCCTCGGTGAATTGTAGATGATTGTGGTGGGGCCTTTCAGATGGGGACCATAGGTGACCTCTCAGGCAGTCAAAGGTTTTTGCAATTCTCCAGTGGGAGTAAATCACAGACTATGAGGGAGTTTGACAGCTATTAAAACCAGGGTTCTGCACTTGGGGGGTAGCTTTGCAGTTTGGGGAGTTTTATTTTCCATAGTTGACTGCAGTATGGTTCAAGTCAGAGGGAAAGAAGATCCCTAGACCTCCATCACAAGTGGTGCCGTAACAGGAGCCATACTGGCAGTAAGGAATGGACCAGTGGCCGTGGTTGGGTCAGCCATGATGGGTGGCATTCTCCTAGCTTCAACTCAAGGAGCTGGGATCTTGCCAACAAGATTCACCTCTGCACATTTCCCAGTGTCCTCCGTTTGCAGAAGACCCTTCAGCCCGGCTACCATCCTCCCTTTTTGGAGGCTATCAGCAATACCAAGAGGACTTCTTTCCCAGGATTTCTTTAACACAATGAGCTGTATGTAGTTTAAGAGGGAATTTGAGAAGATAAGTCACAGTCTGTTTTTAAAACCATAGGTGGAATAGCTATGGCCAAATAGGCTCTGAAGGGGCACTCAGCTATTTTTTCTATTTAAAGGAATGTGGCAGGAACAGATAGATGTTAGAAGATAATACATGTGTTTATTCACACTTGGGTTGCATTTGTGATAAAAATAAGTGTCTATTATCTTTATAAGAAAATATAATAAATGCTTAGAAGACAAAGGACCAAAGGGCAAACAACAATGAAATATAACCATCATTTCCTTAGGGACTTCTCTGCTTGGTTTTATGTGTTCTATCGGTCAAAAAACAAACCAAAAAACTCTTAGTATTTGCTCTTCCTGGAAAGGAATAGAGAAAGAGAAAAAGAAAAGAAAGGAAAGAAAAGAGAGGAGGCGGAGGGAGGGAGGGAAAGAAAGAGAAGAGGGGGAAAAAATGTCCTGCTTCCAGCAAGAAGAGAAAAACAGCCATTTTAAAATATGCCTGAAGCACTCTGTTCTTTTTAACAAGGCCCGCCCTCAAGGAAAACTGTTTTACCAGAGCCTAACCAACAAAAGGGAATGGTTGTACTCAACTCCAGCCCACTCTAGCCTTCCATGCTGAGCTGGAGGTGGTGGGGGGATACCCAACTCCAGTCCCCCCCAGCCTTCCTGTCTCACCTGAGGTGGGGGCAGGGGGAGCAAAAGCCTGGTCTTAGAAATGTTTTGTTTTTCCAAAAAGCTGGGAGTCAGAGACCTAGAAAAACTTGGCCTCAATGTCCTGGCGTATTCATGAAAGGTATTTGCTCTACTTAAAGGACAGAAAAGAATTGCTAGCTCGTTCAGCAAATACATATTAATCACTCACTATGTGCCAGGTGCTGTCCTAGCTGGGTACAACAGTGAGCAAGCCGTGTGCTAGGGAAACAACTCTGGCCCTCGTGGAATTTACATTCTAATGTGGAGGGCAGACAATAAACTGTCAAACAACGAAATATTTAGTGTATTATATGACGGTAAGTGCTAAAGAGAGAATAAAGCAGGGAAGAGAGATGGAAGTGGCAGGTGAAATTTTCAATCAGCTGTCCAGTGAAGGCTTCTGAGAAGGCACGTTTACCTAACAAGTTGAAGAGAGTGAGGGGAGCCAGGCAGTGAGCTTTGTGGATATCTAGGGCTAGAGCATGACCGGTAATGTGGTGAGTGAGAAAACACAAAAAGTTCAAAGTATTGTATATGTGTGCAGGTGAGGGAGAAATAATCTGATGTCCTAGGTATGTTATGGTCTTTTTCCTTCTCTTTTCTCTAGCTTTTTTTCAAAGATTATTACCTAGAATCAGAGCCATTTGAAGCGACCTAAGACATCAGCAGGCCAACCTCAAATGTTCCCCAGAGAAGTCACATCTGGCCCAGGCTCCACAGTTAGGAAGTGGCAGAGCATTCCTCAGTGCTCTCTCCGTGGTCCACATTCATCCCTGCATTTGCCTACCTGGGAAGCTGGTCATTTGAGACTCGCTGAGAACCCACGACTGGGTTAAGCCAAGTCCGGGCTGTGACCTGGAGACTAACTTCTCTAAGCCATTTTTCCAAATGCCAAATACTTTCTTAGCTGACCTTTTGTTTCTTTTCAGCTCTGGTTTCTAATTCTCTTAGTTGCAAGCACAGCACAGCATCCTTCAGGTTTTTAGCCTCTGCAACATTTTCCGTTCGGATGCCATGCTTACACTCAGAGTGGTGGCAGTGGACAAAACAGCACTTGATCCTTTAAGAGCAAGCATACAAAAACAGGGCCCAGACCCAGTCTGCGTCCGAGGAATTCTCTTACATATGGCTCTACCTTCCTCCACATAGTGTCAGATGCAGGCCGTGAACTATGCATGATGTCGGTCAGAACAGCCCTTGGTGCCATGTGGCACCAATGTAAACAACTGGTTGGTGCAGTGTCATGTAGACAAAACAACTCTTTGGTGGATTGGGTTTTCACTTTTCACTCAGCACAAGTTGGCATGCATCTAGTGTGGTGCCTGCCAAGTAGGTGGGAAGGTGGGGGCCCTGCATGAGTTGCTGTCTGTGGTGTTGGCAACAGACCCATTTTCCCACTGCCTTTTAGTGGTCTGACTCGCTTGACGTAGAGGGTGGAGGCAACAGAAGGGAGCTAAGTTTGGGAAGCTGATAACTGGGATGGGGACTGAGTATGTCAGTCCACTGATAAAGACTCAGATGTTTCTCAAGTTTACCCTCTTGTCCAGGCTGGAATTTGCCAGGACTTTGACATTCACTCCTGCCTGTGCCTGTGTGTGACCGACCAGGCTACAGCAAAGGCTTTCTGGAATCTGAGGTTAAGAAAGATGAAAGGCCAGTGCCGCCTATCTGTCTGCAGTGGGCATATTGCATAATAATAACTCTCTGTGATCTTTCTTTTGCATGTTCTTGGTTTCTCCACTTCTTCCTTTCAGCTTTGTAATTTGACACCCAGCTGCTTCTTATCTTTGCTGCTTTCCCTCACCTCCCAGCTCTCCCCTCTCAGATCCCCAGAGAGAACACAGACCACTCCTGCTTTGAAGCCATAAGGACCCTGTCACTTCCCTTAACACCATCTGTTTGCTGGACTCACTGTTTAGTGATGCTCTAGCCAGGTGAGGACCATAAACCAACCCCTCAATGCCTGCCTTTATCAGGTATCTTACTCAGACAGCCTGTGTGCCCTAGTAGACCCTGGAGCCCCATCTCAAGACAGGGACAGAACCTAGAATTAAATATTTGATTTGGAGTTTTGTGGCTCCAAAGTAAATTAAAGAGGTGTGAAAAGCAAGACTGTTGACTTCCTTAAGTAGATTTGATACTTTGTCAGCTTCCTGTGGAGGAAGATAACAAAGAGCATTGTGCTATCAGGCCAAGCCCAGAAAAGGTGCTGTTTCCATTTATGGGCCAGCTTCTCGGGTTACCATAACCTGGTGGGCCCCTCAGGTTTGGCCAGTGGATGTGATGAGCTCTGATATGAATGACCCATCTTGACATTGCATGCCAAGGAGTCCAAAACCACCAGCTGCAGATGTTTCCCAAGTACCCCAAACTTGGAAAACGGGTCGTTTCCATCACCAATTGACAAAGATTCCCTGCCTGCTTCCTTTGCTCCTTCCAAGAAAGAGGGCTGTGCTTTGAAGCAAGAAAAAATCGCCCTCCTCATACGTACCTTTTTTTTCAAAGACATTGTCTGCAGTGAACAGGAGCTCCCTGTCAGGGGCTCCCACCTGCTTGGGCCTCTCCGAGGTGGGAATGGAGGTAACCACATCACTTTCAACATTAAGAAAAGCCCATTATAAAATCGCACTGGCTAATGACAATAGCAGCAACACCTTTTACTTTTAGTCCTACGTCAGCTTGTAGTAAAAGTCTGTCTCCTGACAAACTACTTAAAATCATAAAAGTGAGAGGTTATTTGGGTGGAGAAGTATGTTAGAAACTGGGATGTGCTGGGAGCCATAACAAAAGGAGCCATCAGAGGGAAAAGGGGAGACACCCTGACAGCCTGTGGCCGTCCCATGACTCAGAGCTCTGAGACCCACACACAGTCCCCTGGGAACTGGCACACTTCAAGGACTTTTTTCTGGAAACACAAATAATAAGAGATGGATTTAAGTTTCACAGTGTTTCCTTTCTGCCTGTGCCCCAAGAAAGATGTAAGGATGCTTAGTAATGAGGATTGAGGGGAGAGCAGGAGAGCAGACTGGAATAGGGCTAGTGATAGTAGTAATGGTGTCACTATAATACTCCTGATGGCTTGTTGAATAGCTGTGAATTTCAGGCATTTTTTTAAATCCCATTATCCAACACCCATTAAGATGTCTTGGAAGCAACCGTGATTACCCATTTTACAGATGACTGAATTGGTTACTCAATGAGTAAATGACCCAGCCAGAGCTTGAATCTAGACCTCCCAATTACTCATTAACCTTACGTCTTTTCAAAATACCAAGCTGCAGAGCTGTTGTACACTTAAAAGATAAAAGTTTTACCACTTCCACCCCACTCCCAATTATCCTAGATTCTTCTGGGGCTTCTAGACCTACTGTGCTTCGTGGCTGAATACAATATCTCTCAGGAAAATTAGCCTACCTAGTGATTTAAAAAAAAAAAAATTTAATAACATCAAAATTAAACATGTCTCCTAAAAAGACATCATTAAGAAAATAAACGGATAGTCCACAGACTGAGGGAAAAAATATACACAGCCAATACCTGACAAATCCAGGATATATAAAGAAAGCCTACAAATCAAGAGTAGAAGGACAATGCATTTATTAAATGGGCAAAAGACCTGAAAGGATACTTAACCAAAGGAGATAGACAAATGGCCAACAAGCATGTGAAAAACTCCACATCATCAGTCAGAAGAAAATGCAAATCCAAACTACAATGACCTACCAATGCACACCCATGAGAATGGCTAAAAAATTTTTAAAGTGACGTCACTGAAGGATGTGGAGCACCCAGAACTCTCCTCCATGGCTGGCAGCATGTATCAAATGGTATAACCGCTTTGGAAAGCTGCCAATGTCTTACAAGGTTAAACACACCTTCACTCTAGATACTTCATAATAATAACAGCAGCAAAGGTGTGTCCATACAAAGAGTTCTACATAAATATTCACTGCAATTTTTATTCCTAATAGCCCAAACCAGTAAACAACCTAAGTGTTTGGTGATAGAATAATGGATAAATAAGTTATGGCATGTTCATGAAGTGGATTACTACTCATCACTGAAGAGGGATTAATGGCAGATTCCTACAGCAAAATGGTAGAATAGCGAACACTTTGTGTTGAGTAAAAGAAAACCAACCCAAAGGAGTTCAAAGTGTATGATGCCACTTGAGTGGAACAGAAAGTACAAATTTATAGTGGTAGAAGTCAGAAAATGGTTAGGAGGGTGGTAGAATTGATTCGAGAGGGATATAAGGGAAATTTAGAGGGTATGGGAAATGTTCTCTTCTTTTGAGTAGTGGTTACACAGGTTGTCTAAAACTGTCAAAACTCTTCTAACTGAACTATAAAGATCTATGTATTTTATTGGATGTTAATCATATCTCAATAATTTTTTTTTTTTAATGTGTTAGCCACAAGGATTATGGCCTTACTCCTTGGAGGCCAATTTCTTGCCCTCTGACTGAAACCTGAGATCTGAGCTAATAAACTCCCCCAACAGCCTGGGCCTCAGGGGTGAAGGCAATGAAGAGTTTCAGCAAAGCAACTCTCACGGAAAGGCCTCTCTCTCTGCATAGTGGTGTTGAAAAAGCTGTTTCTCTCTGCCCCTCACGCTAGGGATATACTGACCCCTTATTTATTATCTTCATCTGTTAAAACTCAAAGGGCAAATACCAGAGGCTCTTGCCAGTCATTTCTCACTGTTGTCCAAAAGGAATAAAGTACGTCTCTGCAGAGTGAAGCTGGTTTACTAGGCCCAAGGTAACCCTACATACTGGGCAGGGAGATATTTCATTGTTGGCACAGGAGTCAGCTCCAATGACAGACTCATTCCTAATTTCAGGATTCACTGGACCTTACACAGAGATACACTTTAAAACGTTAGGAAGAGATGATAAGAACGAGGCCGCAGGGCATACCTATCTGCTTCTAGGGCAAGGATGCTTGCTTTCTCTGCAAAGGGATAGTTGAATGGTATTTAAACAACCCATGGGGACCAGGAGTTCCCCAGCCAGAGAGACCTCAGGCATATGAGGGACAAGAATCACACGCCTACTGATGAAGCACTAAACTCTACCTAGAAAACAAATAATACGCTGTATGTTAATTAATTGAATTTAAATAAATAGATAAATAAATAAATAAATAAATAAATAAATGCAAGAATCCTGTGGCTTTATTCTGGAAAGAGTATGGGAAGGTGCCACATACTTTAAGATCTATGTAAAGAAAGTAGAAATAGCATTTATGTCTCCAAATGGCAAAATTTCAACCAATGCATAGCAGTCACAAGAAGCTGGATTTTGATGCAGCCTAAAAAGGACCTTTGCAACAACCAGAGCTGCTTAGCATTCCATTCATATAACCATTCATTCAGCCTATAATTTTTGAGTCCCTACTGTGCTGGACCCACACAACAGACTGGCTCTGAAAGATGTTCACTGAGGAACAGACGACACAGTGACTCTAGGTAGCGCAGATGCAGGGCAGCAAGAGACCGCACAGGTGAGAGGGCCACATCCAGAGAGGGAGGGTTATTTCCAAGCTCAGCAGAGCCTCCAGGAGGCTCACCAGTCATTTTGGTTCTCCTCATGTATTCTTTCATCCATTTAATAAATATTCATTGAGCTCTATTATGTCTCAGGCACTGTTCCAAACCCTGGGAATGTAGACTAGGCGAACAGATAGAGCATGTCAGTTGGCGACTGGTACTGACTGGATCTTTCTCCCTTCAAGCGAATGATCCCTCTTCTCTTACTGCTGACTACAGTGATCTCCCTCAGCCTCCCTCCTCTGCACATCCCAACTACCATCACCTCTTTCTACTCTTACTGGATTACTTTCTGACTCAGAAAAAGGAAAAATTCTCTCCACTTATGTTCTTCCCCAGACTCAGAAGCCTTCCTCCAACATCCCTGCCAGTCCCCATGCTCCCTACCTTTTCTCTCCTCGTTCTTTGGCCTGTTTGAAATTCACAACTGTGTTCACTCCTTAGAGTCCTAATGCAATGTTCCATGGCTAGTCCCAAGATGGCACATAGGTTTTAGTCAAGAGCTAGTTGGATCAATGGGTGGTCGGACCTTCCCGAGGGCATCATGTGTGGACTCACAGGAAATACAGATCTGATGGGTTATTATGTGACTACCTATGGTCGCAGAAAGCACGAAGCATCTTGGCTTTCTGGATGAGTACCTACAGATCCTGTCCCGTCCAGCTCTCTCTCGAACTTTGTTGCTAAGCTCCTTAAAAGCTTACATTATCCTTCTTGCCTCCACGGTTTCACTTCTCACCTGACCCACCATGCTTCTGTCTACAGACCTGCTCCGGCAGAGGACACACAGTGACCACCTATGGGCCAGCAGAGTACCTCCCCCCAACCCCCGGCCTTGTGATAGATGTCTTGGTAGCATTAACTATGGGTGTCCCTGAAGGTTATATCCTCGGCCCTCTGCTCACCTTCCTGCCACTTGTGCTCTAATAGCTTCTCCACTCAGTCTCCTGCACAGAATGCTATCCTGAGCCACTGCACACTTCCACTCGGGTCTTGCTGAGCATCACACACTCTTGGTGTCCGAAATAGGACTCGTTATCCTCTCTCGGAACACTGCTGCTTCTTGAATACCATTTCACAGTTCATTTTACTGCTGATCTTGCAAGCACTTGAGCCAGATTTGACATCTTCCTCCATTACGTTATACTTCACATCCATCACAAACTCCTTTCTGTCAACCCCACCTCAGAAACGTCTCTTGAGTTCATTACCTCCTCTCCATCCTCACTGCCACTTCCTTGGTTCCAGCTGTCCTCTCTCCCCTGTTACTGAAATGACCTCCTATTTCTCTCCTTTTCTTTATGCTTACCTCATATCAGTCTAATTCTTGTCTTCCACCATTAAAATTATTGTCTTAAGAGACAAACTTCAGCATGTTATCCCCTTGGTTAAAAAAGTCTGGAAATTATCCAAATGTCCATTAAATGGTGAGTGGTTAAACTCATGGAGTACTACCCAGCTGTGAAAAGAAACAGACTCTTGATGTATGACACAACTTAAATGAATCTGAAGGAAATACTGCTGACTGAAAAAAAGAATGCTATTCTCAAAGGCTACGTATTGCTCGATTCCATTTATGTAACAATCATGAAATAACATAGATGAAGTATAGATTGGTGGTTGCCAAGTATGAGGGCTGATATGGCTCTAACGCAGGGATACCGGGGAGGCTTGTGGTGATGGCACAGCGGAGTTTCTCGATTATGATGGTAGTTACTCAAGGCCGTGCATGAGGTAGTTGCACAGAGCTGCGCACATGCACACACAGATCAGTGCGTGCAAACTGGTGAGACCTGAATAAGCTCAATGGATGTGTGAATGTCAGGTCCTCGGTTTTGTGCTATGGATGGATAAGATCTTCACATTAGTGGAGGCCAGGGGAAGGGTGCATGGGACCTCCCTGGACCTGTCTATACAACCTCATGGGAATCTATGATTGTTTCAAAATTTGAAGTTAAAAAGTAAATAGATGAATTAAAAAAGTAAAAAACAAAAAAAACTTCAATGTTCCCCATGTTTCACAGAACAAAATAGAAACTCCTTTGTTCAACATTCAAGGTTTTTAACAATGAGCCTCCTTTCCCATTGCTCCTCCTTTTAGAACCTTCATTTATTCCTTCAGTGACCACGGGGAACCCAAGATGGCCTGGGACACTGCAAGTACAATGGTCTGCAAAGAGATAAGGCCTCTGCCCCCAGAAATGTAAGAGTCTTTGGGGGAAACAGCCAATCAGGAAGCAATTCCATGGACGTGTTTAAGTGCTATACCTGGGAAGTACAGAGGCTGTCTCAGTCACTCCCCTTCATCATTCCTTTTCATGCGTGCTGTTCCCTTTGCTCAAAATGTCCTTTGCTGTACTGTGAATTTCCACTGTCTGCTCCTATGAAATCCTCTCATTCATTCATTCACTCATTCATTCATTCAGCAGATATTTACCGAGTGCCATCCCTACACCAGACCTTGTGGACAATGCAGCACAGAGCACAGCCTCCCTCTCTCACAGCTGGTACTCGTGGGACACTCCCATGATAGCCAGCCAACCAGGGAAAATGGCAGACAAGCTGTAAGAGCAGTTGGAGAGCTGATTTAAGCTGGGTGGGTCACAGAAGTTCTCACCAGCCAGATGATACTGAAACGGCTACCTAAAATGCTAAGAGTGAGCAGGGAGGGATAGTGCAGATAAAGGAAAGGGGAAAGCTGGGACAAAGTCTTAAGAAGGAAAACACTTTGCCTTGTTTAGGGAACCAAAGATTAGTGCAGTGCAGCAAAGGGGGAGAGGCAGATAGCAGAGGGAAGGCCCAGAGGTGGAAAGGAGCCACTTTGGTGTTTGAATGGCGTTGTAAATCAGAGTAAGGAGTTTGGATTTTATTTCAAATACAACAGCAAGACTCTGGAGGGCTTTAAGTAGGGGGAAGGCATATCTGATGGACCTTTGAAATGATGATTCTAACAGTTGTGTGGAGAAGGAAATCTAAGATAAGGGCGGTACTTGCAAATGTACTTGCAAAATATAAGGGGGGTTTAGGAAAGAGAAGAACTAGAGAGACAAGTTAGGAGACATGAGAGAATGGGACTCGTTGGCAGCCCTGCAGGTCCTTGTTCACTTTGTTGTTGTCTCATTTATTATGTGGTTTAGGGTCTGTTTTGTGCCTGCCTTCCTGACTAGATGGCTGCTGATGGAAGAGATGGACCATCTGTTTTTTTTCTGCCTCACACCTACATAGCTCAGTAACTGTTTCTTTTGGTTTTTTTTAATTGTTTATTTTTTATAAACATACATTTTTATCCCCAGGGGTACAGGTCTGAGAATCACCAGGTTTACACACTTCACAGCACTCACCAAAGCACATACCCTCCCCAATGTCCATAATCCCACTCCCTTCTCCCAAACCCCCTCCCCCCAGCAACCCTCAGTTTGTTTTGTGAGATTAAGAGTCACTTATGGTTTGTCTCCCTCCCAATCCCATCTTGTTTCATTGATTCTTCTCCTACCCACTTAAGCCCCCATGTTGCATCATCACTTCCTCATATCAGGGAGATCATATGATAGTTGTCTTTCTCTGCTTGACTTATTTCACTAAGCATGATACGCTCTAGTTCCATCCATGTTGTCGCAAATGGCAAGATTTCATTTCTTTTGATGGCTGCATAGTATTCCATTTGTGTATATATACCACATCTTCTTGATCCATTCATCTGTTGATGGACATCTAGGTTCTTTCCATAGTTTGGCTATTGTGGACATTGCTGCTATAAACATTCGGGTGCATGTGCCCCTTTGGATCACTACATTTGTATCTTTAGGGTAAATACCCAATAGTGCAATTGCTGGGTCATAGGGCAGTTCTATTTTCAACATTTTGAGGAGCCTCCATGCTGTTTTCCAGAGTGGCTGCACCAGCTTGCATTCCCACCAACAGTGTAGGAGGGTTCCCCTTTCTCCGCATCCTCGCCAGCATCTGTCATTTCCTGACTTGTTGATTTTAGCCATTCTAACTGGTGTGAGGTGATATCTCATTGTGGTTTTGATTTGTATTTCCCTGATGCCGAGTGATATGGAGCACTTTTTCATGTGTCTGTTGGCCATCTGGATGTCTTCTTTGCAGAAATGTCTGTTCATGTCCTCTGCCCATTTCTTGATTGGATTATTTGTTCTTTGGGTGTTGAGTTTGCTAAGTTCTTTATAGATTCTGGACACTAGTCCTTATCTGATATGTCGTTTGCAAATATCTTCTCCCATTCTGTCAGTTGTCTTTTGATTTTGTTAACTGTTTCCTTTGCTGTGCAAAAGCTTTTGATCTTGATGAAATCCCAATAGTTCATTTTTGCCCTTGCTTCCCTTGCTTTTTGCGTTGTTCCTAGGAAGATGTTGCTGCGGCAGAGGTCGAAGAGGTTGCTGCCTGTGTTCTCCTCAAGGATTTTGATGGATTCCTTTCTCACATTGAGGTCCTTCATCCATTTTGAGTCTATTTTTGTGTGTGGTGTAAGGAAATGGTCCAATTTCATTTTTCTGCATGTGGCTGTCCAATTTTCCCAGCACCATTTATTGAAGAGGCTGTCTTTTTTCCATTGGACATTCTTTCCTGCTTTGTCGAAGATTAGTTGACCATAGAGTTGAGGGTCTATTTCTGGGCTCTCTATTCTGTTCCATTGATCTATGTGTCTGTTTTTGTGCCAGTACCATGCTGTCTTGATGATGACAGCTTTGTAATAGAGCTTGAAGTCCGGAATTGTGATGCCACCAACTGTGGCTTTCTTTTTCAATATCCCTTTGGCTATTCGAGGTCTTTTCTGGTTCCATATAAATTTTAGCATTATTTGTTCCATTTCTTTGAAAAAGATGGATGGTACTTTGATAGGAATTGCATTAAATGTGTAGATTGCTTTAGGTAGCATAGACATTTTCACAATATTTATTCTTCCAATCCAGGAGCATGGAACATTTTTCCATTTCTTTGTGTCTTCCTCAATTTCTTTCATGAGTACTTTATAGTTTTCTGAGTATAGATTCTGTGCCTCTTTGGTTAGGTTTATTCCTAGGTATCTTATGGTTTGGGGTGCAATTGTAAATGGGATGGACTCCTTAATTTCTCTTTCTTCTGTCTTGCTGTTGGTGTAGAGAAATGCAACTGATTTCTGTGCATTGATTTTATATCCTGACACTTTACTGAATTCCTGTACAAGTTCTAGCAGTTTTGGAGTGGAGTCTTTTGGGTTTTCCACATATAGTATCATATCATCTGCGAAGCGTGATAATTTGACTTCTTCTTTGCCGATTTGGATGCCTTTAATTTCCTTTTGTTGTCTGATTGCTGAGGCTAGGACCTCTAGTACGATGTTGAATAGCAGTGGTGATAATGGACATCCCTGCCGTGTTCCTGACCTTAGCGGAAAAGCTTTCAGTTTTTCTCCATTGAGAATGGATGACTTTGATGATACTGAGGTATGTGCCCTCTATCCCTACACTTTGAAGAGTTTTGATCAGGAAGAGATGCTGTACTTTGTCAAATGCTTTTTCAGCATCTATTGAGAGTATCATATGGTTCTTGTTCTTTCTTTTATTGATGTGTTGTATCACATTGACTGATTTGCGGATGTTGAACCAACCTTGCAGCCCTGGAATAAATCCCACTTGGTCGTGGTGAATAATCCTTTTAATGTACTGTTGAATCCTATTGGCTAGTATTTTGTTGAGTATTTTCGCATCTGTGTTCATCAAGGATATCGGTCTATAGCTCTCTTTTTTGATGGGATCCTTGTCTGGTTTTGGAATCAAGGTGATGCTGGCCTCATAAAATGAGTTTGGAAGTTTTCCTTCCATTTCTATTTTTTGGAACAGTTTCAGGAGAATAGGAATTAGTTCTTCTTTAAATGTTTGGTAGAATTCCCCCGGGAAGCCGTCTGGCCCTGGGCTTTTGTTTGTTTGGAGATTTTTAATGACTGTTTCAATCTCCTTACTGGTTATGGGTCTGTTCAGGCTTTCTACTTCTTCCTGGTTCAGTTGTGGTAGTTTATATGTTTCTAGGAATGCATCCATTTCTTCCAGAATGTCAAATTTGTTGGCGTAGAGTTGCTCATAGTATGTTCTTATAATAGTTTGTATTTCTTTGGTGTTAGTTGTGATCTCTCCTGTTTCATTCATGATTTTATTTATTTGGGTCCTTTCTCTTTTCTTTTTGATAAGTCGGGCCAGGGGTTTATCAATTTTATTAATTCTTTCAAAGAACCAGCTCCTAGTTTCGTTGATTTGCTCTATTGTCTTTTTGGTTTCTATTTCATTGATTTCTGCTCTGATCTTTATGATTTCTCTTCTCCTGCTTGGCTTAGGGTTTCTTTCTTGTTCTTTCTCCAGCTCCTTTAGGTGTAGGGTTAGGTTGTGTACCTGAGACCTTTCTTGTTTCCTTTTTTTTTTTAAAGATTATATTTATTTATTTGACAGACAGAGATCACAAATAGGCAGAGAGGCAGGCAGAGAGAGAGGAGGAAGCAGGCTCCCTGCTGAGCAGAGAGTCCGATGTGGGACTCGATCCCAGGACCCTGAGATCACGACCCGAGCCGAAGGCAGCGGCTTAACCCACTGAGCCACCCAGGCGCCCCAACCTTTCTTGTTTCTTGAGAAAGGCTTGTACCGCTATATATTTTCCTCTCAGGACTGCCTTTGTTGTGTCCCACAGATTTTGAACCGTTGTATTTTCATTGTCATTTGTTTCCATGATTTTTTTCAATTCTTCTTTAATTTCCCGGTTGACCCATTCATTCTTTAGAAGGATGCTGTTTAGTCTCCATGTATTTGGGTTCTTTTCAAACTTCCTTTTGTGGTTGAGTTCTAGCTTTAGAGCATTGTGGTCTGAAAATATGCAGGGAATGATCCCAATCTTTTGATACCGGTTGAGTCCTGATTTAGGACCGAGGATGTGATCTATTCTGGAGAATGTTCCATGTGCACTAGAGAAGAATGTGTATTCTGTGGCTTTGGGATGAAATGTTCTGAATATATCTGTGATGTCCATCTGGTCCAGTGTGTCGTTTAAGGCCTTTATTTCCTTGCTGATCTTTTGCTTGGATGACCTGTCCATTTCAGTGAGGGGAGTGTTAAAGTCCCCTACTATTATTGTATTATTGTTGATGTGTTTCTTTGATTTTGTTATTAATTGGTTTATATAGTTGGCTGCTCCCACGTTGGGGGCATAGATATTTAAAATTGTTAAATCTTCTTGTTGGACAGACCCTTTGAGTATGATATAGTGTCCTTCCTCATCTCTTATTATAGTCTTTGGCTTAAAATCTAATTGATCTGATATAAGGATTGCCACTCCTGCTTTCTTCTGATGTCCATTAGCATGGTAAATTCTTTTCCACCCCCTCACTTTAAATCTGGAGGTGTCTTCGGGCTTAAAATGAGTTTCTTGGAGGCAACATATAGATGGGTTTTGTTTTTTTATCCATTCTGATACCCTGTGTCTTTTGACAGGGGCATTTAGCCCATTCACATTCAGGGTAACTATTGAGAGATATGAATTTAGTGCCATTGTATTGCCTGTAAGGTGGCTGTCAGTAACTGTTTCTTAAATAAAATTGAACTGAATAGTTATATCCAGCACAGGAGGAAGGAAAGTGAGTCCAAGAAGACTCTAGAAAACAAATGGCATGAAGTAGAGTGAAAGATGGGGAAAATATGAACAGGTAGCAACGGGAGGAAATGACCTTCCTTGGACGAAGTGGACAGTGTGATGAAAGAAGCAAAGATGAGAAAACAGTGTGGATGGAGGACAGGAAGGACACGGTGAGGTAGCAATCAGCCTGGGAGGAAGGCTGGCAGATGAACACAAGAGAAAACTAATTTAAACAATTAGGAAAATGGGTTTAAATAGAAGTATGGTGGTTCTCTGAAGGATGAACCAAGAACTGGTCTTAAATTTTGCAAACAAAAGGGAAGCTATTTAATGCTATAAACAAAGGAATGGTAAATTTTTGAACTCCTTCTCAGAAAAATGACCCTGAAAGCCACTGGGTGAGAAGGGACAGGAGATGAGAAAAGTGTTTTTGGTGAATAGAAAGCAGTTTTCAAGGTAAAAAGGAAAGAGTGTTACCCTGAGGAGTCTTTGTTCTCCACCTGAAGGAGTGAATCATCTTTGAAAGCACTCACACCATCATTTGAGGGGTTTTAATCAGTATTAGACTTTGTAAGGTCATCACAGAAAGTACAGGTAGGGGAGGTGAAGGTTGTTTCCAGAGAAGTGCAGGGACAATTTTATTCCATCAGTTTCCAGACAGAAACCTAAGTAAAGTTGAGCATTAAGGAGGGTGTAACCCATGGAAGGTGGACACAGGGCTGAGAAGCCCTTGGGGTCAGGCCGGGACCCAGGGCAAGCCTGCTTACCCCCAGTCTGGGTCAGGGGAGGGGGGTGTTATTTTTCTACTGCATTTCCTTCCAAGAAATCAAATGGTTTTTCTCTCTTGGTCACCAGTTTGCCACACTTCCCAGCTCATTCCACTGGATTGAGTTACCTGCTCTGTTGGGTTGTTTTCCCCTGAACACTTCCAGCTGCGTTGCTCCCTGCCTTCTTTTATGCACTTTCCCAGTGGTGGGGCATTCTTCTCTCCCAGGACGCTATTCCCAGCACCAGTTGTGAATACAGCTCTGATTTAACTTCCTCCCTTCCCTCCCCTGCCTACCATTTTCTACTCCTACCTGTGTCTATTTCACTGGCCTCAGCAAGAGTAGAGGAACCAAGATTTTTAATTCAGCATTTATTACATACTGGGCACTGTGCTGAACAATTTACATACATAATATAATCCAATCCTCACAGCAAGTCTATAAAATAGCTATTATTATTGTTCCCACCTACTAGATGAGGAAACTGATGCTCAGGGAGTTGATACAACTTGCCTGTGGTTATAAAGTTTGAAGCCAGGATTTGACTCAGGTCAGTGTGACCCCAGAGGTCATCTGCAACACCAAGTACTTTAATAACAGTGGTATCTTTTTCTTTCTTTTTCAAAACTCACATGAGTACTTACCAGGTGTATCCTTTTACAACTTGCTATTTTTCATCCAACATTATATATCTGAGATTTGTCCATTGCTGATAAATTTTACCTACCTATTTTAATAGCAGTATTTCATTTTATGAATATACTAGATTGATGGATATTTATGTCATTTCCAGTGTTTTGTTATTACAACGTACATTCCTATATATTTAACTCCGAGTGTTGTGTGACTTTATTTAGGGTATGTACATAGAAGTGAGATTACTCAGTTGTAGGGCACGGGTGCCTCCATCTTTAACTCTGAATTGCTTACAGTCTCTCCTCAAAGTGGTGGTATCAGTTTATACTCCCACATTCTCACCATCACTTGCCACTATCAAATTCAGAAGCAAATATGGCAAAATTTGGATGGTAGGTATATGGATGTGTTGTGTTATTTTCTATACTCCTCTGTACTTGCAAAATATTCCATAATTAAAATTAAGTTGTTATTATGACTGCCTGCTTTCAACAGTTGCTTGGACAGAGATTTAGGATTCTCAGTGATGGTGTCTGCAAATAACACAAAACTTAGAGAAGCAAGACAAGTGAGTGCCAGTGTGATATTGTGATTTATACTAAGAAATGGGTATTTGGCCTTCAACCCATTCCCCTCACAGATTTCCTAAAGCCCTTGGAATTTCCTAAGTGATGAGAAGGATGAAGGTGTCTTTTATTATGTTAATGAAGGGACTTGTGGAACCAACACTGCATTGAGGGATGGAACTTTCAGTACTACACCCTGACTTCTGGGGAGGATAGAGAGACTAGATGGAGCATAAATCAATTGCCAATGAGCAATGATTTAAGTAAGTATGCCTATGTAATGAAGCCTCCATGAAAATCCAAAAGCACTGGCTCTGGAGAGTTTCCAGATTGGTGAACACATGGAAGTTCTGAGACTGACATTCCTAGAGTAGACAGGGAAGCTCCACACCCTTCCTATATACCTGGCCCAATGTATCTCTTCCATCTGGCTGTTCTATCCGTTTATAACAAACTGGTTATCTAGTAAGTAAAATGTTTCTCAAAGTTCTACAAGCCACTCTAGTAAATTAACTGAACCCAGGGAGGGGTTCATGGGAACCCCTAATCTAGAACTGGTCGGTGAGAAGCAGGGGTAGCAACCTAAGCTTGCAATTGGCGTCTGAAGTTGGGACATGGAGGCAGTTGTCTCCTAGGACTGAGCCCTTAATCTGTGGAATCCGATGTTATCTCTGGGTAGATAATGTCAGAAAGAGTTGAATTCTTGGACACCAACAGGGTGTCAGGGAATTGCTTGTGGGAGTGGGGAACCCCCACACACACATTGGAAATTTGGGTCCCTAAATACCCCAATTGAGTCAGGCATCCACATTAAAAATAATCTCAATGGGAGGGGAGGAGTCAAGATGGCGGAGAAGTAGCAAGCTGAGACTGCTTCAGCTGGCCGGAGATCAGCTAGATAGCTTATCTAAAGATTGCAAACACCTGAAAATCCATCGGCAGATCGAAGAGAAGAAGAACAGCAATTCTGGAAACAGAAAAACAACCACTTTCTGAAAGGTAGGACCGGCGGAGAAGTGAATCCAAAGCGACGGGAAGATAGACCCCGGGGGGAGGGGCCGGCTCCCGGCAAGCGGCGGAGCAACCGTGCACAAAATCAGGACTTTTAAAAGTCTGTTCCGCTGAGGGACATCGCTCCAGAGGCAAAACCGGGGCGAACCACGCGGGGTCAGCGTGGCCTCAGGTCCCTCAGGGTCACAGAAGGATCGGGGGGGTCTGAGTGTCGCAGAGCTTGCGGGTATTGGAACGGGAAAGCCGGCTACAGAGACAGAGCCGACAGTAAGCTCGCAGCTCCGTGTTACCTTGAACCGGTCGCAGGCTCGGTGAGCTCGGAGCGCGGCCGGAGGTCAGGCAGACGGGAGTAACTGGGCACGGTTCTCTGAGCGCGCACTGAGGAGTGCGGCCCTGGGCTCTCGGCTCCTCCGGGCTGGAGACCAGGAGGCCGCCATTTGTATTCCCGTCCTCTGGAACTCTACGGAAAGCGCTCAGGGAACAAAAGCTCCTGAAAGCAAACCGGAGCGGATTACTCACCCCGGCCCCGGGTAAGGGCGGTGTAATTCCGCCTGGGGCAAAGACACTTGAGAATCACTACAACAGGCCCCTCCCCCAGAAGATCAACAAGAAATCCAGCCAAGACCAAGTTCACCTACCAAGGAGTGCGGTTTCAATACCAAGGAGAGCAGCAGAATTCCAGAGGAGGAGAAAGCCAAGCACGGAACTCATGGCTTTTTTCCTGTGATTTTTTTTTAGTCTTGCAGTTAATTTAATTTTTTCTTTTTCATTTTTTTTTTTTCTCGCCTTCGGGTAAATTTTTTTTTAACTGTTACCTTTTTCTTTTTTAACGATTTTATACTAGTTTATCTAATATATATATTTTTTCTTTTTTACATTTTTCTTAGGTGTATTCTTTTTTTAAAAATTCTTTTCTTTTCTTTTCTTTTTTTTTTCTTTTTTTTTTTTGTTTTCTTTCTTCCTTTTTGAACCTCTTTTTATCCCCTTTCTCCCCACTCACGATTTTGGATCTCTTCTAATTTGGTTAAAGCATATTTTCCTGGGGTTGTTGCCACCCTTTTAGTATTTTACTTGCCCCTTCATTTACTCTTATCTGGACAAAATGACAAGACGGAAAAATTCAACACAAAAAAAAGAACAAGAGGCAGTACCGAAGGCTAGGGACCTAATCAATACAGACATCGGTAATATGTCAGATCTAGAGTTCAGAATGACAATTCTCAAGGTTCTAGCCGGGCTCGAAAAAGGCATGGAAGATATTAGAGAAACCCTCTCGAGAGATATAAAAGCCCTTTCTGGAGAAATAAAAGAACTAAAATCTAACCAAGTTGAAATCAAAAAAGCTATTAATGAGGTGCAATCAAAAATGGAGGCTCTAACTGCTAGGATAAATGAGGCAGAAGAAAGAATTAGTGATATAGAAGACCAAATGACAGAGAATAAAGAAGCTGAGCAAAAGAGGGACAAACACCTACTGGACCACGAGGGGAGAATTCGAGAGATAAGTGACACCATAAGACGAAACAACATTAGAATAATTGGGATTCCAGAAGAAGAAGAAAGTGAGAGGGGAGCAGAAGGTATACTGGAGAGAATTATTGGGGAGAATTTCCCCAATATGGCAAAGGGAACGAGCATCAAAATTCAGGAGGTTCAGAGAACACCCCTCAAAATCAATAAGAATAGGCCTACACCCCGTCACCTAATAGTAAAATTTACAAGTCTCAATGACAAAGAGAAAATCCTGAAAGCAGCCCGGGAAAAGAAGTCTGTAACATACAATGGTAAAAATATTAGATTGGCAGCTGACTTATCCACAGAGACCTGGCAGGCCAGAAAGAGCTGGCATGAAATTTTCAGAGCACTAAACGAGAAAAACATGCAGCCAAGAATACTATATCCAGCTAGGCTATCATTGAAAATAGAAGGAGAGATTAAAAGCTTCCAGGACAAACAACAACTGAAAGAATTTGCAAATACCAACCAGCTCTACAGGAAATATTGAAAGGGGTCCTCTAAGCAAAGAGAGAGCCTACAAGTGGTAGATCAGAAAGGAACAGAGACCATATACAGTAACAGTCACCTTACAGGCAATACAATGGCACTAAATTCATATCTCTCAATAGTTACCCTGAATGTGAATGGGCTAAATGCCCCTGTCAAAAGACACAGGGTATCAGTATGGATAAAAAAACAAAACCCATCTATATGTTGCCTCCAAGAAACACATTTTAAGCCCGAAGACACCTCCAGATTTAAAGTGAGGGGGTGGAAAAGAATTTACCATGCTAATGGACATCAGAAGAAAGCAGGAGTGGCAATCCTTATATCAGATCAATTAGATTTTAAGCCAAAGACTATAATAAGAGATGAGGAAGGACACTATATCATACTCAAAGGGTCTGTCCAACAAGAAGATTTAACAATTTTAAATATCTATGCCCCCAACGTGGGAGCAGCCAACTATATAAATCAATTAATAACAAAATCAAAGAAACACATCAACAATAATACAATAATAGTAGGGGACTTTAACACTCCCCTCACTGAAATGGACAGGTCATCCAAGCAAAAGATCAGCAAGGAAATAAAGGCCTTAAACGACACACTGGACCAGATGGACATCACAGATATATTCAGAATATTTCATCCCAAAGCAACAGAATACACATTCTTCTCTAGTGCACATGGAACATTCTCCAGAATAGATCACATCCTCGGTCCTAAATCAGGACTCAACCGGTATCAAAAGATTGGGATCATTCCCTGCATATTTTCAGACCACAATGCTCTAAAGCTAGAACTCAACCACAAAAGGAAGTTTGGAAAGAACTCAAATACATGGAGACTAAACAGTATCCTTCTAAAGAATGAATGGGTCAACTGGGAAATTAAAGAAGAATTGAAAAAAATCATGGAAACAAATGATAATGAAAATACAACGGTTCAAAATCTGTGGGACACAACAAAGGCAGTCCTGAGAGGAAAATATATAGCGGTACAAGCCTTTCTCAAGAAACAAGAAAGGTCTCAGGTACACAACCTAACCCTACACCTAAAGGAGCTGGAGAAAGAACAAGAAAGAAACCCTAAGCCCAGCAGGAGAAGAGAAATCATAAAGATCAGAGCAGAAATCAATGAAATAGAAACCAAAAAAACAATAGAACAAATCAACGAAACTAGGAGCTGGTTCTTTGAAAGAATTAATAAAATTGATAAACCCCTGGCCCGACTTATCAAAAAGAAAAGAGAAAGGACCCAAATAAATAAAATCATGAATGAAACAGGAGAGATCACAACTAACACCAAAGAAATACAAACTATTATAAGAACATACTATGAGCAACTCTACGGCAATAAATTTGACAATCTGGAAGAAATGGATGCATTCCTAGAAACATATAAACTACCACAACTGAGCCAGGAAGAAATAGAAAGCCTGAACAGACCCATAACCAGTAAGGAGATTGAAACAGTCATTAAAAATCTCCAAACAAACAAAAGCCCAGGGCCAGACGGCTTCCCGGGGGAATTCTACCAAACATTTAAAGAAGAACTAATTCCTATTCTCCTGAAACTGTTCCAAAAAATAGAAATGGAAGGAAAACTTCCAAACTCATTTTATGAGGCCAGCATCACCTTGATCCCAAAACCAGACAAGGATCCCACCAAAAAAGAGAGCTATAGACCGATATCCTTGATGAACACAGATGCGAAAATACTCAACAAAATACTAGCCAATAGGATTCAACAGTACATTAAAAGGATTATTCACCACGACCAAGTGGGATTTATTCCAGGGCTGCAAGGTTGGTTCAACATCCGCAAATCAGTCAATGTGATACAACACATCAATAAAAGAAAGAACAAGAACCATATGATACTCTCAATAGATGCTGAAAAAGCATTTGACAAAGTACAACATCCCTTCCTGATCAAAACTCTTCAAAGTGTAGGGATAGAGGGCACATACCTCAATATCATCAAAGCCATCTATGAAAAACCCACCGCAAATATCATTCTCAATGGAGAAAAACTGAAAGCTTTTCCGCTAAGGTCAGGAACACGGCAGGGATGTCCATTATCACCACTGCTATTCAACATCGTACTAGAGGTCCTAGCCTCAGCAATCAGACAACAAAAGGAAATTAAAGGCATCCAAATCGGCAAAGAAGAAGTCAAATTATCACTCTTCGCAGATGATATGATACTATATGTGGAAAACCCAAAAGACTCCACTCCAAAACTGCTAGAACTTATACAGGAATTCAGTAAAGTGTCAGGATATAAAATCAATGCACAGAAATCAGTTGCATTTCTCTACACCAACAGCAAGACAGAAGAAAGAGATATTAAGGAGTCAATCCCATTTACAATTGCATCCAAAACCATAAGATACCTAGGAATAAACCTAACCAAAGAGGCACAGAATCTATACTCAGAAAACTATAAAGTACTCATGAAAGAAATTGAGGAAGACACAAAGAAATGGAAAAATGTTCCATGCTCCTGGATTGGAAGAATAAATATTGTGAAAATGTCTATGCTACCTAAAGCAATCTACACATTTAATGCAATTCCTATCAAAGTACCATCCATCTTTTTCAAAGAAATGGAACAAATAATGCTAAAATTTATATGGAACCAGAAAAGACCTCGAATAGCCAAAGGGATATTGAAAAAGAAAGCCAACGTTGGTGGCATCACAATTCCGGACTTCAGGCTCTATTACAAAGCTGTCATCATCAAGACAGCATGGTACTGGCACAAAAACAGACACATAGATCAATGGAACAGAATAGAGAGCCCAGAAATAGACCCTCAAATCTATGGTCAACTAATCTTCGACAAAGCAGGAAAGAATGTCCAATGGAAAAAAGACAGCCTTTTCAATAAATGGTGCTGGGAAAATTGGACAGCCACATGCAGAAAAATGAAATTGGACCATTCCCTTACACCACACACAAAAATAGACTCAAAATGGATGAAGGACCTCAATGTACGAAAGGAATCCATCAAAATCCTTGAGGAGAACACGGGCAGCAACCTCTTCGACCTCTGCCGCAGCAACATCTTTCTAGGAACAATGCAAAAAGCAAGGGAAGCAAGGGAAAAAATGAACTACTGGGATTTCATCAAGATCAAAAGCTTTTGCATAGCAAAGGAAACAGTTAACAAAATCAAAAGACAACTGACAGAATGGGAGAAGATATTTGCAAACGACATATCAGATAAAGGATTAGTGTCCAGAATCTATAAAGAACTTAGCAAACTCAACACCCAAAGAACAAATAATCCAATCAAGAAATGGGCAGAGGACATGAACAGACATTTCTGCAAAGAAGACATCCAGATGGCGAACAGACACATGAAAAAGTGCTCCATATCACTCGGCATCAGGGAAATACAAATCAAAACCACAATGAGATATCCCCTCACACCAGTCAGAATGGCTAAAGTCAACAAGTCAGGAAATGACAGATGCTGGCGAGGATGCGGAGAAAGGGGAACCCTCCTACACTGTTGGTGGGAATGCAAGCTGGTGCAGCCACTCTGGAAAACAGCATGGAGGCTCCTCAAAATGTTGAAAATAGAACTGCCCTATGACCCAGCAATTGCACTATTGGGTATTTACCCTAAAGATACAAATGTAGTGATCCAAAGGGGCACATGCACCCGAATGTTTATAGCAGCAATGTCCACAATAGCCAAACTATGGAAAGAACCTAGATGTCCATCAACAGATGAATGGATCAAGAAGATGTGGTATATATACACAATGGAATACTATGCAGCCATCAAAAGAAATGAAATCTTGCCATTTGCAACAACATGGATGGAACTAGAGCGTATCATGCTTAGCGAAATAAGTCAAGCAGAGAAAGACAACTATCATATGATCTCCCTGATATGAGGAAGTGGTGATACAACATGGAGGCTTAAGTGGGTAGAAGAAGAATCAATGAAACAAGATGGGATTGGGAGGGAGACAAACCATAAGTGACTCTTAATCTCACAAAACAAACTGAGGGTTGCCGGGGGGAGGGGGTTTGGGAGAAGGGGGTAGGATTATGGACATTGGGGAGGGTATGTGCTTTGGTGAGTGCTGTGAAGTGTGTAAACCTGGTGATTCACAGACCTGTACCCCTGGGGATAATAATATATGTTTATAAAAAATAAAAAATTAAATAAAAATAATCTCAATGGAAATTGACCAAACCAACAAAGTCAAGCTTAATGGAAATTGATGAAAGGATAAAGTTCACCTTCACATGCCCAAGATGGAGAAATCTAGCTTAGGTAATGCAGCTTTGGTATTGAGGAGTCTGGGGAAGTTTGGATGACCAGAATCTCAGTGGGAGCCATCAATGGGCTCTTTTGTAATAAAGAGGTGAATGACCTCTGTATCAGACAGGGCTCTTTGACCACAACAACAGAAACAGATTTTAGCTGATTTACAAAGCAAAAGCATTTATTAGAAAGTCATCTGTGCTCAGAAAGTTGGCAGGAAGGCTACAGAACCAGGTTCAAAAATGGGCAAAAACCTGTCTGACCTAGGCAGTAGGAACCCCAGGAGAGATCTAGAAGCAGGAATGTTGGAGTGTGAACCCCACTTGTAAACAGAGGTCCAGGTTCAGGACAAGAGAAACATTGTTCCTAGTAGGTCTGAGGGGATCAGCCTAGGTATGAGCTGAAATCCTCAGTTCCTGCCTTGCTTTTCTTGCACGGTTAGAAGAGACAGTCTTATGAAACCCAGCTTTCACAGAAGACAGTCTGGAAGTCACTGTCAAGACCTGCCTCTTGTTACCCCACAGACTAGAACTAGAGGCAATGAGCAGGAGGTCAAGGAAATAAGAGTTGAGATCAGTATGATTAGGGACCTCCTAATAGAGTCATTCAACAATGGATTTAACAGACCTCCATGGTGATGAGCTCACTGACCACGGCAGGTGCTCAAGGTGAGATTGAATCCCCCCTGGTAGAATATAAAGGAAGGGAACCCTGCATCAATAGGAAATAGATGAGACAAGCTAGAGAGTCCCTCTCAACTCCCTGGTTTATAATTTCAGGCAAGGCTTTTGTAGCTAGTTATTTGCTGGAAATGAACATCCCTTATAGTCATTCCCCATTCCCTTTCCACATATTTGTTGGCTTGATCAAACAGTTGTTGAGTTATGTGGCTCTACGATTGTAAGGGCAAAACGATTAGTATTATTAGTATTATTAGTATTATTAGTATTATTAGTATTATTAGTATTATTCTCTTAGGACTTTATTTTTCCTATCATAAATAGCATAAGCACCCCACAGAAAATCTGGGGAAAAGAAAAGAGAAAAAAAAGACATCTAGGATTCCCCCCTCCCAAAAAAAATGTGATCATTTGTGAGTTTTCTTCCAATTTTTTACTTATGTGCATTTTTCATAAAATTTCTGATTCTAAAAACAACACACAGTTGGTATGTTCAATCACTATAGCAAAACATTAAAAAGAAGTTAAAGATTATTTAAAATGTCACCACTTCAGACACCTTGGAAAACATCTTTTGTTATTGTTCTTCATATATTATATATGTAACACTGTGTATCAGTGGAATCCTACTATAAATAGAGGTTCCAGGGGTTGTGATTTTTTTTTTTTTTTTTGGTAGGCTACATGCTGGGCTTAATGTGGGGCCCAACTCACCACCCTGAGATTAAGACCTGAGCTGAGATTAAGAGTTGGACACATAACTGACTGAGCCACCCAGGCGCCCTGGGGTTTGTGATCTTTTCATCACTCTTTTTGTCACAGAGCTCATCTTATCCGGATGAACATATAACTATTATCTTCTTTAATGACCGTGTAACATTCTTCAGATGGTTCTTTCATAATTTAACTGATACCCTTTTAATGAACACTTAGAACATTTAGGTTGTGTCCAGTGTTTTACTCTTATGAACAATGCTGCATTGAACATCCTTGTCCATCAGACCCTATGTACCTTCCTGCTGTCTTCTCAGGATTTTGTTTTTGTTTTTGTTTTTGTTATCAAATAATTCTGAGGGACTGTAAGACCAAAGTCGGACTAGAGTTGTTAGTGGGTAAGAGAAAGCTGGCCAACTCCAGCTTAGATGCAACAAGGGTGTATTTTGTAGATGGGCAGAGCCAACAGCAGGTCTTGACTGGTGTAATTCTCACCCTATAAGTGGACACTCCTACAATGCTCACACACCCTCAATAACAGACTCCCCAAACTCACCACAGGTCATCTGAGTGCTAAATGTCCTCCCTCGACCCCCGCCTCTGGTGAAAAAAGTCCTGCCTGTGCTCCCCTCAAACTTGCCCATCCTGATTCTAACCTTTCCCCTGAGACCCTACCATTGCCACAGGTATTTTTCTCTCCGTGAAATGAGGATAAAGAAACCTGCTTTTTGTCCTCAAGGCTAGCATCTCTCCAACCAAAGAGCAGAGCAAACTCACACCATGGCAGGCTGGTACCCGGTGCCCTCTGGGTTAGCCCAGGTCAGCACATCTGCCCTCCAGGAACCAGCAAGTTGGAAACCGTGTAGGAGGACCTTAAAGGCTCTGACTTAGCTCTGGAGATTTACCATCCATGAAAGTTGGGTTTTGAAGTCAACTCTTCAGCAGAAACGCACTGTGGCAGAAAGGCTGATTGCCTCCAGAATAATCACTCTTCTTTTCTTTCATATTAGTAGAACCCCAATTGTATTCTGGTTAACAGTATGCATCGCTATAGGATTATATTTCCCTTAAAGTTGGATTTGGCCAGTGATAGGTAAGTTATAGTCATTGTACAGAGCTGTTGGGAAAGCACTTTAGATGGATTTACCTGGATGGAAATGTCACCTTTTGGTATTCCCCTCACCCCATTCCTCCTCCTTGCCTGGATTGTGGCCTCTGAAATGTTTCTGTGGTCATCCTGGGTCATGAGGTGACCTTGAGTTGGAAATGTGTGCCAGTACTAATAGAGCCCCCCCGCCCAAAAAAGGTCCCTAACAGTCATAAATGGGAGTCACCAGTCCACCTTTATCTGTGGCCCCTCTTTTGGTTGGAATGAAATCATCTTGCTTAAGTCACTTGAGTTTCCTATTTTATGCATCTAAAACTGAACTTATACAATCAAAAATGATTAAAAATAGTCTTGGAAATTCCTGAGGACAGTACCATGTTGGAGACCACATCTCCAATAAGTTCAACAGGGCCATGGTTTCCTTCATGGTTATAACAGATCTGTTTCTTCAGCTGAGTATGAAATGGGAGTAGATGGGTCATGTTAAACACACAAACACAAACAAAAAACCTTTCCACAGTGAAGTAACAAAGCACTCCCTCTCTGTAAGGTTCATAAAAACTGGGACCACCTGAAGGAAGGACATATTTTCTTTTCCCACCTGCTCATAGGTCTGTAACCACTGAGTGGATTGGCAGGGAGAAGTCTGGATCACTGAAGTATGTTTGTGTGTGTCTGCATGTGTACAGGCATACCTGGGCAACTTCCCCCTCTTTCAGATAATAAATTATTGAATATCCATTTCTTACATAGATGATGAAATTTCATTGCTTTTAGAAATCACATACTCAGTAAGTCAATAAGTTATTTTTGAAATCCCAGAAAAATCTCAATATCTGATCTTTACAGGTGTTCAGTAGCTATATTATTTAAGATGGAAATCCCAGGGGTCAGTTCCCAGGCACTGGGCTTGGTGCATTGCAGCGGAGATTGGCCACAGTGGAGAGCTGGGACAGGGCCAGAACTCCCCTGCAGGTGAGTGCTCTTTGCTTTATCTTTGTCTCCACTTGACTCCATCAACAGAGACAAGAGAAGGTTAACTTCATCTCACTCATTTAGCAAACTCGGTTAAATGCTACTAGTTACCAAGCCAAGAAAAGTGTTAAAGAGAGGAGATGCCATTATAATGCCTGATAGATAAAACCCCAGTCGTTGCCCTTGTATTTTTCACAGGCTAGTGGGGAAGACCCAGCCTCAGCCATCAGACTACCTTCAGTCTCAACACAATGGGTGTTCAGCAGGGGTCCTGGGTGCCCTGCGACATATGCCTTGGCTGTATTAGTTTTCAAATATAGAAATGGAATGAATTATTCTGTATTAGCTTATAATTAGGTATCTTTTTTTTTTAGAAAATCTATGTTGAGTGAATAATTGACCTTTTTTTGAGCCACTATATGTCTTTGTTTTGCTCTAGTGACTACAGATCCTAAGTACATGGGGGGACCTGGTAAGTAGTTGCTGCTGCGACGAAGGAGGCCTTGTCAGTGAGCGTGCAGTCTACCACCCGAGCTGGTGAGCACAGCTGCTCCCCAGACACTCATCTGAGTGCATATCACCTGCAGAGCTGAAGGAGGTCCATGGGGCTTCACTCAGGCTTTTCCTTCCATCCTACCCCATACAGGACTATGTCCTGAAACCACACTCCTCTCTGGTCTCTCTGTTACAGGTGCCTGCTCCCACATTACTCCCCATGCTCCTTTTTCCCTTCTTGAGAGAGAGAGGGGCTGCATTTTGCTCCTCCAACAGGAGGCAACCCACAGAGCCAACAAGGCTTGGTTGCCCTTTCCCAGAGCACTGAACATCTTGAAGATATTTGTAATTTTACTCACGACTGGAGGATATAATTCATTGCTTGCTGAACCAAAGTCCACCAGCTGCCAGAGGATTCCAGAGACCATTTGTATGATACTTAGAAGTAAAAACAGAATGAAAAGGTTCTACTCTCACCCTGTCCTCCCTCCCATACACATACACACACAACTGAGTCATGGGCTTTTGCTATCAAACAGAACAAGCCATATCACCTGCCTCCCACCCCTTGTCTCTAAGGGGAGACAGTTCAGCTCCTACTTGGGATATAGGGACTTTGTAGATGCAAATTAGGTCCAGGCAGACTGCAAGGTTAAGAGTGAATTACTATCAGCCATGAGGGGCTTGAGGGATAGAGGGAGGTAATCCTAGCCAAGGAGAGGGAGGGAAACCTTCTCTTCTACGCAATTAATCATCTGTAAGTGCAAAGGGAATGGCTGCTGGAAAGATTAGGTGAGTCTCAGCAGCTTGCTAAGTCTCTGCTTTCCAGCTGGGGCCATGGGGTCAGAGCAATTTGACCAGGCCCTCTACCTTCTCTGGACCTTTGGGGGCTGGGGAAAAGCAGATTGCTAACAGACAGGAGAAGCTGGGGGGTGGGAATGAGCATCTCTCCCACCCACCCAGGGCTAGCAAGCACTGCCTCGGTCACAGGTGCTCAGGCCTTGACTCTCCCCAGGATTTCTACATGCAGAAGTTGAGTGAATGCCAATTCCCAACCACATTCAACAGATTGATTGTTCGGTAGTAACAATGGCTGCCTTGTACTGAAGGCTAACTATGTGTCCTTTACCACACACACACACACACACACACACACACACACATGCATGCATGCACACACATGCACAATCTTATTCAATCCAGACTGCAGTTCTTAGAGGCCGGGCACTACACTTATCCCATTCTTACAGATGAGGAAAGTAAAGTTCAGAGAGACTCGGTGACTTGCCTAGGGTCACACAGTTGTTCAGTGATGGAGGACTTGAACTCAGGCCTGTCTGATTTAGAAGTCATTGTTTGGACCCACCAGACCTAGACTGCTGCCTCTTCCTGGAAACTGAAGGAAACCTCGTGAGATCAAGTATTTTTTGAACTGAGAAAAAGAAGCGGCTTTATTCCCCTGAACACATGGTGGATTACCTGTACTTCAGTGACTGAGGATAGCCATAAAAATAACTAGTAACAAATCTGTAGCTCACCTACAGCAGCAGCCAATTATGTCCTTCCAACATAGTCAGAGTTCTATTTTCCTGTTCTCATTCTACACCTTCCTCTTCCCCGTTTTGTTGGCTTGTTTTTTACTGTGGTATGAGCTTTTTGTGATCCACTGCAGATCTGTCTTGGAATGAGATGGGAAATAGAAATATGGGAATAATGACAGGTAGATGCCCAGAAAGATGGTAGATAGATGAGGATTACTGATGGGTGATGCATGAACATACACAGGTATACGGGGGAAGAGACGGACAGACAAATGAACAAACACATGGATGAATGGAAGGATGGACAAGCAGATGGATAACTGAATGAACGGACAAAGAGACGGACACACAGATAAAGAGAGGAGCACAGTTGCCCTGACCCACGTGTGGACCGACCCTGACTCTGACAACCACACCAGCCTAGACCCTCTGAGCTGACTACAAGGTAACTACCCCTGCAAGGTCCTCTAAGGTCACACCAATTCAGGACCTGTCACTAAGAGTTGGCTCGCTCATCCCTGGTCAGTGAGAGGATATGGGAATGGCCTCATACAAACTCAGGACCCCTGCTGTAGTCTACTTCCTCTGTCAGATCTTGCTCTGATGCCCCGGCTCTTGTCTCCTACATTCTCCCAAGGGGTCTCTAAGGAGACCCAACCCTCTCCACGTGGTCAAACATTACCTTACCTGGCTTTTATTTTTAATGCATGAATCTTTGCACACTTCCCCCACAGGCCAAACTGGAAGAACTCTGAGGGCAGGCAACACATCTTTTATCTGTTTGTCAGTATTTACGGCATTTACCTTGGTGCGTGCTGTTGATAAGCTGGAAAATCACATCATGAGGCACATCATAAGTAAGTGTAAATCGCAGGCTTCTGTGCTTGGTGAGGCTTCTCTAGCCTCTTTGAGCCATGTCGCAAAATACACCCAGTGCTCAGTAATGTCTGCAAATAGCAACCACTATTGATGAAAATGTTCCTCTGCCACCCAATGTCTATTATTTAAGTGCTTATTGAACATATTACATAATAACAGTTAATAACTATAGAGCACTCACTGCTGATCTAAGTGCTTTACATGTAATAGCTCAGTCTTCATCAATAATAAGACCAAGAGAGAGGTCCTATTACCCACATTTTATAGAGAAGACTAATGCTAAGCAAGGTTATATAACTTGCTCAAGTTCACACAGTCGTAGGAGTCAGAGCTAGGATTCCGATCTCGGTCCGACTCTAAGCCTCTGGCCTTAACCCCGAGTTATGGGACCACTTTAAGTAGCACAACGGGAGTGAGCCCTCCTGACCTTGTAGAAAATCAGTAGGGTTTTAGTGGGTCCCTTCTGACCACTTCTGAACACACAGATTCTCTCTGTGATGAGTCAAGGACTGCTGGAATCCAGTATGGGAACACAAGCTGGCAGTGGCTCACAGGGGCAATTCCCAACCAATAAATGGCCTGTCACTTCTGCTTAACTCCCAAAGCCACAGTAGGAAGAATGCCTAGCTGGAAAGTCAAGGCCTCTATTCATGGCAGCCATTCAATGATTTTGTGATACACCCAAGTCCTTTAACTTCATTTAGCTTCAGTTTCCTTGTCTGCACATGGGGACAGTCACATTGGCCTGGGGTCCTATACAGGGCTGTTGTGAGAATCAGTTGAGGGATGGAAAGAGGAAGCTGCCTTGTAAAGAGAGGGGAGCTCTGCTTGGCCCTACCAGAGCCCCTTGTAAACACAGTCTAACTGGATGATTCAAACAGGCTTCCCCAATCCATTACAGATCATTGTTAGGAAATACCAAGCTGTGTCTGAGAGTTCAACCAGCCCCAAAGGTTACTCTCAAGGCTGGTGAGTGAACCACAGCTGTATCATTTGAGGCCCCTGGCCACTTGGCTGCAGCTCCAGAAATGCTTCGGGCTTGCTCCATTCAGACTTGGTTTGACCATAATCATATTAAATATTAAATCATCTAGTGGCACTGGCATAGAAACACAGTACATCAGGTGCTAGCTAGTCTGCCTTTCGTTGCTACCCATAACAATTTCCCAAGTATTTAGAACGCTCCAAGGCTTTGAACCCAAGCCTTAAAAAGGAATTATATCTAGCCTAAAGGAACTTTGCCCCAATTTCACTGGAAATTAAAACTCAGTCCCCAAACACTGACAGTGTGTTTCTTTCATGCTCTTGGCAACCAAAAGGCTCCTCAGCCAATGCAGGCCCTCTGCCCTCAGAGGGAGACTGCAGCTCTTCTGTGCCGGGGCTCAGCCACGGGCTGTCCTGTGCCGTTCATCACACAGTAATTCCCGGCCTTGTCTCCTAACTTTGGGTCCTCAAACTCCTGTCTCCTGCAGAGGACAGCACAGCCTCCAGTTCACCAAGAGCTGTGCTTTTTTCCTTTCTTTCTTTCTTTTTTAAGATTTTATTTATTTGAGAGAGAGAGAGTGAGCATGAGAGGGAGAAGTTCAGAGGGAGAAGCAGACTCTCCACAGAGCTGGGAGCCCGATATGGGACTCCATCCTGGGACTCCAGGATCATGACCTGAGCTGAAGGCAGTTGCTTAACCAACTGAGCCACCCAGGCACCCCAAGAGCTGTGCTTCAAACCACCAGGAGTCATCACCTTAACCAGGAAATCCAATTCAGCCTCACTAGCAGAAAGAAGTACACAGAGTCACCTAGGCAGTGGTCACGAGGGTGGAATCCCAAGGAACCGATCAGCAACTCCAGAATGTGGGATATTCGGAGAGACAACTGGCTTGAGTTCTGCAGAAGTGTCATTTCCATTTTAAAACAAAAGGGTGTGAGACTTTTTAGATTAAAGGAGACTAAAGAGACATAACTAAATGCAATGTGGGGGCAAACCGTGATTGGCTTCTGGTCCCCCAAAACTGTCCTTAAAAACCCTAGAGGAGAATTGGAGACATCTGAATATCAGATGATGTTATTGGATGGCAGTTAGTTTTCCCAAAGCACATAATGGGAATGGAGTTGCCCCATAGAACGTCCTTACTCTGCAGAGCTGCACAGGTGAAGAGATACAGCGTCTGCAACCTTCAAGCACACTTACAGTCAATCCACAGTACTCACAGATCCCATATTTGCAAATCTGCCTGCTGGCTGAGATTGTTTTGTAACCCCCAAGTCAATACCTATGGTGCCTCTGTGGCCCCCTGCAGACATGTGAAAGCTTTGAGTCCCACAAGCAGCACATTCCCAGTAGAGGTCAAACAAGGTGACACTCCGTCTTCATTTCACTTGTTTCATGCTAAAAACAAGGATCCCTTTCACAGTTCAGTTAGGGCCATGTTTTCCATATTGTTGTGGGGCTGTGGGTTGTATATTGGGGTTTTTTGTTGTTGCTGTTGTTTTTAGATTTTCCTTTTTTAAATGGTGCCCAGCATAGTGCTCACATGCTGTCTAGTGATTCAGTGTAAGAAGGCTGTAACGGGCTGTACGGAGAAAATTCATGTGTTCGATAAGCTTTGTTCAGGCATGAGTTATATAGTGCTGTTGTCTGTGAGTTCAGTGTTGATGTATCAACAACATGTATGTTTAATAACATGTCTTTAAATAGAAACATGCATAAAACAAGTTTAATGAAAATGTGATTGATCAGAGGCTTGTAGGAACCTAACCTTACATTTCCTCTAGGAGCAATGGTTGAGTATTTGCTTATTCAGTGTTTGCTGCAACTTTATAGAATATAACTACAGTAGATAAGGGAAATAGATTGTACATAATCACATACATATATTTATATGCATACATACAGATGTTATTTTCACCTGCAAAAAGGGTGCACAGATGTAGCAAAATGGTAATTTATGAATCTAGATGAGTATATTTATGTTCTTGCTCTACTCTTTTAAAATTTTCTCTGGATTTAACTTTTTCAAAATAAAATGTTGGAAAAGAACACACATACACACACATATCTATGCAAACTGTGCCTTTGACCTGTTACTGGGTTATAGGATCCATTTAGAGAGTCTATCCACATTTTTGTAATGAAAGAGAATGGGATGCGATGGGGTGGGAAGAGCTGGGATGGCGTGGAGTAGGACAGGATGGGGTGGGGCGTCATGGGAGGGGGATGGTTGGGATAGGACAGGATGGGGTGGGGCAGGATGGGCTAAGATGGCATGGAATGGAGTAGGATAGAAAAGAAAATATTAGTGCCTATCATGCATGTTCTGTGAAACTTATCCCAGGTAGGATATGACATATGTCTGCTGGGTTGTGAAGTAAAATTTTTCTCTTAATACAACTAATAATTTGGGGCGCCTGGGTGGCTCAGTGGTTAAAGCCTCTGCCTTCAGCTCAGGTCATGATCCCAGGGTCTTGGGATCGAGTCCCGCAACGGGCTCTCTGCTCAGCGGGGAGCCTGATTCCCCCTCACTCTCTCTCTGCCTGCCTCTCTGCCTACTTGTAATCTCTGTCAAATCAATAAATAAAATCTTTTTTAAAAATGCAACTAATAGTTCCAAAAATTTGCAAGTCCCAGGCCAGTAAAACTGAAGACATCCACTTGGCACCCCTCCTTCTCCTCCTCCTCTCTTCACGGTTTCTGTGCCCACTCTATCCTTATGGGGAAGTCCTTCTCCTTCCCAGTCTGTCTCACTGTGTCTGTGGCTCCGCCCTCTCTGCTCTCACCCTGTCCCTTGTTCTCCACTTCTCTGTTGCTCCTCTGCTTGCTGCATGGCATCTAGAATCATGCTGGAGCCTCCCCACTATCATGCTTTGGCCCTGATACTTTTTGCTCTAGGCTTCTGCTAAGACATGACTCCGCCATCATCAAGCCCTTGAACTGACCTCTGATCAGTGCATCACGGAGGCAGTTGTGGAATCTGTAAAAGCAGAGGGGAAGCACTTGGAGGGAGGAGGATGGCAGGAAATGCTTCCGGGGGGACATGCTACCTCAGACATTCGAATTTTCTCTTACTAAGTAGTGACTACTAAAGTTCTGTATGGGAACTAAGAACATTTAGTCATGTTCAGGAGACTAGACAAGAGTCAGTGTAGTAAAGACTTAAAGGACAAGAACTCTGAAGGCAGTAGGAACTGCTAGAACAAAGGCAAGAGGAGGAACAAGGAGTCTGGAAAAGTGGGATAATCCAAGAATCAGAAATGTGAGTGGGACGCCCTTCCTGGTGTCACGGAGAGTAACCCAGATGCATGCTGTGGCTTCTTCATTGTTATGGAAGCCACCAGTGATGAGTGGGAAGAAACCACATGCTGAGTGGTTTCTTTCCCCTAACAGGAGCTCTCGGCTCTGAGGAAATAGAAGGTGTCTTGCTAATTAAGGAAACGCTTTCTCATTTTAGCTTAAGATGGTACTAGCCAGCTTCCCTAAAAAATATCCATTCTTGATATAGGTGTTTCCGTCAACTATCAGGCTCCAAAAAAAAAAAAAAAAAAAAAAAACCCACAGAAATAAAAATAAGTGAACCTTCAGTCTCAGAGAAAACTGGATATGAAGGACACATCCAGGAGCACTAGCCTCACCTCCTTACTGCCTCACACAGCTCTGTCAGCAGAGCCCTCTGTCCTCCAGAGGCCCAGACCCTCCTCCAAACCTAAACAACCTAACCAGCTCAGATCTGGGGAGACACATGGAGAGCAGAGGCAGGAGGTCCTGAAGAGTGAGGACGGCAGAGGAGGTGAGGGGAGCTTCTCAGAGATCCAGACTGAAGAAGGGAGCAGAGAGGAAGGGGAAGACGCGGGGTGGTCCTTGAGGAAGACCTAATTACGCCCATGCTGTCCCTTGGGGCCCAAGGGAAGTCCAGGGTGTGAAAACAAGATGGTGACCTCCTCCCCCTCTGGACTAGAATTCCTTCCCTTTTGTCCCAGCCCCTTTGAGGAAACTCATCTCTGCTAGCAGAGGTGGTCTTGGGGCCCTGAAAGGATAGCTTGTAAATGAGAAGGGAGGGTTTCCCACCGAGGGGAGAAACGGCACTGAGAGCCGTGACAGGAGGAGAAGACCCCATGCAGGGGGCAGCAGGACTGAGTCTCCCTCTGAAGACGCCCATGAGGGTGTGCCACCCTGCGTACCCTTGTATTTTAGAGACATTTTCTCTCCGTACCCCCATATTTTACCGAAAATCTCTCTCCAAAGAGGGAAATGTTTAGAAGCAAGGTCTAGGTGCTAAGCCGAAATTCTGAAGCAGGAATGGGAAACAGATACGGGTCAAAAGGTGGGCAGTGGCCAAGGCGTAGAAGGGAATGTGAACCTGCAAAGGACTAAGACTTCATTCTTCAGGCAGTCAGTGCTCTTGATCTTGGCTCGTCTTCAGGATTGTGGAGATCTTCTAAAATAGAACATCCAGTTCCTTTCCAGACTCACCAAAATAGAATCTACAGCTACTCAGTTATGTATTTTATCCCCACCATTGTGTTGTGAGGCTGCTGAGGGAAGGCGCGATGTCAGATGGTCAGCTCACTCTCCGGCCAGCTGGTGCAAGTACAGAGGTGATCTGCCAGGCCCTGTGGGTGCACAACTGCCTCAGGGAGCCCAGGGCCCCAGGCAGCTGTGCTCTCCTTCATCCACTTCCAAGTGCAGACTTCTCTCTAATGCCTATGACTCTGTATAACCTTTTCATTCAAATGCTCATTATCTTCTCTCTGGCTACTGAGTCTCTTGGGGACAAGTTTAGAGATAGAGAGAGAGAGAGCCCTTGTTTTGGCCCAGCTGACGGACCAGCTTTCTTCAAGTCAATTAAGTTATGAATTAGAAAGGAGTTGGAAACAGGGTTCTGTGACCCAAATATGGCCACATATGGGCATCCCCTTCAACAGTGACCATGAAAGCTGGGAAGGCAACATAAAATATTTCTGTGACGTTCGTACACAGTTGGTACAGTATGAAAGGGAGCATGACGTTGTGGCTTAGAAAAATTCAAGCTTCAAAGAAAACTATATTCTCTTCATGCATTATTGAAATCATGAAGAAAGATACAAATTATACTCCGAAGACCTTCAGATGAAGTCAAAGAGAAAGCTTGTGAAAGTCTAGGAAAATAAGTTGGTTACCCAACAGAAGTCAGGGAAGCAGAGTTTCAGTTCCAATTTTTTAACTAACTGGCTGTGTGACCTTGAACAGGTCCTTCTCCCTCTCTGGGTATTGATTTCCCAGTCGATAAAATAAGAAGCCTGGATCATAAGCTCTTGCCATGCCCAGCAATCTCCTATAAACTGGTTTCGCAGTCCCAGGGTGACGGAGAACAAGCTACTCAGCAGATGAACAGGGCTGGTGTGTGCCAGACTTTGTCACAGATCACCCTGGGTCTAAGCAGCCTTATTTGCACGGATTCTGTTTGCAATGGCCTCGTATCCTTCCAGCATTGGCCCCTGCATTGTCTAGCACAGTGTTTTCTCCCAACTCAACCTGGGAAAACACAGCCCTTGGCCGCTCCCAAGTAAGGGAGAAACAAATGAGAGCCTCCAGACTGAGGTTCTCTGCAGAAAACAAATACTTGGTATTTGCGCATTAAAAATATCCATTAGTGGGGTTTTTGTGTGGATCCGGAGAAGCCTGAGGATATGGTGCAGGAGGGTGCCTGGGTGGCTCAGTTGGTTAAGCAACTGCCTTCAGCTCAGGTCATGATCCCAGAGTCCCGGGATCGAGTCCCACATTGGGCTCCCAGCTTCATGGGGAGTCTGCTTCTCCCTCTGACCCTCTCCCTTCTCATGCTCTCTCTCACTCTCTCTCTCTCAAATAAATAAATAAAATCTTAAAAAAAAAAAAAAGAAAGAAAGAAAAGGGTGCGGGAGAAGCCAGTATGTTCCAGGTGTATTAAAGATCTCTGGCCTCTCAGTGAGCGCTCTCAGCTCTTTAATATTAACTGTTTAGAAACTGCTATAATAAATATATAAACCAAATATTATAAATATATACTTATTATATATAATATTATATATTATTATATAATTATATTTTGTATTTATATTTTATTTTATATTTATATTTTATAATTATATTATATAATTATATTTTTATATAATTATAATTATATTATAAATATATAAACCGAATACTGAGCCCACTGCCTCTTCCTGAAGCCGTCTCTGTCCCCTCTCCTGGTTCTCTGTTGTCACCAACCACCTACCATTTATAATTTCTCTAGGCCGAAGTCTCAGTTTAGTGTCTCCTGAGATGGGTTGAGCAATTGCACGTGGTCTGCACACTGTTCACTGGCATAATTGTATCTCTGATGTTGTTTTTTCAGTCTTGAATTAGCTGTTGCCTTGAAAATGTAGGAGACTCCACCATGTTCTGGTTTATCTCTGGCTGCAGAACAAAGCACCCAGACCGAGCGGCACAGCACACAGACCTGTCATGTTCACACAGGTCAGAAATATGGACAGGCTCAGCTCAGGAGGCTGCTCTCTGCTCCTGGAAGTCTGCAGGCGAGGCCCAGGCAGCTGGGACTGCTGCTCAGAGTCCCAGGATTAGTCCAGGTGAGCCTCAGTTTATTGAAAACATACATATTAAAAGATAGTGTTTGCCTAGGGCGCCTGGGTGGCTCAGTGGGTTAAGCCTCTGCCTTCGGCTCAGGTCATGATCTCAGGGTCCTGGGATAGAGTCCCACATTGGCTCTCTGCTCAGCAGGGGGCCTGCTTCCCTTCCTCTCTATCTGCCTGCCTCTCTGCCTACTTGTGATCTCTGTCTGTCAAATAAATAAATAAAATCTTAAAAAAAAAAAAAAAAAAGATAGTGTTTGCCTAAAAGATCCAGAATTGTGTTTGTTTAATTGTGAGGGGGATACAATGTAGATACCCACACAGGCTTGTCAGCGGTTCCACTCACCACCACTCTCAAAAGGGGGCTGGTAAAATCCCATCTGATCAGTTCAGGGTCTGCACTATGGCATATTGTGAGGTTCGCTTGAGAAATAGGCTCAGGTCACCTTTAAACTGGGAACCTCTTGGCCTACACATATGAAAAGGGAGAATTCCAGCCATTCTAAAGGCATTTCACAGTTCTTCAGCTACCTGGTTTCCCAGCTCAACGCCCCGCTCCCCCGTTTGTTAATTGTTTTTATGCAAATTTTCTGGGTCCCTTGACTGTAGTAGATGTTGATGAATATTGCTTTTGCAGAAATATTGGCATTTTCTCAAGATTTTTATTCTCCTCCTCAAGTATCAGGCCCCAAGCTATTTCATTAATGCCTGTTGCTTTAATAAATATCTGACATTCCTCTCTTAATTTGTCATAATCTGACAAGTTTATTCTTCTACTTCACATGTCATCCAATGAGAGCTAGGAACCATAAATTTGGGATTGCATAATTATCAGTGGACTTATAAGACTTGTTTGCTTAAATGCAAAATGCTTTTCATACTTTGGGTGAGTTGAAATGACTCTTATAATACGGTACCAGATTAAACAAATCCCTCACAAATTTTATGCTTCCTCTTGATGTTAAACTTCTTTTACTAAATTGGCAAAAATGGTCAGTGATATTGAAAATAATTTAAAGTCTTCAGTGAAGCAGGGACCCCATAAGTCCACTTGAGTCTGCCGCGTCCAGAAGGAACCTAAACCCGCTCTCCTTGTCAGCTGGAGAGATGGGGAAGGTACTGGTCTCACACAGGCTATGGCGTGAGATTGACTAGAGTTCAGATCCCTGCTGCAAATCTTAGGGGAAGTCTGGGTCTTAGTTCTAAAATGAATGTCCCCTTATGTATGGCTCCTGTAGGCTCAGTGGCTCAGGGATTGTGCTGTGGCATGAGAAACACCTAGATTCAAACCCTGACGTTGTGACTGACAAGCTGGGTGACCACTCTCAGCCTTACCTTCTTTATCTCTAACAAGGGACTGGTAATAGGGCTATTTCACAGTTGTTGCAGAAATATAAACGAGGCACAAATACGTGTGAAGTGTTAAAGCAGTGCCATGCCAGGCGGGCGGGATCTTGATGTCTCTGAGCTCCTTCCTCTGGCTCTTTTCCTGTGCTTCTGGACCCACGGTCCCTGCATCTCGGCTCTATCTTACTCCCAGCTTTTCAGGGACCTGATTTTCAAGCATTCTGCCCATGTGTCAGAACAGGAGTCTCCATATGCAACACCAGGGTTTTATGACACCCGCCAGGGCCAGATCCAGGGGGTAAAAGCCCCTTCATAGCACACGGCAGGCTTCCACACAGGCTGCTGTTACCTGGCACAAAGGAGAAGTTCAGGGACTCCAGGAAAACAATCGGGCTGAGCTCTGCAGCAGCCTCTGGCTCAGGGAGGGGAGAGGCCGCCCGAGGCTGGAGAAAACTGTGCCCTGCAGCCTGCATGGCTGCTGTGGCCAGAGGAGCATCTGGGGAAGAGGCTGGAGGAGGAGAAAGAGAATCAGAGCCCCTCTCCATTCTCTCCTACAACTCAGTCTTAACAGCTCGAAAACCCTATTAGGACCTGGTTCCTTAGTGCATGTCCACCAGCACTTTTGTCCCAGTTTGGAGGGAGTGCCCGCTTCATGCTCAGACCTCAGCAAAGTGCCCAGAGGAAATGCTCTGGGAGTGACTTCTGGAGGGCCATGCAGCTACTTAGAGACAGTGCCAGAATTAGGAGCCAGGTCCCACTTGAGTAACTGGTCTGTAAGGAGTGTGCTCCCCTTCTGTGGCCCCAGGGCTAAAGACGAATTCAGGAGGAGATGCAGAGTTTAGGGATGATGCCGACTTACACTCTGTATACAGCTGTAAGCATAACCATTCTTAAAACTACCATTTATCCAACATTTCCCAAGGGCCGGATCCTAATTAGATCTTCATAATATCACTATGAGGCTGCTATTACTATTCTTACTTTACAGTTAAAGAAACTCACATTCAGTGACGCTAAGCAACTTGCCCAAAGTCACACAGCTGCTAAATAACTGAGCCAGAATTAGAATTCAGGCCCGGGTGTTCCAAAGACTGTCCTTCCACCCCTGAGAAAGTCTCTCAAATCCAGGAATGAGGTCGTTCTGGAGAAGACAGGCTGCCATCCATCATTGTAATGATTCCTGGAAGTGTCTTGGAGCAGGAAAGGAAGCTGTCGCAGAAGGGAGAATAAAGACATCCGTGGCCTTGGGAGCTGAGAGAAGTCTGATCAGGGTCAGGAGAGAAGCACAGTGAGCACTGATGTGGGCTTCTGGGTCCCAGGCAGGCTGGGCCAGAGCCCCGAGAGTGAAGTCTGCAGCAGCAAAGGGCCAAGCCAAGTAGAGCTACTGTCGCGGGGGCTTCACACGGGGAGTCGGTGATGAGCTGAGGGCCATACAGGCACCTACATACATCCAGGGACCTTCCACACTCGCTCTGGTGGTGTCTCCTTTCCCTTCATTAGCTAGCCAACAAGACCTGATCCTCAGTGGAGGAAATCATGTCAAGTGACTCATCATTAATATGCAATGCCAGTGACTGTATTATGCATATTTTATAAGTACTTTTTCAACCTTAGTAACAGCTCTATGGTCAGGCCTCGGTGTCCCCCAATTTACCTATGAGGAAACAGGTTTAGAAGAGCTGAGAAATGTATTACTAAGTAGCATACAGAACCCCCTCCTTTCCCTACAGCACATGGCCACCCCCCCCAACCTGCTTGTCATAGTCACACTCAGTGGCTGGCACGTCACCAGTCAGAACTACACCAGGGCTTCAGGGAGGATGGCTCCGCGCTCTCAGTCCTCCCCCAACTTTTCTTGATAAAGCTCCCCCCTGCCTTTCCGTGCAGCCGAGCAGCTCCTCTCATGCAGTGACCCAGCGGACACACCAGGCGCGGGGCTCTGTCTCCCGTCCAGACTCGCCAGGCTCCGGCAGGCCAGCCCCTGTCAGGCCCAGCGGGTGAGAGATCAGCCCTTCTGCTGGACGCGTACCAAGAATTTCTCCATCCCCCTTTGCCAGAATGCATGTTTCCAATTATGTGAAGCTTCGGGAAAAGTTAACTTCCTTTTGAACCGGTTAAGTAAAAGCTCCGTGTTCCTGGAGGAAAGCACCAGTCACTTCATGAGGAAGTCCCAGTGGAATGGAACAAGGGCAGCCCCTGCCAAGGGTCCCCACGGGACTCCCTCCGAGCCAGCAGCGGGAGTGTACCCAGCAGCTTTCATTCTGCATGCTCACTTTCCCCCATTTACAAGATCAGGGTGTCTGCTGTGGCGGAATGGGATCCTGTGGCCGTAGCGTATTGGGTAAGTAGCTGGAGGCAGGAAGGTGGCCCGTGCACCACCCCCACCCCAACCATACACACACCTTGGCTTTTCTAAGGCAACCTGGAAGCAGAACTCTGGTTTGGGAGTATCAGGAGCTGCAAACGTGAATGTCAAGAGGCCTGGTAAAGAGCCATCAAATGGGATGGCACTCTCCCTCTGCCTTACCCACCCAGAGTCCTTCCTTCCTTCCCCCTGAGGGCCACTCCTCCAAGCCTTTGGCCGAGGTGTGTTCAAGACTCTCTTCTTTCTTCCTTTCTCTCTGCTGCCTACCTCATCCTCCCCTCCCCACCAACACACATACACTCACATTGTGATCTCCTCCAACACCCAAACAAGAAGCACGAAGGTTTTGAGGGGCCAGAGAGGATGTCTGCCATCCTTTGCTGTCCTGTAGACTGATTTCTTCTAGCCAGCAGCCTCATATCCTCCAAGCCACTCCAGTTTCATGCAGGCCGAGGGCCAAAATGTCGTTGCCAAATCCAAAGTCGAGTTAATCCTGGATCCCCCTTCCTCCCACTGACGGTTTCTGATGAGCGAATTTCTCATACCATTGCCTAACAGACTTGAACTCCATCCCCCACACGCCCTCCCCCGGTCAGCCAGTTGCTGCTAAAATGGGGAACACCCACCATGTTAACTACTCCTCTGAGGGGAAGACAGAGTGGTGGTCGGGAAAGATGTCAGGAAGCCTCTGGTGCTTGTGCTGCATCTTAAGAGATCTTTCAAGACTTTCTTCTAAGACTTCTTTCTTCTAAGAAGGTACCTCACAGGGAGGTGTCTGTTGGGTGGGTAGACTGAGTGAGAGCAGACTTTCCAGGCAGAGAGCGTGAGAGAGGCCCTGGGCAGAGGTGAGCCCTCACAGTCTGGCCCAGGAAGAGTAGAACAACGTGGAGGTCATCACAGCCAGAGTGCAGGATAGAAGCAGGGTGCAGGTCAAAGGGGAGGCTGGAGAGGAATCCTGAGCACATCGTCAAGGTCCCTGTGTGTAATGACAAGGATCCGGGACTCAATCTTATGGAATAAAGGAGTCACTGAGGACTTTAAACCACAGGAGATTTGCCTTTTCCAGAGATCATTCTGGGAATGTATGGAGGAAGACACAACTGGGAGCAGAAAATCTCTTGGGAAACTCTTGTAACAATAGTCTGAGAAAGAGATGAGAATCCTTAGCACCAAGGATATAGCAATCGTGGGGAAAAAGGAAGACCAACGAAGAAGGGATATTTAACACAGAGAATACACAGGACATCCTGAGTGACTTGTCTGAGGTTAGGACATGCTTACACCCAGGTTTTCTGGCTCAGGGAACAGATAATTAATGGCACCATTAATTCACAGAGAAAGGAAATGCCAGAAGAGCAGAAGATTTGGGAAAGCCCATGATAAGTCTGGTCAGGGACATGTGCAGTTTGAGGTGCCTGTAGGACAAGCAAGTAGACAGGTTCCATTGGCAATTTTTTTTAGGTCTAGAACTCAGAAAAATTGTCCAGTCCTTGCATTGACCCAGGCATCCCAGAATTCTAACCTTGTCTGCTTTCCATTCACTTCTAACCACTCTCACCCACCAATACCAATCTTCCATAGATCCCAGTCAATTAGAATGATTTTGGGAATCATGTGGACAGTATAGCTTTTAATGCCTAGAAACCGACCTCATGTGACACTCTACAACCCCCACCCACTTGCCCATGCCACTTACCTACCATCTAACAGAAGGAAATGTCTTTTAAACTCTTGAGTGTCTCTACTAGTGAATGGTAGGATTTTATGGAGTAGCTACAGCTTGTCTGAAATGAGAGATCTGTGTATTTTGGGTGGTGGTGGTGTTTTGGAGGTACCTTCTAGAACTTCAAATGTCACATGACCTGGAGCAGAGAAAAAATTATATACAAAGCTCAGCAGACTAGAAAGAAGTTAGCACATTCAGGAACTGCAAATAGATGTGTGTGAGGAGGTGGAAAAGGAAGGGTAGATAGGAACCAGATCTTGCAAAGTCTTATAAATCATATTAAAGAGTTTGGAGCAGGAAAGTGACATAATCAAATGTAAACTTTAAAAAGATTATTCTAACTGCAAGATTGGGGCAGGGAGAGAGGGACGGTCCTGGAAGCTGGAAGACCAGGTAGGATGAAGCCATTGTGATAGTTCAGGCAAGATAATCACCTGGCCTAAGGTGGCAGCTGTGAGAGCAGACAGCAGTGGAGGGATCTGAGGTCTTTTGCAGAAGTGGGAACTATAGTATTTGAGTAGTAAGTCTCCTAAAGCTCTACATTAGCAGTGTCGATTCTGATATCTATCTGTCTGGTCCCACTGACCTATCCCACCTGGCAAGATGGGATCCCCGAGGCTATGAACCATGTTGTCCTGTGGTTTAATGGTCATAAACAGCTGACTAGTCTCCACACGTGGCTGTAGGGTGAATGTAACAAGGTAGTGGCTCTTAACAATCTCCAAAGGAGACACTTTCAGGACACAACAGGCTTTGGGAAGCCACCTATAATTGCTGATATTGTGAATGTGAAGGACCACCCTCAAATTGTTGTCAGGTGAGACAAAAGAAATAAAATATGAGGAGCTTTCCATCTGTTTGGAAGAGCTAATATAAGTATAAATAGCAAAATGAAATGATATAGTGAGATTTTAAGGGGATAGAAACTAAAAAGAATATTTTTAGTTAATAAAAAATAGCACCCAATTATTGATCACATACTGTCAGTCAAGCATTTTCTCCTTTTAAAATTGGCATAATCACTGTATGAAGAAGATGTTATAATTTCTGCTTTACAGATTAAGAAACTGGTGCCCAAGGGTAAAGTCCCCTAATTGTATTAGTTATTAATTCTGAATAACAAATAACCTCAAAACATGGTGGCTTAAAACAACAACAAAAATCTTTTCCTTCTCACAGTTTTTGTGAGACAGGAATTTCGGAGCATTTTAGGGGGTACGTCTGGCTCAGCGTCTCTTATGAGGTTGTAGTCAAGATGTCAGTCAGGGCTACCGTCTACTGGAGTCACTGTTGACTGTGACTACAGGATCCACTTCCAAGGTGGCTGACCCACAAGCTGGTGCTGGTTGTTTATGGGCCTCAGTTCCCTCCCATATGGACCCTACACAGAGCTGCTTGAATGTCCTCACAACATGGTGACTGGCTCCAACCAGGGTGAGCTGTCCAAGAAAACAAGGCAGAAGCTACAACCTCCTTTGTTAGCTAGCCTGGAAAGTCACATACTACTACTTGCTCATTATCACCTTGGTCACACAGCATGGGAGGGTCAACACAGGGCATAAATATCACAAGTGAGAATCACTGAGGGCCATCTTGGAGACTACTAACCTACTAGTAAGTGCTTCATTCAAGATGCAAGCTTGGGTGTCTGAAACATCTCACTTTCTTGAACACAAAAAATGTTCTGTGGTCAAATAAGCTTGGGAAACACTGGATGAAACAAAGTCACACACTTTATCTCCTCAGAGCTATGCACAGAGTAAGGTCATGTGACCTTGGGACCAATTTAGGAAGTAGCATCCTACCTGTGCTGCTCAGAACTCTGAACAGAAAATTTTTTGTTTTCAGAAGGAAAGAGAAGAAGGCAGTGATCGTTTTAAAGAGAAGAGCAGGGAGAGACATGCAGAGGTAAGACAAGGAACCACGAAGCTCAGGGCTACCCCTATGATGCCCAACTGTAAAGGTGCTGGGTCCTGCATGGCTTGATTTAGTTTGAACTGTGGCTCCAGAGTATACAGTCAAGTTCAAATAGATAGTAGATAGCTTTGCCCAGCTACCTCAGGGGAGAACCATTTTTATTGTTCACTTTTATTCTTTTATAGCAAAGTAAATTAAGGTCTTTAATAGGACACTTGCATTATACAAATGGTATTCACATGCTTTTGTATCTCAATGCAATTCAAGGTGAATATATTGGACTCGAATGACCTTAGAGTAGTGGCTTGTCCGCTGGTTACACAGTAGACTCACCTAGAGAAGCTTCAAACCATAACAGACCCTTAATCTCAGGAAGGTTCCTGGAGGGTTGCTGGAGGGGAGGGTAGGAGAGAAGGATGGGTTAACTGCGGGATGGACATTGGAGAGGGTATGTGCTAGGGTGAGAAAATAAATTTTTTAAAAGTGCATTGGAAAGACAAAACAACAACAACAACAACAAAAATAAAACACCGCAGTCATACCTGGGCTCCACTCCAAGTTAGATAAATCAGAAATCTAGGATGTGAGGCTCGGGGACCAATGGTTTTTAAAAATCTCCTCTTGGCAACTCTAAGATGTGGCCAGTGTTGGACATTGTTTCTTCTGTTGTTCTTGTTCTAACATTCTCTCTCTTTCTCTACATGACCTCCTCAAGCCAAAATATCCAACTGTCAAACTACTTCAAAATCATGGATTTTTCTCCCTTCACCATACCTGGCATGGAGCCTGGACTTGTTGATCTGAGTTGAAGGCATTTCCCAAGGAGACCATCACCCCGGACATCTTTCTGTCTGGTCTAACAGAACACACTCCTACTGACAGTTTGAGGCCTTGGGCGGACAAGGGGCATGCCTAGCCAGAGATTCTTTCTTAGGGTTTTTAACATTCAGATGCCACTCTGAATAAGTTTCCCCATGGTATTGATCATTTACTATCTTAACTTTACTATCTTAAGACTCAAGTTCACACTCAACAAATCTTTCTGGGATTTTGAGACACAAAAAACTCTTATCAGATCACCTGAAGTTTTTTTTGTAAAAAAAAAAAAAAGAAAGAAAGAAAGAAAAAAGAAAGAGAGAGAAGAATTTTAAAGGTGGCAACACAGTCTTAGTTATATAACATGTATTTTTTTAAAGAAATGATCATCTCAAAAGATAATTTTATCCAACATATTTTTCATATTAAGTATAAACTAAACCTAGGGGAGGATAATACTGGCTTCCAAGATAGATTTCAGTCATTTAAAAACATTCCAAGTAGTGGTTATTGATGGGTATAGGCACATGAGGACCAAGGTTGGGAAGGAAATGTATCTCTGTGTAAGTTTTTATACTTACTAGTTTGTGAACCATGTGCATATATCACCTATTCAAAAATGAAGTAAAAATGATGAGAATGTAATCAATTATATCAGGTGAAAAGAAATGGCATTATAAGATTAATGAAGTGATTGCTTTGGTCTATTAGTATTTATTTTGCTTTTCAAGTTTAAAGTAATTAAACTTCCACATTGTTGAGTAAGTTCACTGACTCAAAAATTCTGTGCCTTTTTCTCTCTTAAAGTACAGAAGTATTTTTAAAAGCCCCATTTTCTCCCCAGGGCCTCCTCGCTGACTTCCCAGGGCGCTGAACACAGGACTCTAGGAGGCCTGATGCCCAAGAGATGGGCCAGAAAGCCATGTAACAAGCCAGGAAAAATAGGAAAAAATGCAGTCAGATGGAAGAAGCCCTGGCTGGGCAAGGAAACACAACAGACTGGAAAATGATCAGGCTGGCATTTTCCTGGCCAATCTGGCTTGCCTATGTGGCAGACCTGGCCAATGAGGCAGAACAATCTTCAGGGGAACCATAGAAGCCAAGATCAGTGGAGACCAATTGCTTGGAGGTACCCGTCGTGAGGGAGGCGTGGGCCAAACCCTCCCGGACAAGCGGGATCAGCTCCCAGCCCCACCCAGTCTCACTCACCTACCTCCTGAAGCGTCTTTTCCCAGGAACTAAACCTTTCTTTCCGGGACAGATTTGCAGAGAGGAAAGAATGGCCATGGAAGGGGCCTCTCCCCAGCTTGCATGGCTGGTATCAGGCCTTTCAGGAAGCGTGAGGGAAAAAGCAAAGAAGCTGAAGGACTCTGTGACCAGGCTAGTGAGACTCAAGAGGGGTGAAGAGACGGGCTGCGGCTGTGGCTTCCACGGACAACCCTGGGAGCTGAACTCCCGGCCTGAGCACTCCCCCAGCATCAGGACACAGAACCAACATCCCCATGCCTGCACTTCTCTCAGAAAATGGTGAGTACCTAACTTGGGAACATGGAATCTTAGCTCCTGATGCGCTCTGCTGGGCAGAGAAGCCGTGGTTCCCTGTCACCTCTCAGCAGGCCTCATTGCCTCCTCCAGAGTGTCTAATGTCCATGCTGTGTGTGCCGTAGTCACGGCTCTGTGCCTGCCACTGCCCACAGGCACAGTCTGGAGCAGCTGGGGGGCCGAGTTCTGGAGCCAGGTGGCCTGGGCCCAAATCCCCATGCTCTGCCAGCCTGTGATTATGTCACCAGCGGCCAATTCTGGCTAACTCCAGCTGGAAGGAATTGTATTGTGTCACACAGTGGCTAGGATATCAGGACAAGAGCCAGAGTGGCCCCTGAGACCGATGACATGGGCAGAGTGGTTGCTGCAGAAAATCTAGCCCCACCCTCCTCCATCAAAGCATCTCTCCATGTGCTGTGAAGAGGAGGAAATTGAGGCCTAGGGCTACAAAATTCCCAGAATCTATTTCCTTCAGTGACACCGAATAACCACTTACCTTATCTCAGCCTCAGCTCGCTCATATGCAAAACGGGGATGTCCTTAGTACTGACCACAAGAGGTTATTCTGAGGAATTAACAAAATCAGGTAGGGCAGACGTTTAGTCCAGTGTTTGGCCCACAGCTGGTGCTCAGTCCGTCTTCGTCATCATAGTGGTTCCCATTCTTGGTTAGCTCAGACCTTTGTTCGGAGGCGCCCTGCCCCCTTCTCTGACAATGGCTGCTGTTTTCCTGCAGGCTCTGGTGGGACCACGTTGTTGCAAGGCCATCTGGACCATTCTGACCACTCAGACAGGGTTTGTGGCCACCAGTCCTGCTGGGTTCCTTCCCAGCAGGGCCGGGACCCTTGCTCTCAGAAAGCTGCTCACTTGGGACACCTCACAAATTCCTAGGAAGACTTTGTTTCAGCAAAAACATTTCATCCCAACAATTGGATTTTCGGTGCATTGATCCCCCCACTGTTAGCAGGCATAGAAAACATCATTTACATCTGTCGCCCACAGTTGTTCCTTTGCACCCGAGACCGTAGATATCCCTCAGCCTCACCCCTCACCCACCACCTGCGACTTCTGCTGAGTCTAGGCAGAGTGCACAACTCTGATTAGCTGTTTCTCAGAGGTGTCATTTCTTAACTTCATAACTCAGTTAGCAGCTTGAAAATCATTTATCCAGAGTACACAGTGAGTTGTGCTCTGCCCGCAGCACACACCCAGCGCCTGCCTACCCCCCTGACTTCACAGCACGCCAGTGCCCTCCATGTCACAGAAAGCTCCAGTCTTCAGGGTGTCCTTAGCTAGCTTGATAAACTTCCGTCACTTTTGCCTGCCCCTTCTCCAGATTTCACTCAATAAATTCCATTGTCTCCAAGATTTGTCTACTTCCTTCACAAAAGGAGACCCCCCACCTCTGTAGACATGTGTGTCTACGTGCACACACACACACACACACAGTGTGACGACCCTAACCCCCCTTCACTCACCGCCTCATGAAATACACAGTGCCATATTGCTTGTTTTCGGAGTACTGACATACATAATGTATTTAAGCCTTTTGTGAATTGGATCAGGGTTTGTGCAGCTGTTTGTTCAATAAAAAGAGCCTGTCAGAATTCAGGCCATGGCAACAAAGAGGGTGCTGGATTTTTAGGCTTTCTATGGAAGCAAACCCAGCCTAGTAAAAACTTGCATCTCCCCTCCAGGCTTTCTCCCTTTTAGTCCAGCCCTTATTTTGTGGTGAAATTGAGCTGTCTACACCGCAAATCCAAAACTGCAAAGCTCCCACCTCCCTCCCACCCCATCCTCAGCCCTCCAGCTTTCCACAGTGTCTCCAAATGAAATTCAGCTTCCCTATCAAGACTTACAAAGGCCTTTGTTGCTCCTGCTTTCTTCCCCAGCCCCACTCACCTCTTCCAGTTCGCCCAGCAACACTCAGCAGAGCCATCCTCTGCTCGGGACCTCTTCCTCAGCCCCTCAAGCCTCAGTTCAGGTCCCTCCCATGTGCTCACCTCAGTCGATACACAACTTGATGTCTGGGACTGTGCCCTTCCCAGCTGTCCTCCCTGGGGTTAACCCAGTACCCAATCCCAACGGGCTCTCAATGTTTATGGATTGAATTGATGTGTGTGAATGAATTATAAAAGGGTAGGGGGACCACCACTGAACTGCACGATGTCTTCTTAAGCAACAGACTCAGGGCTGGCTCTCTATGAATTGTGGGGCAAGCCTATCTGGAAATTAGTTACTTGCAGGATATGGATATTACGGGGAAGGAAGCCAGTAACGATGGAAATGAATTAGGTATCAGGAGGAAATAACGCTAATTGGAGTCAATTTAATCAAGTAATTTATTCATTCAACAAGCAGTTATAGAATATCCAACTGCACGCCTAGCACCCTGCTGGGCCCCTGCAATAAAAGAAAATAAGAAACAGTCCTTGCCTTCAAGGAACTCTGAGTTTAGGAGGAGACAGATGTTATTTGTAAAAACAAATAACACTAATAATTATAACACCCGACTTTGCGGAGCATATCCCCTACATTCCACATCCTGGCCTTGGCATTCTACGGACCTGCCTCCTTTTCTTCTTCGCAGCACATGAGTCAGCTGGGTGGGTGGGGAAGGGGAGGAAGGGCCCTCTCGTGGAGGCAGCCCAGAGAGAGCCAAGACTGGGTGCCTAGCAGGACCAGCCACGGCTCAACTCCCCGTTCCTCCTCCTCGGACAGCCCCCTTCAGGCCAGCGTGGCCCTCCCGCAGCTGGACCGGGGCCGAGTCAATCAGTCTTGCAGCCCAGGCAGTCACACTGGGGCCTCAGCAGAGCCCGTAATTAATCTGGCTGGAAACAGAACTTATTTTTACACCTCTTCGCGTCAGTCCCCCCCAGACCCGGCTTGAGCCCAGAGTGAGAAAACGTGAATTGATCACAGCTGTGAAACCATGGTAATTAGTGTGAAGTGCTTAGACCCACATTTCTGTGGCTGAAAACCTAGGCTTCCTGGCCACAAGTGATTAATAACACAAATACCTGTGCCCTGGCCTTCCACTCAAGCGTCCAGGCCCCGCGGGCAGCCCCTGCTTACCTCATGCCCCATGATGGGTGAGCTCAAGGTCTGTACGGGGCTTTGGACGCATGAAATGGGAGGGCCCTGAGAAGGGCTGCTGCAGCTACAACCTGCGGCCGAACAATTACCATTGTCAATGGGGCGAAGTGCAGCATCCTGGGGCTCACAGCCTGGCACCTGAGACCGCAGCCTTGACGGCAAGTCAAGTGGGTTCAAATTCCAGCACCTGCTAACTGTGTCCCCTGGGGCAAGCAATTCATCTCTCTGAGCTTCTCTGTTTCCTCATCTATGCAATGCAAACAACATTATAGAACAGTGCTTCTCAACGACCTGAAATGAAGGACCAGTTTTGGACTTTTCTTTTTTTTTTTTTTTCAAACCTAGACTGATACTTCCTTAAACGCTTAAACAATGATCACATACTTGGAAATGGAAGCAGGGTCAAACTGGTACAGAAATGTTTAAATACTTGTTGTTGATTCCTGTATTTCCTGTTGGGAGCCATTAACAAGCAGATTATGGATCAGCACTGATCCCAGATCCTGCTGTGAGGAGCACAGCGTCTGCAACAGAGGAAGGTCAAGCGGATGGTAACTGCTGTGATCACGAGTCCCCCGCCCATGCCCAAGCTCAAGCCACCACCGCACCTCCATGGTGTTGGTCAGCTCCGGAGAGGCTCCAGGACTCTGAAAAGTTCACCAAGCAAACACACGGAGAGAGGAAACAAGAGTCTTCTAAGCACTATGATTATTTGTTATCTGTTGACTCTTCACTGGCAGGGCTCTGACTAAAACAGTTTAAATTTATTGGATTTCTGCTTAGAATTATTGATTTAGTTCTACATTTTTAATGGCCATCTTATGAGACTCATTTCCTATCCTCAGGTGCCCTGCCTGACAAGGCTGATTCTGCTGTGGATGGGTTTCTATGGGCGTATTATGTTGACCTGATTCCAGGGATCATACAAGCTCCCTGGATGTTACGGAAATGAGCTAAACATGGCCTATATACACTGGCCTTCAGATGGTTTCCTTCTTCCCTGCGGGCTGGGGTCCATTACTCGAAATCCCGACAGCACCAGACTCCAATGTTTACACATCCAGTTGTCTTCAACAGTGCCCAGAGCCAGAGGGACTCTAGCATCGGTGACACCCTGGAGTTAAGTCTCTACCACTGGTTCAAACTTTCCTCTTCCCCTTGGAAGCATCCTTAAGTGGTTTCATAATGGCTTTCTAAAAATAATGGCTCCAGCTAAAAACTGGAGGGGCTGAAGCATGCATAGAAAGAGTAAGGGCCTCTGAAAAAAATATCCTCCATTAAAACCAAAACACTGGCAAAAATTGTGCAAAAGCAACCCATCCAGGACTCTAGAAATTAATTGAGGTTTTGCAACACTCCAAGGAGAATTTATTTCAGGAAAAAAGGGTGGGGGGATTGCGGTAAGAACAGTGAGGTTTGTGGCATTCTAACTAGCCCTATTCCCACCTTCTGCCTCCCAGCTACTCAATCTTGAAAACCGATGCACTTGTAACAACCACAGTTGCTCAAAGCAACCACCTTGTGGTCACTTGAGAGGGAAAGGGGGGTTTGAGACGTCCCAGAAACTCCATTCCCAGAAAATTGTCATTATTTGACTTGTCTGGCAGCTTCCAAAAACACTCCATCCTCAGAGTTCGTCTATATTTGACCTGACTCAGACTTTTCTCTCTGAAACAGTCATATCCCTTGCCAGTTGTCCCCACCCCACCCCACCCCCCAAAAATCAGGAGCAGTTATTTAACACTGTACTTACCTGAGGAGATGATACCAGTTGGGACTAACCAGACCCTAAGCAAAAATCTCAAAGGGAAAAACTGGTGAGCGAGATGTCTGCAGCAGCCTCTGAAAAGCTCCAACACATTCCTAAGAATCTAGAAGGCCATACACACGTTCAGGGCTATGAACTTACTCAACAAAGATCTGAGAGGACCCTACTCTCTCACACAGAGCTGGACTTGAGGCTTTGTGAAGCAGGAAGTAAAGGCTAAGGCAGAGTTGTAAATTTCCTGCCTAATCATTGAAGGTGTGCCCCAACGTACATGCAAAACCACTCAACAAAGGGGGCATTTAAGGAAATCACTTGCCCAATCATTAGCTGAGCACTAAAGCAACTGAGCAGAGTATTCAGTGACTGCATATGACAAAGACACAGACTTTGCAAAATTAGTTCAAGAAAAATTTCATGACATTGGATCTGGCAGTGATTTCCTGGCTATGACACCAAAGGCAACAAGTGAAAAAGTACAGAAATTGCACTTCATCAAAATTAAAAACTTTTGTGCATCAACGGACACTATCATTAGAGATATTATCAAAAAGGCAACCCACAGAATGTGAGGAAATATTTGAAAATCACATATCTGATAAGGAATTGTTATCCAGAATATGTAGAGAACCCTTGCAACTCAACAACAGCAAAACAACCCTGTTCAAAAACGATGAAAGGACTTGGATAGACATTTCTCCACAGAAGATCTACAAATGGCCAATGATCACATTGAACACGTGTGAAAATATGCTCAACAACAGTAACCATTAAGAGAATGAAAATCAAAGCCACAATGAGATACTTCTTCACACCCATTAGAATGGTTACTATAAAATAATCAGAAAATATCAAGTATTGGTGAGGGTGTGGAGTGTGTTGCTGGTGGAAATGTAAAATGGTAAAGCAGCTATGAAAACATGGTGGTTCCTCAAAAATTTAAGCATAAAATTGACTATTTTGCAGCAATTCCACCTATCTATCTATCCCCAACAGAACTGAAAGCAGGGATACTAACAGATATTTGTACACCAATGTTCATAAGAGCATTATTCATAATAGCCAAAATATGGAATTAATCCAAATGCCTGTCAATGGATAAATGGTAAACAAAATATGGTATATTCACATAATGGAATATTTTTCAGTCTTAAGAAGGAAATTCTGATACATGTTACAACATGAATGAACCTTGAAGACATACTAAATGAACTAATCTAAACAGAAATGTATAGATATCATATGATTCCACTTATATGAGGTACCTAGAACAGTTAAATATGCTGAGTCAGACTCTATAAAAAAAATGGGTAGAGAATTTCAATATGGGAGGATGAACAAGTTCTAGGATATGAATAGTGGTGATAGTTCCATAATAATGTGAATGTGCTTAATGCCCCTGAACTGCACACTTTAAATAGTCATTTTTAAGTTATGTATATTTTACCACAATAAAAAAATGGGCAAAATAGAACAATATTTTCTAGGGAATATAGTCCCTATCCTACTATTATAAAAAAGAAAGTACCAATACATTCCACAACATGGATGAACATACTAAGTTGAAGAAGCAAGCAAACAAAAGACCACATTTTGTATGATTCCATTTATATGCAATGTCCAGAATAGACAAGTCTATAAGTCGAGGAAATAGATTTGTGGTACCGTGTGCTAGAGCAAGGAGGAGTGAGGAGGGATTGCTAATAGTATAGGGTTCCTGGTGTATTGAAAATATTCCAGAATTAGGCTGTGATGATGGTTGCACAACTCTATGAATATAGAAAAAGCCACTGAATATTATACTTTAAAAACATGAATGTGGGGTGCCTGGGTGGCTCAGTGGGTTAAGCCTCTGCCTTCGGCTCAGGTCATGATCCCAGGGTCCTGGGATTGAGCCCCACATCGGACTCTCTGCTCGGCGGGGAGCCTGCTCCCCACTCTCTCTGCCTGCCTCTCTGCCTACTTGCGATCTCTCTCTCTCTCTCTCTCTCTGTGTCAAATAAATAAATAAAATCTTTAAAAAAAAAATGAATGTTATGATATGTGAAGTCTACCTCAATAAAGCTGTTACATAAAAAAGAGGGGGGTGAAGTTTTCTAATTATTTCTCCCAAGGGCTCCTTGGCTCTTATGCAAATTTGCCCACTCACTCCCTAGACGCTTTCAGGACAGACTTTGTTGACTTAACAGGAAAGTTTGCCTCCCTACCCATGATAGTTTTTAACTGAATAATTTAAAGGAAGTTCAAGTGGTTCTTTCCAAGGTGATTTATCTTTACTAATGCAGAAAAGTGGCTAACAACTTTCGAATGGCAATTTTTCTCACTAAAATGTGAACAACAAAACGTGCATTCTCTCTTCCTGAATATTCCTGATGCATGTGTTTATGCGGTAAATAGAACCTTAATGGAACTGAACCATCCCAAAACTGCATTGCTCTGAGATACATCCTTAAACTCAATTTCTGGGTCCTGCGGTCCTACTTCGTTCTATCTCTGATATCACTGGGTCTCTGGGAGTTTATTTCCTCCTCAGACACTTGACCCTAAAATAAAGGCCTTTTAAAGATAGTTTGTAGTTTCTATGCTTTTCCAGAAAGGCTGGTTATCTGGCTCACATGTGCAGTCTTCTGGAGTCTGATACGAAGTCCTATTTGTTCTCCACTCCTTAGCACCCTGGGGGGATTTCTGCTAAAGCAGAACTATAACACCTGGAATGGAGGCACTTATATAATGCTTCAAATATTTGTTAAGTGAGTGCTGTATGCCGGAGGCACCCTGTCTGGTGCTGGGAATACAATACACCCAGTTCCACGTTGTTCCTTCGTTAGGCCTGCAGTCTGACTGGAGGGTCCAGTGAAGGCTTTTTGAGGATAAAGACTTCTGTCTTCTTTTTTCCCTTCAGTCCCAGTTCCCAGCACAGGGGATGGGTGTTGCCTCAAATTTCAGCTTGGCCTCCACTGGCAATTCCCCCCTGTTCTTGCCTTTTTTGACCCGTCTCATGACATAAAAATTAAACTCAACAGATGCCTAAGTACATTGAGAGTCCTGTTGATGACTGGTTCATTTAATAAGCTAGTAATCTTAATAAATGTTATTCATTCCTCTTATATAAAATGATCTGGCATAAAGACATCAGTAACATAAAGTCCAAGGCAGGAAGATTGGAGTTGCTATTTCGAGACACAGAGGATATTTTAGTGTCCTCCTAATCACGCCATTGTTGAAAGATAAAATAGTAATCGTCATAACCACTTGTGTTTTTTCTCTATAGTGCAGAAGTGCGTTCATGTACATAACATCACCCTATGAGATAGGCAGTGATTTTTCCCATCAGAATGTCAGCTTAATAAGAAAAAGGATGTTTATGCCTTGATCACTGTTGTTTTTTCAGCATCTAGAATAGAAGCACATATTGGTACATATTTGCCAGATGCAGGGATGAAGAATGAATGAATGAGCCTACAATTTATATAGAAAAAAGAATTGAGGTTCAGACAAAGTGACAAGCTCAAAGTCAAATGGCTAATGCAGTTTGAACCCAATTAAAAAAAAAAAAAAAAAAAAAAAAAAAACCTTGCAAAGGGGCACAAAAATACAGTTTTCCAGAAAATATAGTCAAAGTCATATGAAAAGCTGTTGAGTTTTACTAGTCATCAAAAAATACATATTAAAAACAAAGAGACTTGTTTTATGGCCCAGGTCCACTAGTAAATGTTCCATGTGCACTTGAAAAGATTTGGATTTTTCAGTTGTTGAATATAAAGTTCTATAGATGACAGTTAGAACAAGTTGGTTGATGCTTTTGTTCAAATCTTCCATATCATAGCTGGTTTATTCATCTACTTCTATCATGTGCTAAGAGAGAAAGACTGAAATATCCAACTACAGTTATGGATGGTTCTATTTTCTTCAGTTCCATCTATTTTTATTTTACATATTTTGGAGCTTTGTTTTGAGGTGCACACACTTTGAGTACTTTTATGTCTTCTTGATGAAGACATTGGCCTTTTGTCATTATGAAATATCCCTCTTTATCTCTAGTCATATTCCTTACTTTGATGAGTTTTTTTTTTAAGTTGTTACATCAATTTGCATGGTATTCTTTCCATTTTTTTTTAACTTTTAATCTGTCTTTATGTTTAAAGTATCTCTCTTATAAATGCCAAATAGGGGAGTCTTGTTTTTTTTTAATCCTTATAGTCTCTGACTTTTAATCAGAGTGTTTAATCCATTAATATTTATGTGGGTTGAATAGTGTCCCCACAGAATTCATGTCCACCTAGAACCTCGAAATGTGACCTTATTTGGAAATTGTGATTTTCTGAGAAGTGTGTAAACCTGGCGGCGATTCACAGACCTGTACCCCTGGGGCTGATAATACATTATATGTTAATAAAAAATTAAAAACTAAAAACTAAAAAGCAATCCAACACACACACACAAAAAGAAATTGTGATTTTGCAGATGGTAGTTAAGATGAGATTATTCCAAATCAGAACAGGCCCTGGTATCCTTCTAAGAAAAGGAGTGGACACACACAGAGACACAGAGAGAGGAAGACCATGTGAAGAGATCAGATTGGCACAGATTCAAGCTAAGGAACATTAAGAATCACCAGCAATCACCAGAAACAGGGAGAGAGGCATGGGACAGCTTTTCCCCCCGAGTGTCCCGAAGGAGCCAATGGTGCTCAGCACCTTGATTTTGTACTTCTGGCCACCTAACCCGTGACAGAGTAAATTTCTGTTATTTTAGGCCACCTAATTTGTGGTCATTTGTTATGGTAGTGCTAGGAAACTAACATCAGATTTATTATAATTATTGATACAGTTGAGTTTGGGTCTGCCATCTTGGTTTTTGTTTCTTGATTTCCCATCTGTTCTTTCTTTTTCCTCCTTTCCTGTCTTTTTAATTTTTAATTAATATAATATTTTTTATTCCATTTTATTTCCTCTGTTGATTTTTTACCAGTGTTTCTTTGTTGTATATATTTAAGTAGTTGACGTAGGGAATAAAATATGGCTTCTCATCACAGTCTATCCAGAATTAATCTACCATTTCATACATAGTGACTAAATCTTACAACAATATTATATTATCAGCAACTCTTCTCATATCTTATGTGCACCCAGTTTCTGCACTTTCCTCTCCCCAAGCCTTCCATTTTATCTCCCTATTTTCTTTTCCCTTCTTTCCCAGGACCAGATGCTCTAATGGTAAGGCCATATTTTGTGTCATCTTACAGACGTGGGCGTATCTCTTGGTGTTGGATTTTTCCATGAAGTACCTAAGAATTTTCCTAAGAGTTAATCTGTTTAGAGAAGAGCGTGAGGTGATGGCAGCATCACCAGCACTCAGGTCAGGGGAGCCAGGAAGAACTGGATGAAACGGTCAAACCAGGATCACCAGGAACAGAAAGGAAGGTATGAGTGGGCTAGTTGGGGGGAGTGGTGAGGGCTAAGGCTGAGGGCCTTAGTGAAGCCTGAGGTCACTGGACCCCATGGGCCTCCCTCATAAGAAGCTTGTATATTATCCTGATCGAGATTTTTAAAACCACTAATGGAAATTAAACATGATTATTATTTGAAAACTTCACTGGTTGAGCCGTGAAGAGTCTGGCTTGTAAAAGAGTAAACACGGAAGAAGAGAACCAGTCAAAAGGCTGTTTCATTCTCCAGGAAAAGCTGACGGGAAAGATTAATTTCTCTGAACTTCCCTGAAATCCTGTCTCCAAGCTCCCTTTCCCTGAATCCAGCATGTAGTTAATAAGGGAGCCGTCTCAGACCAGGAGATGAAAGAGGAAATGGCCTGTTTGCGCCACAGCTGCAAAGTCAGCTGTCAGATGAAATAAATGGCCTTTACTTAAAGAGCAGAAGGAAGTGGTAGGATGGAAACAAAGATGAGCTACTTAGAAGGGCTAATTCCCTTCTCCCTGTGACCCCTCCAATTGACTTGGGCATGGTTAATGTGGCTGAGGCCAAATATTAGGGTTGCCTATTGGTTGCCTTGGCAATAGCTCATTCCAGCTTTTCTAAAGTTAAGGAAATCCTCTTCCAAGTTGCAAAGGCAATCCTTGAAGTATTTGGCTAAGATGCAAACTGTTATCAAGACATTAGAAAAGCTTTTTGTATGCATTTGAAGGAAAATCCTGTCTCTTTGAAGGTTTGCAGACCTCTTTTATGAATGTCCGAACTGGTAACACCAGACACTTCCCTTTCAGGAACTCTTTGCAAGGGGCCACTCTCATGGACAGAAGCTGGGGGGCTGAGAGAAGCGAGGGGTGACTATGACCATGAGCCCACCCCAAAGATTAGGGGGAGCAGTAATCTGGCAGAAATTGTGCCCCCACTCCCCACTTCCAGACCCTGCTCCCACAGTATATAAACCGCAGACCTGATCTGTCTTCCTGGACCCGCCCCCCGTATCCCAGAGCAGAGAGGCACAGGGGAGATGCTCCTGACATGCGGAGGGGATGGAGCTCATGCCCTGCTGCTGGCCAACTCAGGATGGCCCTTTGCTATGGTTTGTCCACACCACGCCATCTGCTTCACCTCCTTTTCCCCTTATTGCCAAAAACAGCAATGAATTTGACTAGGATTTTCTTTCGCAAGAATATTTCTCTAGATGCAGCCTGAGTTCAACCACCACCTGCCAGGCAGTGGATCTCAAATCTGACTACACCTGAGAAATACTACAAAACACTGATGCTTTGAGCCTTCTGCAAACTAGTTAATTCAGCATCGACAGGGAGAGGGCCCAAGCATCACTATTTTTTACAGATTCCTAGGGGGTCTGATGTGCAGCCAAGCTTGCGAACCAGTTCCCAAGGAGACTGTGTCTCAGTTGGGATGAGTGAGGGTGAGGGATGGCAGAAATACTGGACCAGGGACACCACCTGGATTACAGAGGAGGACTAGGACAGGCGATGAGCCAAAAATCAGCAAAATCAACCGGAGCCTGATTTTTCCCTACAGAAAACATACACGGGTTTGCTCTGCTCCTGATTTCCTTGTGGCAACATTTTTGTAGAAATCCGAGTCTGAGGAATCACTGGGTTCTATGCTTGGAAGTCCTCACAGGGAGCAGAGTTGGGCCAGTGTCTTCGTGGACCAGCAGGCTCCGGAAGGTGTACACAGGGAGCAGGGAAGAGGGAAAGGGTATGTCCCCACCTCCCTGCCACATTCTCCAAATTCTGCCAGCCTGGAGAGCAGGGGCACCTAGTGTCACAGTGGTGTCCCATGGCATCTGGATTTTAGAGGTGGAATGACCTCATGGTTTTGTGGCTCAGTCATTCTCAAACCTGGCTACACACTCGATAATGTAAGACACCAGAAAAGAGAAAAAATATCTCCAATTCAGACCCCAGACCAGCTGAAACAAAAACTCTAGTTGCCCAAGCAACTTTGCTTTTAAAAAGTACCCCATGATTCTAATGTGCAGTAAGAGTTGCAGACCACTTCTAGGCCTGTCTTCTCGTTGTGTAGATGGGAAAACCACAGTCCAGTGGATTAGACAACATGAGGCATTAGATCCATAGATGAGCCATTTTGGAAGAAACAAATCAGATCCTCATCGTGTGCTCTACACCAAAATAAACTCCAGCAACTTCAGTGTAAAAAAAAAGAAAAAAAAACAAAACTCAATCCTTAAAAAAGAAAACCAGAAAAAAAGTATATGTAAATATTCATCTGTTCAAAAAATTGTAAAGAAGTGCTTGACTACATTATTCAGGAAAGAACATGTGAATTCGACAACTGAAATGTCCTTTTTCATATAGTATATTAATGGGATTTTTTTAAAAGATGAATGCCCAGTGGTGTGGTGAGACGGGTGTTCACGCACTGTATTCGTCCTCTTTGTGAACTGTCAACTCATGCCCTCTCGTACATGCCTGGGGGGGAGTATTCACTGCTAAGCCTTTTTTAGTTACTTTGAAAATAACTATCAAAAACTTTAAAAATATTCTAGAGAGAGAATGTCCTATTAGGGTTCTCCAGAAAGTTGATAGAAAGTGTGTGTGTGTGTGTGTGTGTGTGTGTGTTTACACACATAAAGAGATTTATTTTAAGGATTGACCCACACAATTGTGGGGGCTGGTTAGTCCAAAGTCTGTAGTGGGCCAACAGGCTGGAAACCCACAAAAGAGTCAATGCTGCAGTTCCAGTTCAAAGGTCATCAGTGGTCATTAGTGTGCAGACCCAGGAAAGAGCCAGGGGTTGCAATTCAAGTCAGAAGCCATCTGCTACAAAATTCCCTTGCTTGGAAGGTCCAGTCTTTCCTTCCTCCCCTACTCAGGCCTTCAACTCCACATTATGGAGGACAGTCTGCTTTACTTAGAGTCCACCAATTTAAATGTAAATCTTATGCAAAAACACCCCCAAAGAACCATCCAGAAAAATGTTTGATCAAATACCTAGGCACTGGGGCCCAAGCCAAACTGACACATAAAATTAGCCATCAGAAATACATTTTAGAATTAAACCAACCAGCATTTGAATCTCAATTTTGACACTGAGAAAGTATGTGAATCTCAAAGCCTTCTTTCATCTGTAAAATGAAAATAATAATATAGATCCTATAGGATTATGTGAATGAAATGATCTGATGAACATAAAGTGCCTGGCACTTACGCATTTTATTATCTCCAGTCCTAGCTTTCTCTTTGGTATTCTGTGCTAACAAAATAGTCTGAAATATGAAAAAGTTGTATCATCAAAGGTGTTCATTGCTATACTATTCGTAATATTGAAAAACAGGAAATAATCTGAATGTCCAGCCATAGAAGAATGGCTAAAGAAACCAGAGGAGGAGAGAATACTAAACAACCATTAAAACTAATGGTTGCAAAGTATTCTCAATACTATAGAAAAATACACATGGAAAACAACAAAAGCAGGATGTAAGAGTCAGATACATTGTATGTTCTCGACTGTATAAAAAGGGGGCAATGAAATATTAAAAGAAAATACTCAAAATATTGTTTTATGATTTCTTTCTTTATTTTCCAATTCCATGTGCCTTCATGTTTTAACAAGAGGGCAAAATTAAAATAACGTTGTTTAGAAACGTGCCATTTCAGATTGCCCTCAGTGAAGACTTCTCTTCAGTGCGGTAGCACACTGGGGACCAGGAGCACCCTCTCCGTAACCTGGACCTTCTCACTCCAGCTGGGCAGACAAGATAGGCATATCTCAGGCTGGCTGCCAAGGTTCTTTGGAGGGTTTATTGCTAGACTCCCCCCAAGGGAATGCTCCAAATATTTTTTATCAGTTGGCTCCCTCATAGAGTGAGGCCACATTTCCCAGCCTACAGCCTATATAATGGTAGCTCTATTTTCTTGATTTCTTGAGCAAAAGTGAATGCGTGCCCATGCACATTAGGGCTGTCTCCAGTTTCCTAGCCTTGAAGGTGCAGTGGGCAGACAGAAATTTGACATCCAGAGTCCCTGGTAGAACTCTGTGGACATTAGTTCATGACCTATGCGCCCCACCCACAGTGCTGAGGGTCTAATTAGTATGATGAAGGGAGGCATCCAGCTAAAATTACCAAATCCTCCAGAAGACCGTGAACCCAGCACCCAGGAACTTAGATAACTGCTTGCATTGCCTCATCCCATGAGTTGTATGTGATCATAGAAACAAATTACTCACCCCAGAAAATCACAGACTAAGTAAGAGAAGATCAGGAAAGGAGAAAAGAGAAACTTGTGCTCTCCCTGCAATTAAATATGTATAACTAATGCATAAACTAGGATTAAAATTTTGTCAGTGTGACAAAAGCTGAATTTCTGCTTGGGATGGAAGATCAGGAAATGATTTGAGCGGCTTATTAATAATGTAATCGTGATCTTGACGGTTAGCATCATGAATGAGCAATATCCTTTCCCGTGGTGGGAGACCTCAAGCCAAAGAGAAATATGGGAGCGGGCCCCATGGCAAACCGGGTCTCCACATAGGATGGCACTGGGGTTTAGCAGTAGGTTGGTTGACCTCACCAGCAGGAGGGTGGGCATGGCAGTGAATGCTGCTGGCTGCAGGCACAAGGGGAAAGCAAAGTTTTGGGTTATTTATAAATTTGGATATAAGTCCCTTATCAGGGACATTGGCATTTCCTATCTTCCCTACAGTGTCCTCTTTCCTCTTTCGCGTATCTCTTCTCTTACCCTCTTCCTTCCCATTCTGACAAATCCCTCCACCCTTGGTTGCCTGGCACCACTTCCTGCTCAGGGTGTGGCTAGATAAGAGGCTATGTAATTAAAGCATATAGTGTACACAGCTCCCCCCAACAGAGGTATTCATTAATAACTGGAGGATTCTTTTAAAAAAAAACACATTTTTTGGGGAGGAGTCAAGATGGCGGAGAAGTAGCAAGCTGAGACTGCTTCAGCTAGCCGGAGATCAGCTAGATAGCTTATCTAAAGATTGCAAACACCTGAAAATCCATCGGCAGATCGAAGAGAAGAAGAACAGCAATTCTGGAAACAGAAAAACAACCACTTTCTGAAAGGTAGGACCGGCGGAGAAGTGAATCCAAAGCGACGGGAAGATAGACCCCGGGGGGAGGGGCCGGCTCCCGGCAAGCGGCGGAGCAACCGTGCACAAAATCAGGACTTTTAAAAGTCTGTTCCGCTGAGGGACATCGCTCCAGAGGCTAAACCGGGGCGAAGCCCACGCGGGGTCAGCGTGGCCTCAGGTCCCGCAGGGTCACAGAAGGATCGGGGGTGTCTGAGTGTCGCAGAGCTTGCGGGTATTGGAACGGGAAAGCCGGCTACAGAGACAGAGCCGACAGTAAGCTCGCAGCTCCGTGTTACCTTGAACCGGTCGCAGGCTCGGTGAGCTCGGAGCGCGGCCGGAGGTCAGGCAGACGGGAGTAACTGGGCGCTGTTCTCTGAGGGCGCACTGAGGAGTGGGGCCCTGGGCTCTCGGCTCCTCCGGGCCGGAGACCAGGAGGCCGCCATTTGTATTCCCGTCCTCCGGAACTCTACGGAAAGCGCTCAGGGAACAAAAGCTCCTGAAAGCAAACCCGAGCGGATTACTCACCCCGGCCCCGGGTAAGGGCGGTGTAATTCCGCCTGGGGCAAAGACACTTGAGAATCACTACAACAGGCCCCTCCCCCAGAAGATCAACAAGAAATCCAGCCGAGACCAAGTTCACCTACCAAGGAGTGCGGTTTCAATACCAAGGAGAGCAGCAGAATTCCAGAGGAGGAGAAAGCCAAGCACGGAACTCATGGCTTTTTTCCTGTGATTTTTTTTAGTCTTGCAGTTAATTTAATTTTTTCTTTTTCATTTTTTTTTTTTCTCGCCTTCGGGTAAAATTTTTTTTTTTAACTGTTACCTTTTTCTTTTTTAACGATTTTTTACTAGTTTATCTAATATATATATATATTTTTTTACATTTTTCTTAGGTGTTTTCTTTTTAAAAAAAAATTCTTTTCTTTTCTTTTCTTTTTTTTTTTTTTTTTCTTTTTTCTTTCTTCCTTTTTGAACCTCTTTTTATCCCCTTTCTCCCCACTCACGATTTTGGATCTCTTCTAATTTGGCTAAAGCATATTTTCCTGGGGTTGTTGCCACCCTTTTAGTATTTTACTTGCCCCTTCATTTACTCTTATCTGGACAAAATGACAAGACGTAAAAATTCACCACAAAAAAAAGAACAAGAGGCAGTACCGAAGGCTAGGGACCTAATCAATACAGACATCGGTAATATGTCAGATCTAGAGTTCAGAATGACAATTCTCAAGGTTCTAGCCGGGCTCGAAAAAGGCATGGAAGATATGAGAGAAACCCTCTCGAGAGATATAAAAGCCCTTTCTGGAGAAATAAAAGAACTAAAATCTAACCAAGTTGAAATCAAAAAAGCTATTAATGAGGTGCAATCAAAAATGGAGGCTCTCACTGCTAGGATAAATGAGGCAGAAGAAAGAATTAGTGATATAGAAGACCAAATGACAGAAAATAAAGAAGCTGATCAAAAGAGGGACAAACAGCTACTGGACCACGAGGGGAGAATTCGAGAAATAAGTGACACCATAAGACGAAACAACATTAGAATAATTGGGATTCCAGAAGAAGAAGAAAGTGAGAGGGGAGCAGAAGGTATACTGGAGAGAATTATTGGGGAGAATTTCCCCAATATGGCAAAGGGAACGAGCATCAAAATTCAGGAGGTTCAGAGAATGCCCCTCAAAATCAATAAGAATAGGCCCACACCCCGTCACCTAATAGTAAAATTTACAAGTCTCAATGACAAAGAGAAAATCCTGAAAGCAGCCCGGGAAAAGAAGTCTGTAACATACAATGGTAAAAATATTAGATTGGCAGCTGACTTATCCACAGAGACCTGGCAGGCCAGAAAGAGCTGGCATGATATTTTCAGAGCACTAAACGAGAAAAACATGCAGCCAAGAATACTATATCCAGCTAGGCTATCATTGAAAATAGAAGGAGAGATTAAAAGCTTCCAGGACAAACAACAACTGAAAGAATTTGCAAATACCAAACCAGCTCTACAGGAAATATTGAAAGGGGTCCTCTAAGCAAAGAGAGAGCCTACAAGTGGTAGATCAGAAAGGAACAGAGACCATATACAGTAACAGTCACCTTACAGGCAATACAATGGCACTAAATTCATATCTCTCAATAGTTACCCTGAATGTGAATGGGCTAAATGCCCCTGTCAAAAGACACAGGGTATCAGAATGGATAAAAAAACAAAACCCATCTATATGTTGCCTCCAAGAAACACATTTTAAGCCCGAAGACACCTCCAGATTTAAAGTGAGGGGGTGGAAAAGAATTTACCATGCTAATGGACATCAGAAGAAAGCAGGAGTGGCAATCCTTATATCAGATCAATTAGATTTTAAGCCAAAGACTGTAATAAGAGATGAGGAAGGACACTATATCATACTCAAAGGGTCTGTCCAACAAGATTTAACAATTTTAAATATCTATGCCCCCAACGTGGGAGCAGCCAACTATATAAACCAATTAATAACAAAATCAAAGAAACACATCAACAACAATACAATAATAGTAGGGGACTTTAACACTCCCCTCACTGAAATGGACAGGTCATCCAAGCAAAAGATCAGCAAGGAAATAAAGGCCTTAAATGACACACTGGACCAGATGGACATCACAGATATATTCAGAATATTTCATCCCAAAGCAACAGAATACACATTCTTCTCTAGTGCACATGGAACATTCTCCAGAATAGATCACATCCTCGGTCCTAAATCAGGACTCAACCGGTATCAAAAGATTGGGATCATTCCCTGCATATTTTCAGACCACAATGCTCTAAAGCTAGAACTCAACCACAAAAGGAAGTTTGGAAAGAACCCAAATACATGGAGACTAAACAGTATCCTTCTAAAGAATGAATGGGTCAACCGGGAAATTAAAGAAGAATTGAAAAAAATCATGGAAACAAATGATAATGAAAATACAACGGTTCAAAATCTGTGGGACACAACAAAGGCAGTCCTGAGAGGAAAATATATAGCGGTACAAGCCTTTCTCAAGAAACAAGAAAGGTCTCAGGTACACAACCTAACCCTACACCTAAAGGAGCTGGAGAAAGAACAAGAAAGAAACCCTAAGCCAAGCAGGAGAAGAGAAATCATAAAGATCAGAGCAGAAATCAATGAAATAGAAACCAAAAAAACAATAGAACAAATCAACGAAACTAGGAGCTGGTTCTTTGAAAGAATTAATAAAATTGATAAACCCCTGGCCCGACTTATCAAAAAGAAAAGAGAAAGGACCCAAATAAATAAAATCATGAATGAAAGAGGAGAGATCACAACTAACACCAAGGAAATACAAACTATTATAAGAACATACTATGAGCAACTCTACGGCAATAAATTTGACAATCTGGAAGAAATGGATGCATTCCTAGAAACATATAAACTACCACAACTGAACCATGAAGAAATAGAAAGCCTGAACAGACCCATAACCAGTAAGGAGATTGAAACAGTCATTAAAAATCTCCAAACAAACAAAAGCCCAGGGCCAGACGGCTTCCCGGGGGAATTCTACCAAACATTTAAAGAAGAACTAATTCCTATTCTCCTGAAACTGTTCCAAAAAATAGAAATGGAAGGAAAACTTCCAAACTCATTTTATGAGGCCAGCATCACCTTGATCCCAAAACCAGACAAGGATCCCACCAAAAAAGAGAGCTATAGACCGATATCCTTGATGAACACAGATGCGAAAATACTCAACAAAATACTAGCCAATCGGATTCAACAGTACATTAAAAAGATTATTCACCACGACCAAGTGGGATTTATTCCAGGGCTGCAAGGTTGGTTCAACATCCGCAAATCAGTCAATGTGATACAACACATCAATAAAAGTAAGAACAAGAACCATATGATACTCTCAATAGATGCTGAAAAAGCATTTGACAAAGTACAACATCCCTTCCTGATCAAAACTCTTCAAAGTGTAGGGATAGAGGGCACATACCTCAATATCATCAAAGCCATCTATGAAAAACCCACCGCAAATATCATTCTCAATGCAGAAAAACTGAAAGCTTTTCCGCTAAGGTCAGGAACACGGCAGGGATGTCGATTATCACCACTGCTATTCAACATCGTACTAGAGGTCCTAGCCTCAGCAATCAGACAACAAAAGGAAATTAAAGGCATCCAAATCGGCAAAGAAGAAGTCAAATTATCACTCTTCGCAGATGATATGATACTATATGTGGAAAACCCAAAAGACTCCACTCCAAAACTGCTAGAACTTATACAGGAATTCAGTAAAGTGTCAGGATATAAAATCAATGCACAGAAATCAGTTGCATTTCTCTACACCAACAGCAAGACAGAAGAAAGAGATATTAAGGAGTCAATCCCATTTACAATTGCATCCAAAACCATAAGATACCTAGGAATAAACCTAACCAAAGAGGCACAGAATCTATACTCAGAAAACTATAAAGTACTCATGAAAGAAATTGAGGAAGACACAAAGAAATGGAAAAATGTTCCATGCTCCTGGATTGGAAGAATAAATATTGTGAAAATGTCTATGCTACCTAAAGCAATCTACACATTTAATGCAATTCCTATCAAAGTACCATCCATCTTTTTCAAAGAAATGGAACAAATAATGCTAAAATTTATATGGAACCAGAAAAGACCTCGAATAGCCAAAGGGATATTGAAAAAGAAAGCCAACGTTGGTGGCATCACAATTCCGGACTTCAAGCTCTATTACAAAGCTGTCATCATCAAGACAGCATGGTACTGGCACAAAAACAGACACATAGATCAATGGAACAGAATAGAGAGCCCAGAAATAGACCCTCAACTCTATGGTCAACTAATCTTCGACAAAGCAGGAAAGAATGTCCAATGGAAAAAAGACAGCCTTTTCAATAAATGGTGCTGGGAAAATTGGACAGCCACATGCAGAAAAATGAAATTGGACCATTTCCTTACACCACACACAAAAATAGACTCAAAATGGATGAAGGACCTCAATGTACGAAAGGAGTCCATCAAAATCCTTGAGGAGAACACGGGCAGCAACCTCTTCGACCTCTGCCGCAGCAACATCTTCCTAGGAACAACGCAAAAGGCAAGGGAAGCAAGGGAAAAAATGAACTACTGGGATTTCATCAAGATCAAAAGCTTTTGCACAGCAAAGGAAACAGTTAACAAAATCAAAAGACAACTGACAGAATGGGAGAAGATATTTGCAAACGACATATCAGATAAAGGACTAGTGTCCAGAATCTATAAAGAACTTAGCAAACTCAACACCCAAAGAACAAATAATCCAATCAAGAAATGGGCAGAGGACATGAACAGACATTTCTGCAAAGAAGACATCCAGATGGCGAACAGACACATGAAAAAGTGCTCCATATCACTCGGCATCAGGGAAATACAAATCAAAACCACAATGAGATATCACCTCACACCAAGTCAGAATGGCTAAAATCAACAAGTCAGGAAATGACAGATGCTGGCGAGGATGCGGAGAAAGGGGAACCCTCCTACACTGTTGGTGGGAATGCAAGCTGGTGCAGCCACTCTGGAAAACAGCATGGAGGTTCCTCAAAATGTTGAAAATAGAACTGCCCTATGACCCAGCAATTGCACTACTGGGTATTTACCCTAAAGATACAAATGTAGTGATCCAAAGGGACACATGCACCCGAATGTTTATAGCAGCAATGTCCACAATAGCCAAACTATGGAAAGAACCTAGATGTCCATCAACAGATGAATGGATCAAGAAGATGTGGTATATATACACAATGGAATACTATGCAGCCATCAAAAGAAATGAAATCTTGCCATTTGCAACAACGTGGATGGAACTAGAGCGTATCATGCTTAGCGAAATAAGTCAAGCAGAGAAAGACAACTATCATATGATCTCCCTGATATGAGGAAGTGGTGATGCAACATGGAGGCTTAAGTGGGTAGAAGAATAAATGAAACAAGATGGGATTGGGAGGGAGACAAACCATAAGTGACTCTTAATCTCACAAAACAAACTGAGGGTTGCCGGGGGGAGGGGGTTGGGGAGAAGGGGGTGGGATTATGGACATTGGGGAGGGTATGTGATTTGGTGAGTGCTGTGAAGTGTGTAAACCTGGTGATTCACAGACCTGGGGATAAAAATATATGTATATAAAAAATATATGATTATAAAAAATAAAAAATTAAAAAAAAAAACAAAAAAAAAAACACATTTTTTCTATTATGAAAGATAACACTTAACGTTTCTGTATAATTCCTTACATTCCTTACTCTCTGCATGAATTTCATTTGAGTATAGTTGAGATGACACTGCATAAAGGATTGTGAAGCATACTTTGCTTTTTATTTAACGAACATCTTCCCCAAATTGTTATAGACTCATAGGAAAGATAATTTTTAAAGGTACATGTGATATTCCACTGAGTGGATAGACCATAGTTAAACTACTTCTTTGTTGTCATAATTCCTCTTAAGAATTATCTGAACTGGGCGCCTGGGTGGCTCAGTGGGTTAAGCCGCTGCCTTCAGCTCAGGTCATGATCCCAGGGTCCTGGGATCGAGTCCCGCATCGGGCTCTCTGCTCAGCGGGGAGCCTGCTTCCTCCTCTCTCTCTCTGCCTGCCTCTCTGCCTACTTGTGTTCTCTCTCTGTCAAATAAATAAATAAAATCTTTAAAAAAAAAAAAAAAAAAAGAATTGTCTGAACTTAGAAAAGTGATTTTAAGTCCTAGAAGTAATACTAGCAGCTGACATGTATTGAATAGTGACTAGATGCCAAGTATTGTAAGTGTAACAGTGGACACTCTGTAAGTGTCCTGTATGTATTAACTCATTTGATCCTTACAGCAAATCTTACAAGAAGAGTACTGCTGACTTCACTGCTGTTTTGCAGGTAAGGACACTTGGAAGTAGACACGGTGAGTGACCTGCTGGAGTTCCCAGCTAGGAAGCGGGAAAGCAGAATTGGTAAATCAACATGCTCTGACTCCAGAACTTGAGGTCTGGACTTCCATGAGATGGATGGGCAAGGCCAAGGGCTCAGGTCTGAGCTGGACTCATAGGTTCAGAGTTCAGGGATGAGGGCAGAGTGTTCAGCATGAGACAGGGAGAGAAATTCATGGTTGAGGAAAAAGAAAGTGGATGGGGAGAAAGAACGGAGGGGAGGGGGAAAGGGTCAAAGAATGATGTGGGAAAGGCCGAGAGAACTTCCCAGTTGTGCGGAAGCATGAAGTAGGACTTTGAAGAACAGGAGTATCTACAGTGGGTTTTTAGCAACAGCTTTAATGAGATAAAATTGATGTAAACTGTACATATTTAAATCAAACCATTTGAAAAGTTGAAACTATCACCACAGTCAAGATGGTAAATGGACCCATCACTCCAAAACCTTCTATAATCCCCACCAACCTAGGCAACCGTGGATCTTCTATCTATCACTATAGATTAGTTTGCATTTTCTAGAATCTCATGTAAATGAAATCACACAGTATGCACTCTTTTTTCTGTCTGGTATCTTTTAGTATAGTTATTTTGAGATTCATCCATGTTTCAAGGCATATCAATATTTTATTCCTTTTTATTTCTTAGAAGTATTGCATTGTATTGATACATCAAATTTTTTATCACTCACCTGTTGATGAACATTCAAGTTGTTTCCAGTTTGGGATTATTACACATAAAGCTACTCTGAATATCCCTGTTCAGGTCTTTGTATGGGAATATGCTTTCATTCCACTAGTGAAATGGCAGGGTCCTATTTTAGGTTTAACTTTTTTAGAAATTGTTTTCCAAAGTGGTTGTACCAGAAACCAGAATTCCAATCCTTCCACATCCTTGCCAACACGTGTGTTGTCAGTCTTTTAAATTTTTAACATTTGAAATGTAGTAATATTTATTTTGATTGACATTTTTCTAATAAAGTTAGTTGAGTATCTCTTCATGCATTTATTAACCATCCATGTATCTCTCTTAAGTGTCCACTAATATATTTCCCTATTTTTCTTATTGAATTGTTTTATTGAGTTTTGGGTTATTTATAAATTTGGATATAAGTCCCTTATCAGATATGTGATTTGCAAATGCTTTCTTCCAGCCTGTGGCTTGACTTTTCATTCTATTCACTGTTATCTTTTGAAGCAGAAGTTCTTAATTTTGGTGTAGTACAATTTATTATTTTCTTCTGTGAATCATTCTTTTGGTGTCATGGCTGAAAAAATCTTTGCCTAACTCAGGGTCACAAAAGTATTCTCCTATTCTTCTACAAGTTTTACAATTCTAGGTTTTACACCTACTTTTAAATTTCTGATCCATTTTGAATTCATTTGCACACAGAGCAAGTATGGATCCAGCATCATTGGTTGAAAAATCATCCTTCTCCCACCAAATTGCCTTTGTCTTTTTGTCAAAAGCAATTCACCGTATATGTGTGAGTCTGTCTCTGAACTCTATTTCATTGATCCATATGGCTATCTTTATACCAGTATCACAATGTCTTGATTACTTTAGATTTATAATACATCTTGAACTAAGAAATTGTAAGTTCTTCTTCAAATTGTTTCGGCTATTCTAGATCCTTGCATTTCCATATGATGTTAGAATCAGCTTTTATAAATTTCTACAAAACAAACGAAAAAATCCAAAGCCTCCTAGAATTTTGACTAGCAGTGTGTTAAACCCATACATCAACTTGGGAAGAATTGGTATTTTAACAATATGGTGTATATCTCTCCACAAAACAGATTTTTAAGTGTTACTGGTATGCCTTCACTTCAGTACCCAGTTTTTCAGTAAAGTCTCAAAGTTATAAATATATGCTTGCAAATGTTTTGTGATGTGTGTATATGTGTGTGTGTGTTTGTAAACTGTTGAGAAGGCTAAGTTTCATGTTTTGATCAACATGATAAGGGCCAAAGCAACATGCATAGAGCCAAAAGCATAGGATATGGGAAGCAGTGGAGCTCCACAGGCAGCAAAACAGAAGTTATTAGGTTGTGTTAGTATGTCATCATGTTATAGAAAGATATTACCTAGATCTCAAGGGCCAGAAATATTCCTAGTGACATTGGGGTCATAGACTGAAAACCTCTTCCACGAGAAAGAAAGCCCCCTCACCATGTCACCTCAGATCTGGAATGACAAGTGATAAAAATCTAGCCATCACACTTCAGAAAATCTGTTTTCTGATTTCTCCACATGAAATGAGGTTTTATACCATTGGATCACAGCTCGGTTTCCTATCAAGCAATGATACATGTGCACTTAGGTTTGAAAGCTTGCTAACTATGAAGTAATGGAAGACTTTGTCTTTTTTCCTCCTCCCATTTTTCTTTCCATTTATTCATTCATTTATTTATTTATTTATTTATTTATTTATTTTAGAGAGATGAAGAACATGAGCTGAGGAAGGGGCAGAGAGAGAGTGGGAGAGAACCCTAAGCAGGTTCTCTAATGTGGGACCTGATCTCATGACCCTGAGATCATGACCTGAGCCAAAAATCAAGTCAGATGCATAACTGACTGAGCCACCCAGAGACTCCTCTTTCTTTTTAAATTCAGGTCCCTTTCTGATACATCGATTGACATAAAAATCTTGCATTCCCCTAACCATCATCCTTCCAAGATAATGGTGGTATACCCTTGGAGGGTACACTCCTCTCACTTACCATTCACACAGAGTTGCACCAGCTTGCTTCTCAAGCTGTAGAGAGGACTATTTGACTTCTTACAGTTGCTAAATTTTTCCCTGTCTGTACTTTTTTATGTGGCCAGCCTCATTCTCAGCCAGGGTAAACATAGGACAAGAATTCTATTTTATTTTTGGTAATTCCTTTGCCTTGTGAGGAAATTTCTATAGCTACTACCTTCCTTGTGTCCATTAGCCACAGAGCCACAGAATGAGAAAATTTATCCTCCAGTGAGGAATTTGAACCCAACCTTAAGAGAGGAGCAAAAATGAGCATATAGACCCATCAGCCACCAAAAAGAGAACTATCCTAGCCTATCTTCATTTTAGTCCCTTTCTTCTAGGAATGGTTTTGCGTACTTGAAAAGGAAAGCTTTCTTCTTTTCCTGAGTCTTGTGCAGAATAGCCTTCCTTTAGGACAGGTGCTGTGGCATTCCTTGACCGTCCCCCTGCCAGGATCCAGAGCTTAACCTGAAGCCCACAGTGGAGCTGGATACTTGGAGTGCAGACCTGGTGCTTTCTGAACCAAAACACATGAGTTAATTTAGGGCTGTTGTCCTGACTTCAACTTATTCAACATTTGTGTCAGTGACTTGCCGGAAAACAGAAAATCATGGAGTTAGATAGTCAATGTGACAGGAAAAAACCAGTGCTCACCCAATATTTGTTTCCCAGACTCCCCTGAAGTTAAGTTGGGGTCATGTGACTGATTCTGGCCAATGGACAATGAGCTGGGTTCCTCCTCCCTCTTCTTCTTGGCTTGGGATCCCCTTGTTTCCAGTGGCCCTGCTGCAAGACAGAGGGGCAGCCAGACCCACACTGCACTTCATGGAAATGAGAAAGAAACCTTTTTGTGTTAAGTCCCTGAGGTTTATGGTTTGTCTGTTAGGGCAGCTGCCATTAATTTTGTCAGTGTAGTCCAGATTCCTAATGAGAGTGAGAAGCAGTCTCTTGGTGTAAGGCTGCATCAGGACCAGTCGGGCTGTCAGTTGTCAGGTGCTGCTAACTAAACTGCAGGGAGCCAGCAGGGTCACCCTTTTGCCTTAGATTTTTCTTTTTCTTTTTTTTTTTTCCTTCTTTAAGATTTTATTTATTTATTTGAGGGAGAATGAGTGAGAGAGAACATGAGAGAGGAGAAGATCAGAGGGAGAAGCAGACTCCCCAAGCAGCTGGGAGCCCGATGCGGGACTCGATCCTGGAATCCCGGGATCATGACCTGAGCCGAAGGCAGTTGCTCAACTAACTGAGCCACCCCAACGCCCTTGCCTTAGATTTTTCTGAACTAAAAATGACACTGAGCTCACAGACACCACCCAAACAACTATATCCAGAGATAGTGGAAGCAGCCTTTCTGTGAGTAGGTTAATGATATCTTCAAAAAGCATTTCAGGGGCGCCTGGGTGGCTCAGTCAGTTAAGCACCTGCCTTCGGCTTAGGGTCCTGGGATGGAGTCCCAAGTGGGGCTCCCTGCTCAGCGGGGAGTCTGCTCTCCCTCTCCTGCAGCCCCTCCCCCTGCTCATGCTGTCTTTCTTTTGCTCGTGTTCTCTCTCGATTTCTCTGTCTCTCAAATAAATAAATAAAATCTTTGAGGAAAAAACAAAAAGAAACAGGAGTTTCAGCAATCCCTCTAAACAAGATTCACCATGCTTTGGAGTGCAGATATGGCGGGGTAGAAACCTCTGCTGGTCCCCTGGCAGAGCCCAGATAGGCAGGCATACTGGTTTCCCATTCACGCCAAGGGGTGGCATCAAAACCTTTCTGTCACAGAGAGAAAGTGTGGCACTTGCCTGCTCACCACGGACAACCTCCAGCCCACTGCCAAGGAGGAGAGAGCAGCCTTCCTGCAGCAGAAAGACTGGAGGTGGTGTTTATCTGAAGCAGGGTGACATAATACGGTCTCCCTCAGAAATTAGAGCGTGATAGGAATATCAGCGACGCTACCAAAAATAAGTAAAAGAGTAAAGCTCCCCCTGGCTCCATGCTCACCAAGATTTGCCTCACAGCATCCCAAAGAACACATTAGGAGACTCCGTCAGGGTCGGGGTCCTCTTCAAGCGGAACCAATATTCATCTACGGAGAGAATTTGGAAGTTGCAGCTTGACAAGATTGCTCTCTTCTTGGAGCAGCGGTGACCCAATCTCTTTAGAACCAGTTGCTTAGGAAGCAACATAAGCTCTGGGAGAAAAGAAGAAAAGGAACCCTTGAAGAGCACATTAGTCTCAGAGTGGAAAAGGCATCCATGCCGAAAAGAAGGAAAAATACTCAGGACGGTAGTCTGCTCACCTTAGAACTCAGGTATTTTAGAATTCTTTCAGTTTTAGGATGCAAAGAACTTTTGACAACTTAGCTAAAAACGATAGCCTGATGTCACAGGATCAAGCAACAAGGCAGTCAAGACGGCTTTGCAGTTCTGTCTAGCTGCTGAAGTTCCTTATTGCTAAAGGAGACCAGTCCTGAAGGGGTCTCGGTGGTGTCAGAAGAGTGCCCAGAAGAGCATGCTGCTTTCTGCTGAGCCACAGTAGCTGGGTGGCAGGAAGACAGTGGTGGCCATGGCGACGAATGTTCGGGGACGGCCAGGCTTGGCTGTGGCCTGTGGTAATCATGGCAGGCATCCTGACCCAGTCAATCTGCAAATGGCCAGGGCAAAAGAATGTCCTATAATGTTGTCCACTGGCCCAGCCTTCTTAGGCGGTGACCAGGGTACCTCCGCTCACTGTCCCACCCCAGGGTCGCCTGCTGAGCAGGGTATCAGCTCATCGGTGGGCTAAGAAAGGTGGTTCAGAAGTTGAAAGACAAGAATGGCAACAATAAAAAAGGCGTTCCACTGTGTTTCTTTCCAGAACCAATTTTTGTTTATTTATTAGAATAGCTGCAGGTGAAGCTGCCAAAACCTTATAAAATATATTGACAGATGAAGTGATATTCTATCTGGGGTTTGCTTGACAATAAGCAGGGGGTGGCGAATGTTTATAGCAGCAATGTCCACAACCGCCAAACTATGGGAAGAACCTAGATGTCCTTCAACAGATGGATAAAGAAGATGTGGTAAAAATATACAATGGAGTACTACGCAGCCATCAAAAGAAACGAAATCTTGCCATTTGCAACAACGTGGATGGAATTAGAGGGTATTATGCTGAGTGGAATAAGTCAATCAAAGAAAGACAATTATCATATGCTCTCCCTGATATGAGGTCTTTGAGAGGCAGAGGGGGGGATTTGAGGGGCAGGGAAGGAAAAAATGAAACAAGATAGGATTGGGAGGGAGACAAACCATAAGACACTCCATCTCAGGAAACCAACTGGGGGTTGATGGGGGTGGGGGGATATGGAGAGGGTGGTTGGGTTATGGACACTGGGGAGGGTATGTGCTATGGTGAGTGCTGTAAAGTGTGTAAGCCTGATGATTCACAGACCTGTACCCCTGGGGCAAATAATACATTATGTGTTAATAAAAAAAATTTTTTTTAAAGAACCAGGGGATGGAGTAGGGGGAGCAGAGGGATGGCGGAGAGAGAGATGAAGCAGTGATCACTACGAGCTGGTATTTGTGGAAACTGTATTCTTATAGAATGGCCGTCAGGCTCAAACAAGCCAATGGGTGCAAAGTACTCAGCACATAGTAAGTGCTCAATAAACAGCTGCCATTATCCCCACTTCGCACTTGAGGATGTGATGCTTAGAGAGCTCAGAAACCTGCCTGAGGTCACATATCTAGGAAGCAGTAGAGCTGCGTCTCCAGATCACACGTCTGTCCTCCCAAAGCCCGTATTCTTAGCCTTTCTCTTCTCCTTCTATAGATCTCTTTCCCCTCTGCCCTTTTACATGTTTCTATGGTTTACTCCTACTTGGCCCCTTTATTCCCTTGCAAAGTTGCATCGGCTTAATGCCCCCCTCCTCTAAGAGCCCTGAGCGGACCCACATCTGGTTATAAAGACAAGCTTCTCAATAATTTAGTCACCTGACATCGAAGTGGTGGACACAGAATGAGGTGCTAGGGTTGCAGGGGTCAAAGACCCCGCCGTCCAGGAGATTCCAGTCGCAGACAAAGAGGCTAATCGACACAGAGGGAGCACCCACCACGTGCCCAGCTCTCTGGCAGGAGTCTCGACCAGGGCATTCAAGAATGTGGGCCATGCAAGTTCTCTCTCATTCAAAGGAGGATTCCAAGGTAGCGGTGAGCTGGAGAAAGCAGGATGTGGGGTAGTGGTAGGCGAGCCAGGAACCACGAGACATTTTGGTAGGTGCTGTTCCTGTGGTAGAGGCCAGGGCAGATGCTTCAGAAAGCAACGCAGGGACACCTCAACTGAGTCTTCAGGCACAGGAAGCCTGGTGATGAGGATGTGCAGTCTGTAGGGTCGCGTGCAGCAGGCACACTCGAGGTCTGGGGTCGTGCAGTGGGGTGGTGCGTGGGGTGGGGTATGTCTGGAGCCTAACATGTGAGCAAGAGATGGCGCAGTCCAGAGCAAGGTCACAGAGAGCTTCGTCTGCAGTTCTAGGGGCCCAGGCTCTGCCCCGCTGGCCTGTGTGCTTCCCAGGGTGACGGCTGGAAGCTGCTTTCCAAGTCCTACACCAGGCCTACTGCCTCGGTCTCCGGAGGACAGGCTTCGAATGAGCCGCTTTCACAAACCCTCAGGTGACTCTCAGGATAAGGCAAATTTGAAGAAAAATAGCCCGGAGGTGATGTTGGACAATGGAAGAAAGGGACGATCTTCTGTGTCTCCTTCTTGCTCACGTTTTATTTTTCCCTTTTTCTGAGGCTACAAGGGCTTGTGCTTACGATGCGCACCACCAGCTCTGCACTGCCCAGCGCAGGGGTGAGCTGAGCGGGTAGAAGGGGAAGCGAGAATGAGCCTGGAGGCGGGGAGGGGTGAACAGAAGTTTGTACGGGTCAGAAACTGGTGTTTGCAGCCATCTGGCAACCTGCAGTCGAACCTGGCTCTTCGCGGAGACGAGTATGGTCTCCTTCCCAGCGTTCCCAGGAGTACTGGCAAAAGCTTCCTCTGGGAGGCTGGTGAGGGTTTGACAACACGGATTCTATACAGGCTGCGTGTACGTGAGCCAAGGATGAGGGTTCAGAATGCCAAGTCAGTGTTGCTAAAGCTCCCAGTGATGGAAAAATGCTCCCTCTGTTAAGTGTTTTGGCCTCGGACAGTTCAGAAAGGATTAGAAGGGAATTTCACTGCAATTCGTGGTTGATACAAAAAAAGGGGGGTGGGGGGAGGAGCGGAGAGAGAAAAGAGAAAGAGAGACAATGCCAAAAAATGAAAACTCATTTTAGCTCTTCTATTAAAGCCAGATGTATTTTAGGCCCTGTTTCCAGGCAACTGCATAATGGTAATATTCTTGAATCCTTTTTTAAAAGATTCACAACTGTCAGAGTCAGTGAAGGTCAGAAGGTAATTATGAAGTAAGAAGCTGACATTCTTGAGGCAGGATCCCTCCAGCATTGAGCTGTGACGTTTTTGTACTTTAAATTCATCTTCAGGAACTGCAAGACCTTCCCTGACACATTCCCTGGACCATGCCCTTCTGGCAAGACCCCTGACCCGATCAAACTTGAATGTGACAGTGGCATTTAACCTCCGAAATCACCCATTGGGCTTTCAGAACCCTCCTCCCCATGCGCACAACCTTCCATGGGCCATTTAGAGGGTATAACAAACGTCCAAGACAAAGGAGAACGAAGAAGGTCCTTTCCAGCTGGAGATTGCCTGAGAGAAGAGTCCGACAGGCTCAGTCTAAAGATGAGACTGAACCAGAGACAGGAGAGAGGAAAGGAGAGAGAAGGATGTGCTGCTCGGTGAAGCCTCCTATCTAGTGGTGCCTTTTCTTTAGGTTCATTTATGCATTTGAGACGGGGCAGGGGGCACATGAGTGCGGGGAGAGACAAGGGGAAAGAGTCTCAAGCAGACTCCACACTGAGTGTGGAACCCATGAGGGGGCTTAATCTCACGGCCCTGAGATCATGACCTGAGCCAAAATCAAGGGTGGGATGCTAAGCCAACTGAGCCACCCAAGCACCCCTAGTGTTCCCTTTACTCTTCATTATGTGTGTGACCTTGGGACAAAGAAGGAAATTAACATTTATTGAGTTTTATTGTGTATACTATCATTTGAGTTTCATAATAATTGTATAGGGTTTATAGGCATCCCTACCTTAGACACGATGAAGCCAGGGCTTACAGAGGTTAAGTCTTTCTGGCCCCCCAACTTACTGCTTATTTGACCTTGGAGAAGGTCATGTAAGTCCACACCCACTGATGAGAACTGATGAGAATACCACACCTTGCAGGGTACTGTACAAGATAAATGAGGTAGCTTATGTGAACACCTAGCACAGTGCTGGGTGTTTGGTAGGCAAGTCAGAATTGTTTATCTCAAAACCCTCCAGCAGCTTCCATTCCACAGGGAAAAACCAAATCCTTACCATGGCCTACAAGGCCTACACCACCTGGAAACTCCCCTTCTCCACTCATTAACCTTTCTGACCTAGGCCTCCCCGGTCTCTGCCCACTCCCTCGGCCTTGTCTTCCCTGTCACGTTTCATTTCAGAAACCACCCTACTTAAAACAAGGTCCTTGGGGCCCCTGGGTGGCTCAGTGGGTTAATCTCTGCCTTTGGCTCAGGTCATGTTCTCAGGGTCCTGGGGTCGAGCCCCAAGTTGGGCTCTCTGCTCGCTGGGGACCCTGCTTCTTCTTCTGTCTCTCTCTCTGCTTGTGCTCTCTCTTACCCTCTGTGAAATAAATAACTAAAGTCTTAAAAAAAAAAAAAATCAGGCCCTAACCCCTCGCTCTGCCCCACTCAGCACCTTTATCCATCTTCTCTGTGTTATCCTCTCTAAAGCACTCACCATTGAAAAAACCCTATACGTTCATGTGTTTTCCATTTCTCCCACTGAAAAGTAAACTGTAAAGACAGTGATTTAATTGTTTTGTTTTGTCTTTGCTGAATCCCCAGTACCTAGTAGATGCTCAATGAAAATCTGTTAAATAAATAGGTGGATATTACCTCCTTCCCTTCCTTCCTCTTCCAAGGTCACACACTTTATTAAATCAGAAGTCTCTGCCCTTCCAAAGTATGGGGGAAAAAAAAGAAAAGAAAGAAAAGAAAAAACTGTAAGGGACCATGAAACACATTTAAAGGACTCCAAGACAAAAAAAAAAAAAAAAAAAAAAAAGTCCAAACCAGGGACGAGTAATGTTACTGGGGACCCTTTAGCCACACTCTTACTCCTTCCTGAGTTTGGAATATATGTTCACTGCGCATGTGTGTGTTCACATGGCTTGTATGCTGAGCACAAAGACACCTACTTTCCCGCATTTCAGTACCAGCATCTACTGACTGACTAGTATGTTTTAGGCACCGTGCTCTGGGCAGAATGATCCTTGGGACATGCTTATAGCTACAGCTCGGTGGCAGGGCAAAAGCCACCAGCCAATCTCAGTATGCTCTAATATGGTAAATGCTAAGAGGGAACCATTTCCTGGTGGCCCCCATTGGAAGTTCAGAGCACATCCCAGACAGGTCTAAAAGAGCACGAAGAGTTAGCCAAGCCAAGCAGAGGCAGGATGTGTTCCAGAGATCAGGTTAAGCAAATGCTGAGTTACAAAACTGCATGAGGTATCCAGGGAACCACAAGGATTTTGTGTTACTAGACCAGGATCTCAGGATCTCTTCTTGCTGTAGGAAGGGCCTAGACTTCCCTCGTGGAATGTGAAAGATCAAATTTGTTGTCTGATTGATCATCCTAGTGGAGGATGGTTCTAATCCAGGCTTGTTAAAGGTTTCTCACAACTATTAAAGCAAGATTTGGTGAGCTCTTGGATGACACTCCGGGCTTTTTCCACTTGGGGACAGGAAAGGATGTAGACCCTTCAGGAAGCCTTGCAGCCTGGAGGCCATCTTAAAATCAGGCAGACACCCGAGAGAAGCTGGGCCATCTACTCCAGTCCATGGTCAGTGTAGAGGCTCACCCCAGGTCTGGCCAGGCTCCAAAGCCCAGGTACGAGTTGTTAAGTAACTTGAACATCAAATCCACTGAAAGAGACCTATGTGGACATGTCCGAGCATTCTAAGTATAAAGTGTTAATCATCTAGGACTCAGCCAGCCCACTTCTCGGGCTCTCTAGACCAGAGTTTGTGAAATGAGAATCCACTCTTCTGCTCATGGCTTCATTCATCCCATACAACATGAAAAATAAACCAAACTTTAAATCCTCACAAACATGTAACAATCAGGAGATTTCACATAAGAACTTGGGTCCCAGCTTCTCTTGGGGGAAAAAAATCTGAAAACACCAGCCTGTCTTCCTATTTGGCAACAACTGGCTGGAGAGAAACAGCAGCTGCTGCCCACCCCACACCCCGGGTCTCTGTTCCCCCCTGGACCGGACATGCCTTCATATGCCAGTCCCTACATGGGGCTTGCCTAGGTGACCAGAAGCATTCCTCATCCAAAATCATAGCCCCGCATCTCCAGGCTGGTTTATCAGATGACCGAATTAGCAAATTCTTTCAAGACTAACAAGTTCCAATAAACTCTCTCCTGTTAATTACTCAGTGATAGTGTTTGGCTGGATGTGGAAGGCATCTTGGAGAAGAGGGACATACAGGTACTACAAAAAGGGGCCGACAGAGGAAAGGGCAGGGTCAGGTGAGGAATTAGGGGAGGCCGAGCACCCCTGAGAATCAGAATTCTGCTTAATATTACCCAGCTCCTTCAAGACCACAAGGCTTGAAGGAGATGTGTAAATGTAAAATGTGAGAGGGGGCAGGGCATGGCAGGGGGAGGAGCTAGAACGGAATTAACATCTTGGCAGGCCCTGTGAGTCCAGTAGGGAGAGACTCCCTCTCCATTTCAAGCCTCAGGGACAAGTGTCTAAAAGAAAAACATTCATAGCCACGCACTTCTAAATTTTATTACTAATTAGAACTTAACATGCTTGGAAGTTTTGAATGAGGTGTTAAGTGCAAAGTATGTTACCTTGGGCAGGGGTGAGCTTTTTCTAGTTCCAAACTACAAAAAAGTGAAGAGTAATGGAATGTTTCACCCAGATGGTTTGGCTCTTTGATATCTACAAACATTTTGAGAACACTTAAAATATTTTTCAACTTTTCTGTGCAGTTGCATTAGGTGATGACTGTTGGCTTACTTATTTCCTGTTTAGCTTTCCCTTTGCTCTCTCTCCAAACAACTTTTGGTTTGGAAGACTCGTGGGTTTAGAGTTGGACTTGCGGCATAAAAAACGTTGTGTAATAATGGAGACACACATGAGTGCCAACAGGTGGTTTCATAATCGAATGCCTTGTGGTAAGTTCTGTTATCCTGCTGCTTGGCATGTATTCTGGGCTTGAAAATGGGTATTTTGAGGTGTGCCCATGAGCCACATCAAGATGAGGCTCCGACCCCCCAAGGACAGGGTTTCTTGGGGGCTCCGGCAGAGCTCCAGGGCCGTGCATGATTCCCCCACAAGTGCAACCAGCTGGTTGGCTGAGAGCTGGTGCAACAGTCAGATGAACATTTTTGTTGCTGGTAGAGTAAGAGAAAACCAGGAAAGTCTGCTTTCTAGGGCCACGCTCTCTTTGCCCTGCACAATAAAAAAGAAACCTCAGTATTCTGAAGGTCTGGTCATTGAGCACTACACCATGCAGGACACATAAGCAGAAATCAGGAGAGGCGGGCACTGGGTCAAAGCATGCCCACCCCCCCACCCCCCGCTGGGTACATGAACACTTGATTTTCGGTTTCGTGATACTGGGCAGCAGTCTCACAAGAAATAATCATCTTGCCCTTCTGCAGAGTTCAACTATCTGGCAAAAGTAACAAAGACTTAAAAACACTTGAAAGTTTGTCTCCTCATCATCCTGATAGGAACTATAACCTAATAGGACTTTAACCTTGGAAGCTGTCGATGGTATAGAACCTATCTATCTGCTTTGCTTTATTTAGTTTAGTGTCTCATTTAACATAATTACGCTTATTAATCCAAAGCTCTAACCCCGGGATTTTCTCCTCTCAGGAGCCCCTGCTATTTTATCCCAGAAACCTTTCGGGGAAACAGTGGTGGGCAAGCCAGAAAGCCTTTTTGTAGGAGAGTCATTAAAAAAATTCAACTAGGGACACCTGGGTGGCTCAGTTGGTTAAGCAGCTGCCTTCGGCTCAGGTCATGATCCCAGGGTCCTGGGATCGAGTCCCACATCGGGCTCCTTGCTCCGCAGGGAGCCTGCTTCTCCCTCTGCCTTTGCCTGCCTCTCTATCTGCCTGTGCTCGCTCGCGCTCTCTCCCTCTGTCTCTGAAAAATAAATAAAATCTTTAAAAAAAAAAAATTCAACTAATATTGACTGACCACCTACTATGTGCCAGATACGCCTCAAGGCATTTGGAATATAACATGAATAAAAGAGATTGGATTTTCCCAAACCCCCTCCCCCCAGCAACCTGGGGATAAAAATATATGTTTATAAAAAATAAAAAATTATATTTAAAAAAAAGAGATTGGATTTTAATAAGAGGGAGGAGCTGTCACTTTTGATTTTGTAATTCAAATCTGATCTTAGGTAAACTACATCAGTTGAAATTCCTGAATACACAAAATTCCTTTCACTTGGTTGTACAGGACACAACTCAAAACCAAGTAGCCAGAGGATGCTACTTCCCCAGAGCAGAATTATGTTAAATGGAACCCTTATGGGATTATTAAAATTTTCTTCAAAGTGTTCTCTCTCATGCTGAAGAAATGGTTTCTCTCTCATGCAAAATACAGCCAATGACCATACTTGGAAAAAGTCAGATTGGGCTACCAAGAAATAAGTAAAAAAAATTTTTCTGAGCTTGATTAATAAAATATATTAAATTTCAACTTAGTAGGAGACAGGTAAGCTGATATAGAGTGCTATTCTCCCATTCAGAACAGGTTTCCATGTGGCAGTGTGTTTTGGAGTATTACAAGGAGATGTGTGGTTTGAAAGAACTGATGTTGCTCTAAAAAGTAAACAAGTTATATTTCCACTTTCAGCGACAGGTACTTTCCTTCTTTTACTTTTGTGAGAACTGCTCTTTATTTTTTTCTTTCAATAAAAAGGCATTGAGTTATCTCCAGCCCACATTCATAACTGTATTGTTATCTGCTTCCTTTTATAGTTATTACAGGCTGGAAATTTTCAACTTGTCGCTACTTCTCAAGGACTTAGCCATGGACTGTTTCTCTAATGTAAACAATTATAATAAAGCACTTTCATTTGAGTGCATTCATCAGATGGGTAGTTAGGCTTAAGATTACTCCCTGTATACATCTACTTTTTAAAAATAACTTCTAAATGGGTAATCAAAGAATCGAGCCCCAGACTGCCATTCCTACGTAATAAGAATTCCACCTCTGGTTCATTACCCACAGTCACGATTTTGTCGAGAAGTGATCATCAACAATCACAGTTTTACTAACACTTTCTGTGACACTCCACACAGTGCTTTATAGTTAAAAATGTTTACATGCATCATCTTTTAATTTAAGTAACTACACAACATTGTCCAGTGGATCTCATTACATGGACAAGAGAGTAGCTCGGCTGAGGTACTGGGCATAATTAGCTCTACTACCAGCTGTGTAACCAGAGGCTTGACTGCCTCAAGAGGTCTTGGTATTATATAATTTTGTAATAAAATTGTATCATATCCTATGAATTATAAAGGATTCTCATACAAATACATGGTGAGCACATATCAAAGATTTATTTAACTCATTAATGAGGGGACCAGCAGAATGACAAAGCTGGATCAAAGAAGGACCTGAAAAGCAAACACACACATACACGCAGCGGGAAAGAGTGCTGAAGGAGACTGCCCAGGCAGCCGGAGGACAGGATGAGACCCTACAAGGCAAGACACCATAACTCTCAGTTACTTTTCTACCAAAAAACAAAACAAAACAAAAAAACCTTTGCAACTTAACAATCTTCTCTAAGGTAATTAACATCTAACTTCAGATGGGGCACCACGGGGCTCAGTCGTTTAGAGTCTGACTCTTGATTTTGGCTCAGGTCATGATCTCAGAGCCCTTGGATGGCTCCCTGCTTCTCTCCCTCTCTGTTTGCCCCTCCCCCTGCTTGTGTGCACGTGGGTACTCTCTTTCTCTCTCAAGCAAATAAACCTTTTTAAAAAATAGTCTAACTTTAGAGGGACTGGATCCTAATCGCGAGTAAGTACTAAGTCAAAATTATCTTCCCTGGAGCCAGGGTCAGCAAACTTTTTCTGTGTAAAGCCCGACAACAAATATTTTAGGTGTTGTAAGTCACCTGTCTCTGTCATAACTGCTCAACTCTGCTACTATCAGATGAAAGCAGCCCGCGGCAGTAAGTAAGAGATGAGCTGGGCCGCGCGCCAGTAAGGCTGAGTGACCTAAAGCAGGTGGGCTGGATTTGACCTACAGGACAGTCGGCTAATGCCCCTGTCTCAGAGCATCAGGTGATCCTTGGTGCCCAGTTAGACATCCTCCAAGTACCACTTTAAAGTGAGCTGCAGTAGTAATCTTTTTGCTTTATTTTTAAGGTTTAGATAGTTTTTTTTAAACAGTCCCCAGGTCTTCAAACAATAAACCCCATGCTTTTCCCTCACAGCAAAGGAGAGCTACTTTGCTATCTCTTCGAGGTACACTCAGTCTTTGGAGTTCAGTCAAGAAATCAAGTTAAGACTCTATTAAAGATAGGACATTAAAATAAAAATATTAAGAAGAATGTGTTTCTCACTTTTCCTCAGTCTTTGGTTTGCTTGGTTTGGGAAAATAGTCTGTGAACTAACTATCCCTTTTCACTGTCTTAAGGAATCCTCATTAGGACCAACAGAAAGCCTGACGCTGATGGGAAATCACTGAGGCTTTGCGAAATACATGATGGCAGACACTCCCCAGATGGAGAAGCGCCCATCTGGAGGCTTTGTCATGATGGTGTCACGTGACTCAAGGGGCCAGAGACCATGTACCGCCTATAGGATCTCAGCAACTACCTACCTGCAAGATCCAAGACCAGCAGAGAGACCTGACTTTAGCCCATTCAAAAGCTTTTTCATTCAAGGTATGTTTAAAAAAGATGACGAGTTGAACAATCCTTCTTAATACAGTGGAAATTATCTGATCTCTCAGGAAAACCGGTGTGTCCTGATTTCTGTTCAAGTTGGAGTTAAGAGGCAGGCTCAGGACACAGGCCCATATTGAGCTCATGTGGTCTCATCCGTAACGGGAGATTGCCACAGAGCAAGACACTCCTTAGAAGACCAGGTTTTGTTTAACTCAAGTATTTATGATATACCTACTGTGGGGCAAATACCACCATAGAACCGCAGTTATCAAGACGAACACAACCCAGTCCTTATTCTGAAAAAGCTTTGTCTTATCAGGGGACAAATGTAGTAAGTGCTGCATGTAATAAGGCTACGTAATGCCAAATGCAGGAAACGCTGTAAAGGGCAGTCTGAGGCCTCGCCTCGGGCAGGTGAGGGAGGGTAAAGACTACTGGGTGAACCACGCTGAGGGGTCATGGTTTCAGCAGCGGCTCATAGAGGGAAGCAGAAAGGCATGAAGGCTCTGCTTAATTTTTTAACATCAAACCATGTCTAAAAAGTAAATGACAAATCCTACATCCAGGTGGTAAGATGAGCAGATGAGAGTCAAAGGAAAAGAGGAATGAGGACAATGATTAGATGATTTCTTACTAAGTTTCCGCAGGAGTAACGGGTCTCACTACAGAGACCTTTCCCATCCACTCCACTTCTCAATGGCCTCTGGTAGATTTAAATGGTCTTTTAACCCCGTTTCTGTTCTGTAATAACCACTCTGTGTCTGCAAGTGATCATGTCTTCCTCCTGCCAGCTGGTTTTCTAATTTTTAAGTTTCTAGAAACTTATAAACAAAAGAAAATCTGATAAAAACAACTTGATATCATGCGATGTGTTGACACATGAAAGGAATCCTGTTGTTGCTTAACCAAGATCATATTTCTATTCTTAAATATTTCTCTAATAGGAATCAAAGTTTGTGTATAATGTTTGAATACCTTTGAACAGTTTATACCTAGAATAAAGTTTCATGTACTATTTTTAGAATGTGCATAAAACACATTATTTCTAGTTTTTATAGAGTGGTAAGTTAGCCTATAAATAAGAAATCCACCTAACAAATTCTGATCCAAAATGTGGTTTGCCACAAAACTTCAGGGAGTTTAGGAGCAGGAAAAGCAATTAAAAGAATTGTAAAACAAGAAGAAAAAGATGAGAAAACATATAATGAATCTAAGTTCCCCCTAAGAAAACAATTTTTTAAGCGAAATATAATTATTCTGATAAATGCTAAATGACTAGGATAGAAACTACACAGATCACCATAATATTAAAATAGTCATTAAGAAAATAAGAAAGTTGTCCTTTAAGACAAAAATTAGACAATATTTTCACTGTGAAAGTTAGGCAAAAGGATTTCAAAATTCTTCGAATCATTCACATGGAAAACTAATTCAGTAGCTCTGAATTACATATGTAATTACAGGTTGGTTTTATTTGTGAAAACGAAATACAATATTAAGTGTTAGCATGTAACCAACAATTATACATACTATTATGCCAAAGGAAGCTGCCTTTCTTGATGGCAAAATGCAGAGAAATGTTAACTAAAATTACACAGAATTGAAAGGGAACTCACCATTATTCTCTCTGATTTTAACCAACTGTCAGGAAGAAAACTATTGGGAGTTAGAGAAGAAAACCAACGAACCATCATAATAAAGAATACAGAAGAATCTTTCAAAATCAATGTAAGAGCAAATTCCAGGCCTTCTTGAAACGTTCAGAACACTCAGAAGGCCAGTTTTCTCAGGCAGTAATGTGCCAGAAGCTAACCTCAAAGTAATGGTTACTGTGGTGGCTTTAAAGCACGTCTGCAAGTTCTCTGACACACACTCTTCAAACGAGGGGCCAGACTCAGTGCCTCACTGCTCATGAGAAGAGAGGCAGAAGTGGTGCTGTGTGACTTCCAGAACTAGTCACAGACAGGATGCAGCTTCTGCCTGGCCCCTGAGCAGCCCCGCAGGGTGCTGGCTCTCGGAAACCAGGCCCCAGCTGTGAGGAAGTCCAGACACTTTCACTGGATCACAATTCTGAAATCTTTATTGAGAGGCAGCGATAGTCTTTGAAATTAAGCGGTTTACTGAGCAATTAGTTTTGTTCATTTAATTATTGCTGTTGATAAGATATTCCTAATTTCTCTAGTTTCAGTCTGAACACGAAACGTGTAGTAAGAAGATACGAGTTCTAGTACGTATTTTCTCATTTGTCCTATGGCTCTAGACAAGCCATTTTTGATCTCTGCCTTCACCCGCATCTAAAAGGGAAAAATAATACCTTTTTTAAACCAATCTTACATGTAATTAGGAATAAGATTAAGGTGAAAATATCTTGCTAAAGTTGTTAGACAAACATAAGGTAAAATATGTAAGGTTCTATAATACTAACTATTTTCTAATATTTGATTTGCTTTTTGTAAGTGAACCAAAATAACAGTTGCATACTTTCAGAACTACAAAATGCAACAGTTATGTAAGGTCAATTAAAGTGGTAAAGCTAATCATAATAACAAACCCCTTCACCCATGTTCTCATGTAATTACATTAAGAAATAATAATTATAAAAATAGGTAAAATTTTGTGAAAATATTCCAATTCTTTCTGGCTTAGGAGTTCTTGCTCGCATCCACGGCTTGTCTGGCATCGGCCACAGCGTCAGGTACTCGAACTGTCATATTGTCCATAGCCTTTGTCAAATAGATTTGGCAGCCCAATCGAGATCTGCATAAGAGGGAGAAATTATGGTTTAGGACCAAGTGTGTTACTATTCATAAGGCAATGCAGTCGACCAGACATTTTCCTACCCAAAGCAATGAGGGATTTACTTACCTTTGAAATCTCCATTACATCGAAAGACATACCCAACCCTTTCAAAACTAGAGGCTACACGGAAATACAAGCGTGAGACGGAACAAAAAGCACAGTGTGCCAAAGCATGTTCGTCTTCAGTTTCTAGCATCTCCTACAACTACTGTGTTTCACTGAAAGGGCTGACAAGCAATGAAAATATCAGAAGGCACGACAGCGGGAAAGAGAACAGAGGTTTGAGCAACACCAAGAGAACGATTCATCAATTCCCCCCACCACCACCGTCCTCGAAACCATACGGACGACAAAAGAAAGGTACCCTTTTTAAAACCTTTAAAACAAATTTGAAATAAATACATGGACTTAAGTCATCAATTATCAGATGCATTTTTTTGCCACATTTTTAATATCTCTGAAATGGACATGTGTCTTTTTTTTTTTTTTAAAGATTTTATTTATTTATCAGAGAGAGAAGGGGAGAGAGCAAGCACAGGCAGACAGAGTGGAAGGCAGAGTCAGAGGGAGAAGCAGGCTCCCTGCAAAGCAAGGAGCCCGATGTGGGACTCGATCCCAGGACGCTAGGATCATGACCTGAGCCGAAGGCAGCTGCTTAACCAACTGAGCCACCCAGGCGTCCCGGACATGGATCTTAAAATCAACAGCATCTTACAATCACAGCTGCACTGGGAGGCGGCAGTCACATTGGAGCTGTGGGCTCAGTGACACTGTTTGATGGGCGTCTTTTCAACTGAGTTGTGGGAAGGGTGTTCATACTACAGGTGTGAACTTAACTACCATTCAAAATAAGTCCAAAGAGACTATGAAAGTTAAGAAACATACATAGGAGGACATAAATTTGGCATTAGTAAAGTAAATATTTGTCACTGGAAGAATATAATTCCATTTTCCTTTTTTTTTCTTCAGAATTACTACCAATTTTATTTATATTTTACTTTTTTAAACAGTGACCTACAAATATATGTCTAAATAAGTATAAATAGCTCTTTTAATATGCACAAAATGTCAAGTGATAACTTTATACCGGTATTTTAATCAGCAGTGTTTTTCTCTGTGAGGCACATAAAAACAATGTATTAGTGATCCAGTCAAACTGTCTACACTGTGATGGAATTCGGCATGCAGGTCTTGGTCTCATTCCTGTATCCATCCAGCACTTCCTGAGCATCTAAAGGCACCCACTGAATGTCAGTGGGTGTGCAAGGAAGAGCACCTCACGTCCCTCACTGAACACGCTGACGTGCCGGGGGCTGTAAGGAGGCAGCATCGGCTTAGAGCCGACCAGGCAGGGGTCCAGAATCCAGCACGGCACATGGCCCGTTTCCTAATGCCAGACATTAGTCTCCTAACCTAATCCTAAAGATGAAGAATAAGCAGGGTCCTCACAGAACTGCTCTGGGACTCAACTACCAGTGTCAGTATGAAATAGTGAACTTTCAATCAATCAGAAGAGATGAGACACATTTACAGATAATTAACATGTGAGATCGTGACCGATGCCACAGAGAGAGAAAGCCAGAAGGTCTGAGAAGAAAGAAGAAAGCACTTACTTCTGGCCAGAAGAGATGGCACTTAGAATGGGCTTTGAAGGATGGGGAGGATGTAATACTTAATAAAAGATAAAGTCATTTGAGGCAAAGGTAAAGGGATTCAAGGCATATTTGAGGCCATATGGGTTTGCAGCCTGGCTTGGCTACTATGCAGGGAGGGTGATGGGCTAAAACAGCCACCAGGCCACAGAGAGCTTTGAACACCAAGAGTTTAGGCTTTAACTAGTGAGTAATAAGGGACCACTGGGAAGTTTCTGAGCAAGGGAGTAAGTTTAACCAGAGGAAATACTGACTTCTGATAGAAATAATCCCCTTCTGCCAATAATTCATATTTGCTGATTACAAATAGCCTTGACCGTACTCAATTATGCCTTGAGCTCTGTCTGCAGGGCAGAAAATGTGTCAAGCCAATGTAGACCAATTCGTCTGACTGTGGCGAGTCCTAGAGAGACTGCTGGTTATTCCCAGTGTTCACATACAGACAAGATAATGCTAGTCTCCAAGGCACTTTTAATTTAGTAAGCAAGGGGCGCCTGGGTGGCTCAGTGGGTTAAGCCGCTGCCTTCGGCTCAGGTCATGATCTCAGGGTCCTGGGATCGAGTCCCGCATCGGGCTCTCTGCTCAGCAGGGAGCCTGCTTCCTCCTCTCTCTCTCTGCCTGCCTCTCTGCCTACTTGTGATCTCTCTCTGTCAAATAAATAAATAAAATATTAAAAAAAAAATACTTTAATTTAGTAAGCAAGACAGAGATGGAAACAGCTGTCAGTGAAAAGGGGCAGCTTACGGGAAGCGCAGTAAAAGGACAGAAGTGTGTTATGGGGACCCAGGGATGGTGGCTCCATGAAGACAAGGCAATGGTGCCTGCAGCTGTTTTCTCCCCTCTCTCCTCTACCTTCTTGCTCTAGGTCTACCCAGTGGACAAAATGTCTATACCTCCAGACCAGGAGACCAACTGCACAGTGGCCTTGATTTCACCCAAAGTTCCACAAAATTCTGACACTGCACAAACCTTGACGGTATGTTCTCCAGTCCCCTTTGCCATATATACGTGACAGTGGAAATACACTAGAGGGTGTGTTTACTTTACTCCTAAGGGTTGGTCTTCGGTTCAAAGAAGTAGAAGTTCAACAACTTTGGGGCCCAATATAACTGATGCAAATCAAGGCTCTGTCATTCTCTAGATGTGCGCGCAGCCTTAAGCAAATCTCGTAAAATTACACCTTATTTTCCTGCCTACAATATGGTGATGATACTGCCTAACCCTGGAGGTCAGAAAAATCATTGTCAAGTACCTAGGCATGATAGTAAGTACCCAGCACATAAATTGATATTTTTACAATTACAATGCTAAAAACTATCTAATGACTGCTTTCTCCACCAGACACTGTTCTAAGAGCATCACACAACAACCCAGTGTGGCAGGTACTATTATTATCCTCATCTTCCAACTACAGACACTGAGGCCTCTGTGTCCACTACCCCCTGGAAATTGGTGGCACCAAGCAATGACTATCACCAAATATGGACCCACAGGTAATTCCTGAATTTCTCTTTTTATCGACCATTAATTCCACAACTAGTTGAGTGATGCCCTATGGTGAATCAGGCCCTGGAGATACAGGAAAAAAGCGACCGGTAACCATTACAGTAAGTGCTCTATGAGCCCATGTATCACCAGTCCAGCAGTGATCACAGTGAAGAAGACTCTATAATAAACATTAAAACAACGGCGTTTTATCTTAAGAAATAAAGACATTTACACAGCACTTAACTTTAAAATACATACAGGAACCGAAAGAATTTCTTTGTTTGTTTTGGAACATGTGGTACCCCAGAAATTGTTTACATGTGGCTACTGGCTGTGAGCAAAATTATTTTCATTCCGGAGGTGCCCCAGTGTCTTATAACTGCTACCTGTGAGAAGCATTGTTCTCTTTCCCCGCAACAGTCACTGTGTGCCTTCTGTGCGCTACTCCCCAGCAAAAACAGGGGTCGACAGAGAAGATGGCACCTAAAGATGTGAAGGGGGATGGGGATGGGGCAGCTACCGGACACTTTGCTCTGAAGAGATCCTGTCTTCCCGGCTTCTCCTGCTGGGAATCAGTCTCACTGCCACCAGCAGGGAAATGAACCACCAAAGGGAATAAAGGGATTCGTCACCTCTAAATAAATACCAGTGATCTAAACATTTTTGTGAGGATTAAATAATATGGTTGACATTAAGGATTTTACAAAATTATGGTTATATAATATATACAATTTATGGCTATTATTATTATTACTATTATTTTTAATTTCTTAAACAGTGATTTTTCATGAGGGTCACCAAATTATAGTTAAAACCAAAGGCCACCTTAATTGAGTAATCCCTTATGATCTTGCCCCCCTGAAACAATAACGTAACTAACTAGCTCCTCTAACTCCAACTCAAAGGCTAGGTAATTTCTGAAAATCAAGTATCACTCAATATCACTTATTACTATAAATCTGACTACTTTAAAGAGGAATTCTACCTATTGTTAATATCAAGAACAAGCTCTAATTAAATCGAAGTGTATTAAGATACACTTAGAAACAGAACTATTCTTTTTAATATAGTTACCATTATATATTGTTTCTTTAAAACTTCTGTTCTTTCAAGTAGGTTAAACTTCCCATGATAATTTCATCCAATTATCAAATCTGTCCTTCAAGAACACCATAAAAAGCACTAAATTGAATCCCAACTCATTAAGTTGTGATAAATATTAATCCCTGGCATAAAAATAGATGAAAGAAGATTTATTAGGATCTAGAACTTATACCTCCTATACCTTGAATGGATTTTTTTTTTTTTTTTTTTTTTACTTTAGCAGAAAGGAAAGTTTCATAAAGGCAAAAATTTTAAGAGTGAGAACAAAAAGAAATGTCACATATTTGATATTCAGAGTTTGTGGCCGTTATCTATCTGTGCCTGGAGATCACTATTACATGTGTGCGTCTGGTCTCAGATAGATACAAACTACTAAAAACTTTAACTTCCCAGATTATTAGTATGGCTGAAGTAGTCCTATACTCTTACCTATCTGTTAGTCCGTAGGCCAGATCGAGCATGTCATTTTCCTCATCCGTGACTGCTTCTAGCTTCTCAAATATGTGCTCTTCAAAGATGAGGTGACAGGTCGAGCAAGCCAGGGTTCCCTCACATGCACCTAAGAAAGCAACAGACATTGAACACACTCCCCTACATTACACACAATTCAGATCTAGCTTGAACTGATTATGTCTAAATTTTAGAATCAGCATTAGCATACAGAAATGATAGGATCTTATTTCTGAATAATAATGAGATTTAGAGACAACCCTTTCCCTTTCCCATCCCCTCCGACCCAGGTGCACCCACACACAATTTGAAATCTTTCACATACGCTTTCAAAAAGGTTCTGGGCTAAGTGCTGTGAGGGGAAACACAAAAATCCACAATCTTAATATCAAAGAGCTTACAAATTAATAAACTCAGACATGCACACATACAACAACGTGTGCATTTTTAAATTTACGTAGTAATTTATATAATAGCTATCGAAGTTATTTACCTTTATTCTGGAGAACTCAACACAAATTTATGAAGCCTTATGCTATATGAGAGGAATGAGAAAGCAAGTAAACCCAAGTCTAAATCAAATTAAATATTCCTCTCTCTCGATCACTCTTTAAAACCAAGATAGAATCAAGTAAGTCATTTTAAGAATCATGTTGGTTTTAAAATAATGAGATAAGACTATTTCTCCCATCCTGTTTTTTTTTAAGTCATGAATTTGACAGTTAGTTTCTGAGTGCCTCTTATATGCCAGGCACTGTGAAAGGGAACTGAAGAGTCACGCGATCCGAGGAAACCATGACTGGCTCTGCTCCGCAGCATCCCGGTCCCACGGGTTCCCTAGCGTCTGCAGGATGGCCTCCCAGCAAAGCCACGCTGCGTAAGCAGGTCGGTCACGCAATAACTTCTGCTGCTGACCCAGGTCGAGCCCACACAGTCCCGGCCTTCTTTTCTCGCCTTAGCTATGTTGAAGCGTAACTGACCAAACTTAAGCTACGGAAGTGTGCATCGCGGGTTCAGCTCCAAGTACACAACATGGAAGGATTCCCCCCACCTAAGTCATTAATACACCCATCTCCCATATAGTTATCACTTTTTTTTTGGTGAGAACAGTTCAGTTCTATGGTCTTAGCAAATGTCAGTTCTATGACACATTATACATCAGTTACAGTCACCACGTTACACGTGAATCCCTCACACCTTATTCACGTACAGCTGCAAGTCTGTGTCCCTTCACCAACCTCTCCCTACTTCCCCAACTCCTGGCACCCACTTTTCTACTCTCTGTGAGAATTTCATGAACAGTTTATTTACTAAATCTTTCTGCTAAACAATAGCTTTCCATATATTCGAGACTGCTCTTCCCTCTCCAAGCTTAGCTACTTCAAGTTTGACTCACATACTAATACTCTAAATCCCACCCCCGGTCTGGCCGAGCTTATCTTCCAAAAATGGGGAGTCCAAAGGAGGATGTGATGAAACGGAACCATGCAGGAGCATGTTCTGGTTAAAATCCACCTGAAAATATTATTCTTGCTTGTTTTTTAAATAATTTTGAAGCCTTTACACAACCGTAAAGATTATAGGGTCCTAGGAGTAAGTTCAGTTTGATTTAGATTCTCTTTGGTCAATAAACAATACATAAAACATGTAACTATTATCAGTAACGCGTAACCTGCTTTATTTTCCCTTGAATGACTTAATAATCTTAACAAGAGTTGTTCCCTCATAATTTAAACATTTGTCATTCACACTTTATTATAAAAAAAAATCAAGAAGGAAATGAGAGACTTCCTTAAATGTTCATTTCTACTAAATCTGATTTAAAGCAGTAACAGGACTGAGTAGAAGGAGACCACACAGTGAAGCCCGGGAGTCCCAGGCGGGCTCTGGAGCCAGGCTCTCAGGCTTGCATCCCTGCATCCCCTTGAGCTACTTTACCTGCCACACCTCAGTTCCCTCAGGAGTGACCCTACCAGCCTCACACGGCAGTTGCAAGAATTACATGTGAGTGTTTACTTAATATACGTCCTTGCAACCATGACATACAGGTAAGTACACTGTTACCGTTATTATTATTAATCTTGTATTAATATTGTTATGTATTAATACTATTATGGAAGTTATAAGGAATCTTAAATAACTCAACTTCCTCTTTAAATACAATAGGAATTAAACCCAAGAAGTTAAATGAATAGACTAAAGATCATATTGCTAGTTAGAGATGAGTCACGGCTTCAAGTAAGTTTCCCAATGTTGAAGATAACTAGTTCCTGTGACTCCATAACCTAAGTCACCTTACTTAAATACTAAGTATATATAATCTAATAAACATAAATACAGGGGTGCCTGGGTGGCTTAGTCAGCTGGGCATCCAACTCTTGGTTTCAGCTCAGGTCAGGATCTCCGGGTTGTGGGATCAAACCCCGTGCCGGGCTCCACGCTCTGCATGGAGTCTGTTTGAGTTTCTCTTTCCCTCTGCCCCTCCTCTCCACATGCGCGTGCATGCTCTCTCTCTCTCTCAATATAAACACACACACACACATACACAAATTGGTTATTTGAGCAAGTAATTGACTTTTCTATTTTTGTGTAAATTTGGAACATTTCACACAAAATGTAAATGGATATATTTTACTTAAATGGGGGCAGGAGAGATATAGATAGATCTTTATCTGTATCTCAAATTCAAAAGCACAATCTGTAAAAGAAATTCATTAAAATTAAAAACTTGTACTCTGCTGATGACATGGTCAAGAGAATGAAAAGACAAGCTACAGAGTGGGATAATGTCCAGTAAAGGACTAGGATCCCTAATATGTAAGGAACTCTCAAAACTCATGCTAGAAGAAAAAGCAAACAACCCAATTAAAAAACAGGTAATAGATATGAACAGATGCTTCACCAAAGAGAATACAGAGATGACAAATAAGCACATAAAAATATATTCAAGGGCAGCTGGACTTAAACGTGTATATATGCACAACTCTAGGCCATTCAGAGCTTTCTTCGAGTTGTACAAGAGAAAAATTAGGCCATTCTCCTAGTTGACTTTGGAAAAAATGATGGCGATCCCTCCCCCCAAAAAAATCCCCAGATATTCAACATCTTCAATTTTTGGAGAAAACGCTGGTGAAAACCACAATGCAATACCACGATATGCGCACTAGAAACAAACTGTGCTACGTCCACACAACGGGATGCTTGTCAGCAGTAAGCAGGAATGAATTATGGGCACGAGACCACTTGGATGAATCTCAGGCCTTATACTGAGTGAGAGAAGCCAGTCTCAAAGGTTACGTACTGTAAGTTTATATTTAGACAACATTCTGAAAAAACTAAACTATAGGATGGAGACTCCTATAGTGGTTACCAAGGGTTAGGGATGGGTGAGGGTGTGACTCCAAAGGAGCAGCCCAAAGGAATTTTGGGGGTTATGAAACTGTTCTGTATGGTGATTGTGGTGGTGGTTACACAAACTTATACTGTGTTAAAATTCATACAGGTGTTTCCCAAAAAGGCAAAAGTCAGGTGCTTACTAGTTGGGGGACTACCTTTAACTACAAGACCAAGAACCTACTAAATTGGAAGAAATAACCATCATGAAATATTTTTTCTATGAGCTGAGAAAAGAACAAAAGAAAGGAGTAACTTTTATGAAATAGCCTCTTGTTGTTCTCACAGTTCTAAGCTCTTTTTAAAAAGTTGTGTATTTTCCTACGAAGTACTTTTTTCAGAGACACATCTTCACTAGTTTCTGTAAGGTCTTCCTGTTTTTTTTTTTTTTTAAATAGGACAGATTTTTAAATCTAAAAAAAAAACCTCCTCAGACTGTCTTATTATCTTGGGGGTCTTAAAGGATTGTTTCTTCTAATCGTGATTCATGAGGTCTTATGAATTATAGATGCAGAATTTTTTTTCAAAAGTGACACTTAGAGCACAATATGACCGTTCTGTTTAGTACAATGTTAGCCGTCTTAAACAGGCTGAGTTGATTTCATTCTGCGTCTACGAGTGTCTGTTATATTTGATTTCCTCCCAGTCCAAGGAATAAGAAAAGCACACCTGTTGACAGACAAAGTTTGGAAGGAACTGTAAAATATGGGGTGATCACGAATATAGTGCATTGACGTAAAGAGTAAATATGGGACTAGAATGTATTATAGGAACTTAGCTTGCAGGAACCTAAAGTTTAATCTTCTGCATATACTCAACGTTTGTCAAATGCTTGTTAGAATCCTCTTCAGCTCTGAGTTTGGCAACTTAAGCAAGATGTGGAAACAATTGGCAAGTTTCCTGAGAGGGCAATGAAAATTATACTAGAGAATGAAAATAAAATCTTTAAGAGAAGGTTAAAAGAATTCAAGTTTCCTAGGGAAAAGAGTTGAAAGTGTATGTATGAAGAGCTGGAACATGGCTGGTGACTCTTCGTTTCATTTGACCAGGTGGTGCAAAAAGGAATGTCCCAGTTTTTCCAGAGGGATTTACTGGGTATATGAACTTTTCTCTCCTTTCCAAGATGACTGAGACCATATGTACGCACCCTCCTCTTCCCTGGGCTTTTCTCACATTGCACCTTTCTGGCACGCTCTCTACCATTTGAAACATTCTTATTTTCACTCCCTTTCTAGGACGGGATCTCTCTCTACTTTCTTCCATCTTCTTACCCTCCCCCTGGTGAAATCCCATGGTTTCTGTTTCTGTCGTCCCCATCTCAAATCCCTCCTTCACAAAGCCACCAGTGAGATCGGTCCAAAATAAGACATGCTGCATCACCTTCCTGCTCAAAATCCTTTAGCAGCTTCCCGTAACCCATTGCAGAGGTTCGCAACCACCATCTCTCCAGGGGCTGGACGTGGGCGAGGACAGGTGGACAGACAGGTGTCCATAGCCCCTTCGCCACTCTCATCTCTGTGGCAGCTACCATGAAAGACAGTTGGTTACCTGAGCATGTGAGTTACCCACCAGTGTGTTTTCTTCCTGCCATTCCCCCTGCTTATGCTCTCTCTGTCAAATAAATAAAATCTCTTAAAAAAAAAAAGAAAGAAAAGAACATCCTCTCTTCATTAATTGCTTTCATACCTTGGCCATAGCTACAAACTGGAAACAATCCAAATATCCCTCAAGGGATGAAAGTGTAAACAAAAAGTAGAATATCCATAAAATGGAATATGAGTATTATTTGGCCCTAAAAAGGAATGAAGCACTGATATATGCTACCACAGAGATGAACCTTAAAAATAGGATACTAATCATAAAAAGTCAGTTACAAAAAAAAAAAAAAGAAAAAGAAAAAGAAAAAAAGAAAAAGTCAGTTACAAAAGACAACTTCTGATTCCACTTACATGTAATATCCAGAATAGGCAAATCTATAGATAGAAAAAGATGTGATAGTTTAAGGGACCGGAAATGGGGGTTTGGGGAGTCATAGCTAAAGGGTATAGATAGACTTTCCATTTGGAATAATGAAAATGTTTTTAAAATTAACTGTGGTGAGGGACTGAGTGCAGCAAAATGGACAACAAAGATGGGCCTCGGTCACACCCCACCCTCCACAACAACTTGGCACTGTCCACAAAATGCCTCTGTGGGAGCTGTGGGATCCAGTTGGGGCTGACACTCCAGTGCAGCCTGAGGATGAGGAGTTGTTTCAAGAAGATGCTGCCAAACAGGCCTGCTTCCCTCGCCTCATCCAGCGTGCTGAGTTTGAACTGAACGCTGGAGGGCAGCACGTGGCAAGGAAGTCAGCAGTCAGGGCTCGGAATGTATCAGAGGGATGTGACTCTTACTAACATGTGCTCTAGCAGGAGGCCCACTGAACACTGGGGATGCCTCACCCCCAGATCTACCCAGCTCATGCATAGATACCTCAAGCAGTCCACACGTCTCACCCACACATCTTCCTTCTGACCCTGTGGCCAACTCCCCAAGCACACTCCCAAGGGCATCAAGAGTGAGCTTGTGCAGATGACCAGGAAACATTTTCATGAAGCCAGCCTGCATCTGTGGGCCTGGGACAGGCCGCCCTTGGAAAAGGGAAGTTGTGAGCACACAAGCTGGCTCTGGAGAATCCAGAGAAGGCACAGAAGTTTACGACTGTGCCACAGGAGGAAGCAAGCGTGCAGGTAAATCGACTGAAGGCTCCCCAAAGCCTGAGAATCCCTAGCAGGGCTGACAAAAACTTCCCTCCCAAAGTCGGTCCACGAAGAGTAGAGGAGGTGACTGCCACTGCAGATGTGAAGACAACACCACGAGACTTTGTAGAACATGAAAAATCAAGGAAACACAATGCCACCAAGAGAACACTAATTTTCAAGTAACTGACCCAAAAGACAAGAACGTCTGCTATTTACCTGATAAAGAATTCCTAATAACTGTTTCAAGGAAATTAAATGAGCTACAAAGAAACATAGAAAGACCATCAGTAAAATCGGGAAAATGACGCATGAACATGGTTAAGTATAACAAAGAGCCAGAAATCATAAAAGAGAACCAAACAGGAATTCTGGAGCTGAAGAGCACAGTGAAAGAAATGCAAACGGAAAATGCGACAGAGACCATCCACGACACAATGGCCCAGGCAGAAGAAAGACCGCAGATTAGAAGATAGGACCTTTGAAACTATCCAGAAGGAAAAATGGAAAAAAAAAATGGAAAAGAGTAAGAAAGCCTATGTGATCTGCTGGTGTTTTGAACATCAAAACAAACAATCCACAAATTCCTGGGGTCCCCAACGGAGAAGAGAGGGAAAAGATGGCAAAAAGCTTATTTTAAGAAGTAATGGCTAAGAAACTTCCAAAATTTGGTGGAGTTGGACATGCAACTTCATGAAGCTCATAGGTCCCCAAACAAACTCAACTTCAAGAGATCTTTTTCAAGAAACAATATAATAAAACTGCCAAAAATCAAAGACAAAGAAAGAATCTTAAAAGCAACAACAGAAAAGCTTATAATTTTCAAGGAAATCCCAATAAGGCTAGGAGTGGATTTCTCAGCAGAAACCGTAGAGGTGGGGTGCCTGTGGCTCAATCAGTTGAGTGTCTGCCTTTAGCTCAGGTCATGATTCCAGGGTCCTGGGATGGAGCCCCATGTCGGGCTCTCTGCTCAGTGGGGAGCCTGCTTCTCCTGCTCCCTTTCCCTCTCCTGCCGTTCTGCCTGCTGTGTGCACTCCCTTTCTCTGTGTCAAATAAATGGATAAAATTAAAAAAAAAAAAAAAGAAAGAAAGAAAAGAAACTATAGAGACCAGGAGGCACCAAGATGACATATACAACATGCTGACAAGAAAAACTCCAACCAAAACATTCTGACAAAGCTGTCCTTCAGAAATGAAAGAAAGACAAAGACTTTCCCAAAAAAGTGCTCTCTCCAAAATAAGCTTTTTTAAAAATAATAATAATAAAATACACTTAGGTGAACAAACATTTCAAATAAAACTTTTTACATTACTATGTCCACCTTTCAAATAATCGAAAATATGATATATTTAAATATATATATAAATATACTTAAAATATGATTATCATAGATGATAATCAGACTTAGGGACACATTATAGCCATACTGGTATTAGCCCCTGGCACCAGCACTTTATCAGTCATCCTTGCCTGGTTATATAACAATTTTCATGAACTTCAAGGTATGCACACTTCAGTGCTGCTTTTATTTTGGTGGCACTCTGGCTACTGATTAAGAGTTCTCCTAAATTAATAGTAATACGTATCATGACAGATTTTTGGCTTTTATCATACCTTTTTGTCACATCTAAATTCTATTCCAAAATAACTGATTTTCAGATGCATTTTTCAGCACTAGCACTTAATGAATGCTTGGTTGAAACCGTTATAGGCTTTAAGAAATATTAAATTATAACTAGAATTTAAAACATCACCACTATATATAGTCAACAAAACCACACCAACATTCTGATTTCTACAAACAGCAGTCTACATGATAGTGACTGAAGATGGCATCACTTTAGCTACAATAACAAATGTAAAATTAACAGCTGACACAGCCTAGCTCCTGGAAACTATGGGATTCTTGACAAACTTTCGGTTTTCACAGTAATTCTGATTTTACTAGAGTAAGACCCTTAACACCGTTAATCTACAAAATTTCATTTCAAGTTCACATAATTTCAAAATTACCTTAAGAATAAGTAAGTATGGCTATTGGCTAATCTCAAGATTGGTAATAAATAAAATTTCTCCAGACTGAGTTTGGGTTTTGTTTGGTTTTAAGCGGGGGTGTGTGTGTGTGTGTGTGTGGAGAAAATCTTAAGCAGGCTCCAGGCCCAGCATGAAGCCCAACACAGGGCTCAATCCCACAATCCTGAGAACATGACCTGAGCTGAAACGAAGAGTCAGACACTTAACTGACTGGGTCACCCAGGTGCCCCTGGCTTGATTATTTATTTAACAAAATTCTTGCCATAATATTAACTCCCAGAAAAAAGAGATCTACAGACTATTGTTCCTTTTTTTTCATGTAATTTGTGTGTTTGCCAATAGGAAAAAGATCATTTTGCGTACATATGCACACAAATGTAGCTTAAATGACTATTTTGTGGAGATGATGCTAACAAGAAAGACTGCCCATTCAACCTAATCCCTTTCCCCCAAATTTCCAGAGGATAACTGTACTATTATATATTAAAAATATGATATTATATATTATATTAAAAATATATTAAAATATATATATATAATATTATATTAAAATAAAAATATGTAAGTATAAAATCTAATTTCCCAGAGTAAAGTTTGATCTGGCATAGCCAGTAATGCAGTATAACAATAGGGAATCAAAAAACATGATAGGAATACACATAGATTTATGTGAACATGATCAGGATCTCCAAATTTGAATAATTTCCCTCAAAAGAAACATGAAGGAAATAGATAATATAGCGGGGGGGGAAAAAAAACCAAGGTTTGAGGTAATAAACGAGGTCTGTTTGATCAGAGAGGTATAGCTGCCCCCTAGTGACGAAATATTATAATATACTCTGAAAACCAATCCTCCAAGAAATATAGATCAATATAAAAGTTGGAATTAACAAAAAAAAGTTGAAAATACACATGCTTATAAGTGTGTTACTTCCAAAATTTACCATTTTTTCCTTTTTACTCATATATGCTCATTACTTCATACAGTGAGGAATAAAACAGGAATGATTTTATCCTCCATCACAGGCTTTGAGGAGGAAGCAAATGAAGGGACAGACACTTAACAGGTTGTGATACATGCAGTGAAAGACAGAAGATGCTGTGGCAGAGAATAAAGGGCTCAGGGCAGAGAGAGGAGTCCGACTTCAGCCTGGGTGGTTGCGCAGAGCATCATTGAGGAAGTGACGTAAAAACTGAGCCGAGGCAGATGAAAATCCCGTGTACAGGAGAGAGGAGAGAGGGGGTGTCCCAGGCAAGAGAAACATGTAAAGTGTGTATGATGTCTCAAAGCAAAATTTCTGGATGAGGTCAGCTCTTGAGAAAAGGCCAGTGTGGCTGCAGTGAGAGAAAGAATAGTGAGAAATTCGGGAAAGGAAGAAGGGTAGTGGGGCTTCCTAGGCTGGGGTGAGGAATGTGATTTGTATCCTACGTGACACGGGAAGTTACTCATGCTTTGCCGTCAGGGGACGTGCCTGGTCACCCCAAGTGCAGGGCTCAAGAGCAGGAGCAGGTCCACACAGTTCCCAGCGGGCAGCGGCCAGCCAGCCCCAAGCCAGTGACCGCGGGGAGGCGGGCAAGTGTATGTTGGAGGCACAGCGGACAGCGGCTGCTGACAACACCAGAGGCAGGGGGCAGGGGAGAAGGAAGAGCCAAAGACACTCTCCAGTTTCCAGCTGAAACAGCTGAGTGATACTCACGGATGGCAGGTGAGACCTGAGGAAGAACTAGTTTCGGTGGGGAAGAAAAAAATCAAATGCTATTTAGGTATGCTGACTTTAAAAGGCCTGTGCAATTTCCAAGAAGAGATGTAAGGTAGAAAGGTAAGTTCCAGGCTCAGTGGAGGGGGAGCTAACAAGGTAATTGCAAGAATTTATGGACATCAACATGGGACTTAGGGTCACAGAAGGGATGAAATCACCCAGGGAGAAACTGTAAAAAGGACTGTGTACTTGGTCAGCCTCCCCTGAGTTGAACTACAAGGGCAACACTGAAAAAATCTCCTTATTCTACGTTAGGAATCAACCAAATGGCTGCCCCAGACTTCCTGACCTCATTTCCTTCATCTTTATTCTAGAAAGTGGCTTAGGCTTAATTCTATCTTTAGTGAACCTGGTTTAGCTTACCATAAGTTTGTATTTACATGCCCAAATTTCTGGACATGTTCAGGTCATGGATCTTTAAAGTTTCTCTCCAGAGACCACATAAGTGAATGCAGAATTCCCATCAAACTACTAAAGACTGTGGCATTAAATTTTCTATATTCCTAGAGTAGCAAGGGGGAAGATTCTTCAGTGGTTACCTCAGCGGGGTGGGAAACTTTTTTTTTTTTTTTTTTTAAGATTTTATGTATTTGAGAGAGAGGGACCACAGTGGAAGAATGGGTAGAGGGAGAAGCAGGCTCCCCGTTGAGCAGGGAGCACGATTTGGGGCTCAATCCCTGATGATCTGAGCTGAAGGCAGACACTTAACCGACCAAGCCACCCAGGCATCCAGGGAAACCTTTTTCAATGTATTCTTGAAGTGCTCTGTAATGAACAATGAACCTGTATTAATAACCATGATAACTACAGTAGCTAATGTTTACTTTAAGCACTTGCTTTGATTAGCTCATTTGATCTTTCCAGAAGTCTCATGAGGTAGATACTAACATTATTCCCACTCTACCCTCAGTAAAACAAGAAGTTACGTACATAACCCTGGGTCACAAAGCAGGTTACTTGACAGAGCTGAGAATCAAACCTACGCACAAAGATTCTATTCTTACCCAACCAACTAATGGCCTTCAAAAACAATTTTTTTTTTTATTGTGACTCAGTGTGAACTTCATTCTACACCATGACCCAGCACACATATACTTTGTAAAATAGCTCAACAAACAGTTCATGAAATAATATACCTTTGCAAAAGATCTTGTGTTTTTATATATTCTGTTCTTTCTGATTTCCTTAAAATGCTTGTTGGGAGCTACTAAATTGGTTTCACGATCCACTAATACTTGCAACCTGCAGTTTGAAAATCAGCATACTGCAACACATGGTCAATAATAATGATATATCTTCAAATTTTTAATTTTTTTAAAGATTTTATTTATTTATTTGAGAGAAAGAGAGATCACAAGTAGGCAGAGAGGCAGGCAGAGAGAGAAGGAAACAGGCTCCCTGCTGAGCAGAGACCCCGATGCGGTGCTCAATCCCAGGACCCTGGGATCACAACCCAAGCCGAAGGCAGAGGCTTTGACCCACTGAGCCACCCAGGTGCCCCCCTCCCCATTTTTTTAAAGATCTTCAAAATTTTAAAAGATACCTTGCAGTATCTTTTAAATACTTATGTTTTTACTTATCTTTACAATACTTATGCTTGCTTTGATTTAGAAGGAATTAATGGAGGGCACCTGGATGGCTCAGTGGGTTAAGCCGCTGCCTTCAACTCAGGTCATGATCTCAGGGTCCTGGGATGGAGTCCCACATCGGGCTCTCTGTTCAGCAGGGGGCCTGCTTCCCTTCCTCTCTCTCTGCCTGCCTCTCTGCCTACTGTGATCTCTCTCTGTCAAATAAATAAATAAAATCTTTAAAAAAAAAAAAGGAATTAATGGAAAGCAACTCAAGAAAATTATCTACTGCAAATAACACATTTATAATGCTTTGAGAAAAGATGTGGCTTCAAGTAACAGAGGTTGCAACTCATTTAAGTAAATGTTTAGTTTTCTTTTTTATGATTTTTTTTGCTAACCAAGAAAACACACAATACCTCATCAGAAAACAGGCAAATAATTTGAGCCATTTATAAAACAAACTCTACTAGGCAATTCTATCCCTAGAATTTATTGTGAGATTATAAAACATATACATAAAAAGTATTTCTGAGGATGTTCACCTTAAGTTTATTTTGAATAGTTGAAAATCGGAAGCCACCTAAATGTCCAAAGAAAGAGATGGATAAGTCATGTCATATCCATATAATAGAAAAATATGCATTGTATTTATTTTTTTAAGATTTACTTATTTTTTTGAGAGAGAGTGTGCACAGATGCAGGGGCAGGGAGGGGCAGGGAGAGGGAGGGAGATAATCCCAAGAAGACTCTCCAACGAGTACAGAGCCCGATGCGGGGCTCAATCCCACGACCCCGAGATCATGACTTGAGCCAAAACCACGAGTCGGACACCCAACAGACGGCACCACCCAGGCGCCCCCAAACTTTCTAACAATGTTTACAAAAGAACACTTAATGTCAGATATTTTCTCATAGAATATGCAATGAGGAGAAACCCAACGCGTTTAGAACCAATCATCTTTTTTTATGCAAGGGAGGCATAGAACTCAAAACTCCAGCCGAAACTAACTTTCTCAGAGAAATGAAGGCCAGGAGCGGCAGGGCAGGGGGGCTGGTCACTCAGCCGACCAGCAACACCTGCTGCAGATGCCGCATGGCACACCCAGCGGCACGCCCGCCGCTCTCACACCTCCTGATTTCCAAGAGATTTTTCTGAGCTTAAAAATATTTTTTCGGGGCACCTGGGTGGCTCAGTGGGTTAAGCCGCTGCCTTCGGCTCAGGTCATGATGTCAGAGTCCTGGGATCGAGTCCCGCATCAGGCTCTCTGCTCAGCGGAGAGCCTGCTTCCCTCTCTCTCTCTGCCTGCCTCTCCATCTACTTGTGATTTCTGTCAAATAAATAAAAAAATAAAATCTTTAAAAATATATATATATTTTTTTTCTTTTTAAAATCCTATTTTCCAAGCACTTTGGCTTATACAGTCTTTACTCCTCGACTAACGGCCAGGGCGATTGTTGACCATCTTAGGCATTAGGTCACGTTCAGCTTCCATCCCACAGTATCCAGCCTGGGGGTGGATTCCAGCACCACGCCGTCACCTGGTGAGTTAGTGAGCACTGCTGCGGGATATTCTGATTTCCATTTTTTTCCAACAGTCTAACAGTACCAAGTCTCAGTGCTGCTGTCAAAGATCAGGAAACGCTTCTGTTTACCTGCTCACGCGGCAGCCCCTCGTGGCTTTAGCACAGAGACGGGTTATAATTCACCACGACTGTCAGTTTTTCAATTAAGTGAATCTTTTTTTTTTTTATTTAAGATTTTATTTATTTATTTGACAGTCAGAGATCACAAGTAGGCAGAGAGAGAGGAGGAAGCAGGCTCCCTGCCGAGCAGAGAGCCTGATGCGGGGCTCGATCCCAGGACCCTGGGATCATGACCTGAGCCAAAGGCAGAGGCTTTAACCCACTGAGCCACCCCGGTGTCCCAAATTAAGTGAATCTTAAAAATGTGGAGACAGTCACACAATTTCAAACACTGTGTCGAGTACGAAACCTCAATAGTTTCATATTGCTCTTATTTTATCTAATTTATGTCTGCAAAAAATGTAACCACGATACAGGTTTTAAAAAGCATAGCAATGTCATTAGTGGTTGCAGAGATTAGAATAATGGGTGTATTTTCTATTTTACATGCTTATTAAATTTTCCAACATTTTCTACAATGAAATGCACTGATTCTTTAATCAGAAAAAAAAATGTTATTTTCTGTGTTTACACTTACCCCAATTTTTTAATTGTAGTAAAATATACATAACATAAAAAATCTACCATCCTTAGCCATGTTTAAGTATACGGGTCAGTGGCACTAAGTACTTCATTAAGTTGTACGACCATCACCACCAGCTATTTCCAGAAGATATTCTTCAGCCAGATTCTCTCCTCCCATTAGTCTCCAGCAACTTCTGTTCTCCCCTGCCTCTCTGAATTTGCCTCCTCTGGGTAGCTCACGTACGGGGAGTCCCAGAGCACTTGTCCTTTTGTGTCCAGCTTACGCACTTAGCACAATGTTCTCACGGCTCATCCTGTTGCAGCTGATATCAGAACTTCAGCACTTCTTATGCCTAAAGAACAGTCCAGTCCACATATATACCACATTTTGTTTATCCACTCATCTGCTGGTGGACATGTGAGTTGTTTCCACCTTTCAACCACTGTGAACACTGGTGTACCAGGATCTGAGTCTCTGCTTGCAATTCTTCTGGGGATGCCCTAGAATAGCACAGCTGGATCACACAGTAACTCTGTTTCCCTGAGGACCGGCCAAACTGCCGTCCACAGCAGCTGCACCGTCCCCGTTCCCAGCAGCCCCGCAGCAGACCCCCACTTTCTCCTTCTCCCTGCCAACACCTGTTCTTCTCCCCTTCTCCTGACAGAAGTCATCCTGATGGCCCTGAAGTGGTATCCTCATCACATACACAGATTTTTATATAATAAAATAGACTAGTGCAAATATTTTTAACACTTCCCTAATGTCATAATATTCTGAAGACATAATATTGACTTAAGCATTATGAAAGTCCTATGAGGGGAATACTATTATTGCCCTCATTTGATTTTTAATGAAAGTGAGGCACAGGAACACTAGTGACTTACTCAAGTCACAGGTAGTAAAGTAAATCACTGCATTTACTTGGAGCAGTTAAAATAGAGAGAAGTAGAATAAAGATGAGAACCTCACCATCAGATCCAGAAGCGACAGCCACACTGTCTGGCTGAACATCCTCTAGGACCTTTCGCAGTGCATTCTGAAGAATCAAACGCAACTAAAAACATTGTGTTTTCCACTGATAAGCATCTACCTATGTGATTATACACTGTAAATGCTACTTCTAACAGACACATACTGTACTTTAGAAATGCCATTGCAGACTTACAGAGTTCCTGTTGTTAGATCTTTAGGTTGTCTCCTCTAAGTTTTTTCTTACAGACATTTTTAAGACACATAACCCATTCACACTGTCCAAAACTCAAAAAGCATAAAAAGTTGTAGAATGAGGGACACCTAGATGGCTCAGTGAGTTAAGCATCTGCCTTCAGCTCAAGTCATGATCTCGGGGTGCTGGGATGGAACCCCACATTGGGCTCCCTGCTCAGTGGGGAGCCTGCTTCTCCCTCTACCCCTTCCCCTGGCTTGTGAGTACTCTCTCTCTCTCACTCACTCATTCACTCCCTTTCTTTCTCAAGTAAATAAATAAAATCCTAAAAAGAAAAAACGTTATAGAATTAAAATCTTCCTCCTACCAACAGATAAGCACGGATATTTGGTTTTAAGACTCCTTCCAGAGACTTCTTTTCTTAGAAAGAATATATAATATCCCACTGTATAACTTACACACCAGCCCTCTATTGATGGGCATTTGGTTGTTTCAAATCTTTTGCTGTTACAAGTATCTCTGCAGTAATAGCCCAGTATATAGGCCTAGTGCATATGATCAAATTTGTGCAGAAATTTATAAAAATCAATTTACAGATCACAGGCTCCACATTAGCTTTCTCAGAGCTCTCAAAAGTTCAGCTTTCTCAAGGGCACGAACGTCCATCATTTCATTTACGTGTCCCCACTCAGAGCAGCAATGGCCTCCACACATTCTGATGTGAAGATGCCAGAAAACCTCCATGTCATTTCCCTCAGCATTCTGAACTTCTGTAACAGCTGGTGTAACGTCTTTGTCCGGTAAGTCTACCGCCTCGGCCTCCTTGGGGGGAGCTTCGAGTGTGGGCCACACTCTCCCATTTCTTTTGGTGCTTGAACTTTTTTTACTGAAAGTGGACACTGGAGATAACATGATGTAGCAACTGTGGAAATGAAGGTCTCCACCCTGTGACCCAGGTTTGCTGTTGCTCCTGGGCACTTTCCTGTTCTAATTCTCTCAAGTCTGTCTTCCTGGTTGTGTGCACCACTGAGGTCTCTGCTCAGTTAGCTTAGTGGTCAGCCAGATGCCCGAGCAGGGTGTCCTTCAGAGCTTGGACCAGTGAGTCTTCTACCCTTTGCCGACAAGCTTGGTGTGTGTGTGTGGTGTGCTCCCTCGACATTCAACTAGCCTACACGTCTGTCTCAGCCCTCACCGTGCAGGACCTGACGGGGAGCCAGGGTGAGAGGCTAGGATGCTGTCACGTCCTTCTTGGGCACGAGCAGGGTCCTGCACGTGTGCATGGCCCTTCCAGATCCCCAGGGCATTTCAAAGCCCGCTATGGACATCTTGTTCCCCACATCTTCCTTCTAAATGTTTGGCCGGGCTCGCGCTTGCCCAGCTGGTGTGTGAAACAGCTGTAGGTGATGTTTCAGACTAAAGGCACAGGGACAGAGCTCCCTGCACAGAGCAGTCTCGGAGGCAGGCCAAAGAACGATGCCCTGGGATGGAGCTTTCCTGGGAAGCTGTAGGACTCATGACCGTGTTCTGGAGATGGGACTTCCCGAGGAATCCAAATCCCATCTGCCCGGCGGCTGCGAGGCTGCTGGGCTTCACAGCTCCTGTAGCTCTGAAGCTGCGGAGTCTTAAAGTGACTGCAAGAGTGGGGAGAGGATGAGGAAAGGCCAAGTTAAAATGCCACAAATGCTACTATTCTTACCAGGGTCAGCGCTGGGCTCAGCACTTCACTTCCGATAGCCCTTTGAATCCTCAAGAGCCCCGTGAGGCCGGAACCTTTATAATCCTTTCTCACAGAAGAGGAAATTGGGGCATACGGATTTTTGAGTGGCTTGCTCCAGGTCTCACGGCCAGTAAGAGATGTCTTAGTGCTGGTTTGTGAACCATAAACTGATTCCCCAGTCTATTCTCAATCACTGTGTGCTGTACCACTTTTCATTTGTGAGAGAAAAAATCAGAGAAACTAAGTTGAGTTAAAAGCATAGCTGAATGCGGGGGTGCCTGGGGTTGCTCAGTCATTTAAGCATCTGACTCCTGATATCAGCTCAGGTTATGATCTCAGGGTCGCAAGTTCAAGCTCTGTGTTGGCCTCCATATGCTGAATGTGGAGCCTATGTGAAGCCTACTTAAAAAAAAGAAAAAAAGAAAAAAAAATTTTTTAAGATGTTACTGAATAAACTCATGAGGAAGGCGAATTATAAATTTTATAGAATATATATTTTACATAAATTACCAATGAGTTCTTTCCCTAAATTAGTCATTCTTTTTTTTTTAATTTCTTTTCAGCATAACAGTATTCATTGTTTTTGCACCACACCCAGTGCTCCATGCAATCCGTGCCCTCCCTAATACCCACCACCTGGTTCCCCCAACCTCCCCGCCCCTTCAAAACCCTCAGATTGCTTTTCAGAGTCCATAGTCTCTCATGGTTCACCTCCCCTTCCAATTTCCCCCAACTCCCTTCTCCTCTCTAACTCCCCATGTCCTCCATGCTATTTGTTATGCTCCACAAATAAGTGAAACCATATGATAACTGACTCTCTTTGCTTGACTTATTTCACTTAGCATAATCTCTTCCAGTCCCGTCCATGTTGCTACAAAAGTTGGGTATTCACCCTTTCTGATGGAGGCATAATATTCCATAGTATATATGGACCACATCTTCCTTATCCATTCGTCCATTGAAGAGCATCTTGGTTCTTTCCACAGTTTGGCGACCGTGGCCATTGCTGCTATAAACATTGGGGTACAGATAGCCCTTCTTTTCACTATATCTGTATCTTTGGGGTAAATACCCAGTAGTGCAAAGGGTATTCATCCTTTCTGATGGAGGTATAATACTCCAAAGTGTATATGGACCACATCTTCCTTATCTATTCATCTGTTGTTTGGAGACATATCTTGAAAGAAGTTGCTATGGCTGATATCGAAGAGGTTACTGCCTATGTTCTCCTCTAGGATTCTGATGGATTCCTGTCTCACGCTGAGGTCTTTTATCCATTTCTAGTTTATCTTTGTGTACAGCGTAAGAGAATGGTCAAGTTTCATTCTTCTACATATAACTGTCCAATTTTCCCAGCACCATTTATTGAAGAGACTGTCTTTTTTCCACTGTATATTTTTACCTGCTTTGTCGAAGATTATTTGACCACAGAGTTGAGGGTCCGTATCTGGGCTCTCTTCTCTGTTCCACTGGTCTATGTGTCTGTTTTTATGCCAGTACCATCCTGTCTTGGTGATGATCACAGCTTTGTAGTAAAGCTTGAAATCAGGTAACGCGATGGCCCCCAGTTTTATTTTTGTTTTTCAACATATCCTTAGCAATTTGGGGTCTCTTCTGATTCCATACAAATTTTAGGATTATTTGCTCCAGCTCTTTGAAAAATATTGGTGGAATTTTGATCTGAATGGCATTAAAAGTATAGATTGCTCTAGGTAGTATATACATTTTAACAATGTTTATTCTTCTGATCCAAGAGCATGGAATGGTCTTCCATCTTTTTCCGTCTTCTTCAATTTCTTTCATGAGTGTTCTGTAGTTTCTTGAGTACAGATCCTTTACCTCTTTGGTTAGGTTTATTCCCAGGTATCTTATGGTTCTTGGTACTATAGTAAATAGAATCGATTCTCTAATTTCCCTTTCTGTTAAATTAGTCATTCTTAACCACAGTGTAGATCTGAACCCTGTGCAACTATTTACAAGTCTACCTGCACAACTTTGCCTCTCCCTGTACTACTTAGGATGGAAGGCAGACGTCTGCATTTTTCAAAGTTCTGTAGAGGTTCTGAAACTCAGTCCCAGCCAAGAACCAGAGCATTCAACTAAAAAACTCCTTAAAATTAGAACTGTATCAATTCTTTCTGGGGCAGGTATTCACTCAGGAAGGACATCTCTTAGGGAAAACGGTAGAAAGGCAAAAGGAAAGGGAAAAGCAGAGGTTTGGGGGTGAGAGACTTGAGTCCTAGACCTCCTAACTGCTCCATGTATGACCCCAGAAAAATTAATTTCCCCGAACCTCATTTTCTTCATCTATAACATAGAAGGTTTTAAAAGACAAGTCTACTTCTTAGACTTGTTACAAGAACAGAAAACGTATGCTGGAATGTTGTTTGCACTCAAATGGCTGTTGTTATGATTAACCTGAACTGATGTTAGATGTAAGAATTCAGCAAATGTGACGCACTGTCAATTCTGAACAAAATCTACTCTGTGAGGCACCTGAGCAAGAGCTCGTAATCTCATACGGGAGAGGGGAATCCTCCCTAAAGAGGAAAACCGTGATGAGTATTAACACAGGCATATTTATTACACGAAGGGAAAATGGAGGAGACATAATTCTGATCTGGAAGGGCTCTTAAAAGTGCAGAGTGAACAATGCCTTGAATGAGTCATAGTCAGATATACTCCTTGGGCCTTTCCTGTGGACCAGTGGTTCACAAACTTTAACATACATCAAAATCACACAGAGGACTGTGAAAACACATTGCTGGGCTCTACTGCAGCCTTTCTGATTCAGAAGGTCTAGCACGGGGCCTAAGGATCTGCATTTCCCAAGTGACATGAAGCTAATGGTAAAAGGAACCCCCTTTGAGAACCATCTCTCCAGAGAGAGAGAGAGAGAGAGAGAGACAGCGCTTGAGCAAAACTCCCAGGTGAAAGAACTGTGTGTCCCTGAGCCATAGGAAGGCAGTTTCTGGAACATCTGCTTTGAAGGCAGTTTCTGGAACATCTGGAACATCTGGTAAAGAATACAGTCAGAGCAAGACATAAAAACTTTCTAACTAAAACATTTCCTTCTCTAACAAGAGGTAGATAAACTGCCCTTCCAGGCAGGGGAACAGACATTCAAGACCATGTGGTGATGCAGGTTAGCTGGACATGTTGCGGTGACTATTTTGTAATACATACAAATATTAAAACAGTATGTGACACACCTAAAACGAATATAAAGTTAAATGGCAATTATAGCACAGTAAAAATAAAATTTAAAAAAGAAGTAACTCCTTAACTCACTTAAAATAATGCATTAGCTCTATCAATACAAGAGAGCAGCAGTCAAACCCAAACTGAGGGACACATTTTATAAAATAATGTACCAGTGCTTTTCAAAAGTACAAGGTTGTGAAAAATAAGAAAGGACGAAAGAAATGTCACAGACTGAAGGGAATATGGACATATAATACCTAAATGCAACGTGGCCTCCTAGATTGAATCCCAAAACGAAAGACAGTTGGGAAAAAACAGGAAAATTCTATTAAATCTCAAGTTTTTGAGTAACTGAGTCAACATTAACTTTTGCGTTTTGATTACTATACCACAGTAATGTAAACTTTAACATTAGGGGAAGCTTAGTGAGGATTATATAGAAAAATTCTAAGTTGAAGGTATTTCCAAATATAAAGTTAAAACCAAAAGAATAAGTCAAAACTACTCCTCTGTGATATGACATTCATGACCTCTAACCTAGTGTCTTTCAACTCCAGTTGCTACCCCCAGCTTAGTGGCACACAAATCATCATCAGTAAGGGAATGAGGCAACAGACTTCGGGGCACATGGTTAATTCAATGTACAAAGAAGAAAAATGCAGTATCACTCATATTCTTTATAAATGAGAATTTAACACTAACATGTCATGAATTTTAGTATTTTACTTAGCATGCTAAAGGTTAAAATTCTACAAAAAAGCCCCCAAAAGTTGAAACCCATTTAATGGTTTCACTTGTAAATTTTAAGGAATGTCCCATACTCACCAAAACCATCAATATCTAGATTATTTTCGATCACAACATCCAGGAGAGAGTCACCAACTTTTCCTTTGGCTGTTAATGTCTCGCCGTCACGGTTTACAAAGTGAACTGTTATTTTATCTTCTGAGCTGGAAAGGAAGCAGTCCTTTATTACTTTTAGTCATTTCAAGGGATACTTTAAAATATTGTTTTCAGGGGCGCCTGAGTGGCTCAGTGGGTTAAGCCTCTGCCTTCGGCTCGGGTCATAATCCCAGGGTCCTGGGATCCAGCCCCACATCGGGCTCTCTGCTCCGAAGGGAGCCTGCTTCCCCCTCTCTCTCTCTGCCACTCTGCCTACTTGTGATCTCTGTCTGCCAAATAAATAAATAAAATCTTTAAAATATTGTTTTCAGGGCCACCTGTGTGGCTCAGTCGGTTAAGCGGTTGCCTGCGGCTCAGGTCATAACCCCGGGTCCTGGGATCAAGCCCTGCATTGGGCTCCCTGCTCCTCAAGGAGACAACTACTTCTCCCTCTCCCTCTGCCTGCTGCTCCCCTTGCTTGTGCTCTCTCTGTCAAATAAATAAATTAAATCTTTTTTTTAAAAAACATTGTTTTCAGAGCCTGTAAGGCCAAAGAAAATAGGGTGTGCGTCCATGGAGGTGCACCCACGCACACAAATATGTTTTCTATAGTATTTTCTTTCCTTTCCACAGCTTATTTGAGAAAAAGACATCACAAAGCTGAGGTATGTCTATCTCTCCACCTACCAGAGAGGAAGCTCAACCCACCACCTTAAAGGAAAGAGCAACCACATTTCTATTAAGGCCACATGTTGTGTCACCCCAAGGGTCATGGTCATAGGTCACAGTCACATGACAACATTTAGCAATCCTCATCAGTCATTAAATCTATGTTGCTCTCCCACAGCCCTCTTAAAAGCAATGTCTCTATGTAACATCTCTAAAAGATGAGAGCTTGGTCGTGGAGCACTGGAAAAAGGCCCTTCGTTCTGGGGTCAGTACGACACCCGTCACGCAGGTGTCTGGTAGGCCCTGTGGCTGTGAGGCAGCAGTCCAACTGTTTCCTGAGCATTTAAACATCCTCATCATGTACTCAAAAATCAAAGGGACTAGTGTAGATCTGTGTGTGTTTGAATCCATGAGAGGATAAATAAAATGCTCCTTACGCGTTTCATTACAGGATATTATGGTACCCACCAGAGTTAGCTGACTGACTTAAAGCACTTTCACTTCTCACAAACATCACTGAACAATCTGGGAGAAGAAATTCTGTTAGAACTAGAAGCCTGTCATCCACCGCCGGTCATTTTTTAATTTTTGCCTCACAAATGAAAACATGTACTTCAGCTGAGAAGAATTAGTTGCAATTTTCACTACCGCCAATAGATGGTAATAATCCATCAAAGAAAACTTTTGTGTAAGAAAAACCCTAGAATTATAGAATCCCAAATTTTCAAGTCCAATGATCTTATTTAACACATGAGGCAACTGAAAGCCCCTTTCAGATAATGCCCTCCCTGATAATTCAATGCTGAAAAAAGAGAATTGTATGAATTAAAAATTATCACCTGTGTATGTGTGTGTGTCCAAGAGAGAGAGATAGAGAGAGAGAGAGAGAGAGAGAATGTCCCTCCAAAAGGGCCAGTGCTCTCCAACTTCTCTTCACAGTCAGAAAGTACTTTTGAAGTACTCCTGAACGTTAGTCCTGATTTTGAACTAGGTAACCGCCACCTCCCCAAGGCAGAGTGGCTGCGAATGAGGATACAGGGCGGACTCTTGGGGTTAATCCAAGAACACAGACAAAGAAAGAATGTAGGAGAACTGACCTCAGAGATACTCAGGACACGGAAAGAGAAGGTTCTGTTGACCATCTGTACAAGGAAGACTGAGAAAGACGGAAGAAACAATATTAAGATCTGCAGCTCAGAAAAGGAGGGCTCTGGTTTAACCCAGAGTTCACAGTGGTGGAGCAGCCTTGGGGAAGATGGAAATGAGGTCAAGTCTACACCTGTTTTAATTGAGCTAAAAGAAAAGAACCAGAGAAGACTGTCCAGAAGCCAGATGGAAATACGGGTCTGAGCCCAGCACCGCAGTCTAGGGATCTGAGAAGGACAGATGCCCGGGAGCTAAAGGCTGCAGGAAGGACAATAGCAACAATCCCATCCCCGACGTGCACCACTGTAAGCCAAGGTTTTACCACTGCTGCTCTTCTGGAGCATTCTACAGCTAAGCTTACAGCACGGAAATGTGACATCAGACTCCTCTTCTATAAAATCAGGATAACATGTAGATTCCAGTTTTAACAACGGAGGCCAAATACCTAACACAGAGGAGCGCTCAACAAACACAGATTCACAACTTTAAGACCTCAGTCCTTTTGTTGCTGAAAAGCCTGAAGGGCCATGTACTAAAGGCGTATAGTGCACAGAAAAAACCGCAGAGTGAGAGCAATGAAAGGTCTGCTGAAGGCTCGGAAAGGAAGCAGAAATGGGAGAGGAAGGGTAATCTGCAGTTGACAGAGCCTGGAACCCAAGAATCAGATGTAGGCTACCTCTGCGGCTCTGACACACGCGCGTGAGATGACCGTGGGAAGCCGCCCACTTCCTTGCTCAGGGACAGGGAGATGCAGGCAATAGTGACTTCAGCAAGCAGCTGAGACCATTCAAGGAAAGTCTGTGGAAACTCTGGTCCTTAAAGCACCATACACATGTACGTTACCCAAATACCTCTTTCCGACTGCTATTAGTCATTGGTATTGGTGGGTTTTATATTTTCCCCCCAATTCTAAGAACTCGCCAAAAGCCCTCAGCTGTTCCTCAGGGTAAGAATTCACGCACTGAGAAATATGGTCCTTCTAAATCTTCTACCATCGTCAATTAGTCAGTCAGCACCACACGCATCTCTTTTCTTCATTTGTTACCTTTTCCTACTGCCATTTATTCTGCTCGGCCACAGATGTTTTAAGGAAACTGTGAGGGGTGGCCATGGTAAGGTCGTGACAGACTTCTCCTAGAGAGGGAAGTGATTGGCTGCTGCCCACCTTTTTACCATGGTGGTGGGGGGGCGGGCTTGGGGCATTTGGTCCCGGGAAAGAGCCCCTTTTAGGGCTCCCTACTTCCATAGCCACCCTAACTCTTCCAAATGACTCCTTGGGCTAAAGATTTCTCAATTCTTATGGTGTTTGCTAAACACCTAGTTTGCCAGCTACTTAACATGAATTTGTATCCCCCACCCCACCTACCTCCCAGGATTTTCTTGAGAGTGAAGTACAAGTTTTGTGATAGCCCTTTGGAACCAAAATCACAACAAAATATGAAGTATTGTGTCAGGGTATTTTGGAGCAAGAGGAGTTTTTCAACTCTGTTATTGATAACTTAGCTACACGCGCAACTTCCCAAGACGGAACTACAGCCTCTAGGCTGCTCTGTCCAGTGGAACAGATCTGCACCAGCAGAGATGTTCTGTACCTGCGGCGTCCAATACAGTAGCTGCTGGCCCCACGCAGCTGCTGAGTACTTGACATGTGGCCAGTGCAACTGGAATGCTGAATCTTTTCACTGAATTTAACGTAAGTTATCTTAAAGAGCCACATGTGGTTAGTCATATCCAAACTGGAAAACACAAGCCTCAGATAGCAAGACTTGGAAAATCTAGCTGTAGCTCCAAAGTCTGCAATACGAGGCACAAGGCCATCCACTGAAACAGGGCCAAGGTGGGGAAAGGAGGATTATGAGGGAACAGAACAGATGTGCTTCCTTCTAAGACAATTTGTCTAAGCAAGTTCAAACTTAGTAAGTAACTTAATAAGTAACTCCCATTTACAAAAGCACTCATGTTCCCTTTAAATACTGGTTTTGCAAATATGTTCGATATATGTCCTAATTTATACACGATTTTTCAAGAATGCATCCATAGCAGAAAGCAAGACACACGCATGTAGAGAGGTCAAGGAAACAGGGACAAAGTAATCTGGCTTGCCTTCTCCATTATCTCCCCCACAGTCCACAAAACAAAAATTTATTGAGCACACTCTATCTAACAGGATTAAAGGGGGCAAGATGATTAAGTCCTGGTCTCTGTTCTCCGGGACCTTATCAAGAAGAAACCAGATAGGGGTGCCTGGGTGGCTCAGTGGATTAAAGCCTCTGCCTTCGGCTCAGGTCATGATTCCAGGGTCCAGGGATAGAGCCCCGCATCGGGCTCTCTGCTCAAGTGCGGAGCCTGCTTCCTCCTCTCTCTCTCTGCCTGCCTCTCTGCCTACTTGTGATCTCTGTCTGTCAAATAAATAAATAAAATATTAAAAAAAGAAAGAAAGAAAGAAAGAAAGAAACCAGATAAGGCAGTGGACAACACTCTGCCTCCAGTTCTTGCATCCTGCTGGGGGACAGCAAGGACCTGCATCACACACGGCCCCACCACACTGCTGCACTCTGAAATGATGAGTACATTTTAATTATAGGACATCGCAGGGGGCTGTGTCTTTGAAAAACCAACATGCCCAAGAATATAAAACTTCACCATATTTGGGGGAAATTTTGTCACTTCAACATATAATACACAACACAACACTGTGGGCCTCAGTAGCTACAGTTCACGGGGGGCCTCCCCTGAGCCCTCCCCAGTTTGCGAGGCACAAAACTACCTGTACTACCTGACTTAGTCTTCAAATAACTGTACGACGCCTACACTAGTGCTATGCCCCATTTATAAATGGGGAAACTGAGGCCTACAGTGATGAAGGAAGTTAGGCATTAAGGCCAGTTTAAAACCCTGCCTTGCCAACCCCAAGGCAGAGCCTTTTAGCCCGGAACCAGCTCGGAGAGAGCAGTCAGGGCAGTACCGGGAACAGAGTGGGTGTTTTCCAAACAGACATTCATTTCTCTGCCAGAGAACCGAAACAGAATGTCCCAACAGGGCGGAGGAAAGGCCCAGGACGAAAACTGCTGGCCAGGACATCCGTGGGGAGCATCTTATGAAGGTCACTGCTGGCTCCGTTCAAATCAAAGGTCAGCGCCCAGCCAAACCCCGGGAGCGGGCCGCGGCAAAGCGCACGGTTTTCTGGAGGACCCCAGGAGGTGCGGGGAGCGGGAGAGCCTGGGTCCCGCGGCCCCTATTCCCGCAGGCGTCAGCGGGACACAGGGGAGACAGGCCCGCAGAAGCGCTACGGGCCGGGAGGGCCGAACCGCGAGCGATCGCGGACAGGGCCCGGGACGCTGGCGCCCGAGCAGAAGCAGCGGAACGGGGAAGCCCACGCCGCCCCGCCGCGGCGCCCGGGACCCCCGCCCGCATGCGCACGCCGCGTCTCACCTGCTCCGCGCCGGCGTCGACACGCTCAGCGTCCGGGGCAGCCCCCCCGCGCTGCCGCCCCAGCCGGGGGCCGCGCGGGGTCCGGCGACGAGCAGCCAGCGACGGGCCGCGCTGCCCAGGGCCGCGGAGGCGGCGCGCAGGAGCCGGGCGCCCCCCGCGGCGGCCATAGCCGGTGGTCACGTAACGACCGGAAGCGACGGCAGCGGTCGGCTCGGCGAGTGCGAACAGGCCGCCGCGCCGGACGCCCGGGGTTCCGCGGGGAGGAGCGCGGCGGCTGGGGGTCCCGGCGAGGGCCTGCTCGGTGCGGCGGCCGCGGGCTGCGCGCGCCTTCCGGGTGACCTATAAACCCGGCGGCACCCCGAGTGCAGCGCCTCCCCCTGCCGGTTCCCACGCCTCCCGGGCGGGTGTGGCCTGTCGGGGGCGGGGCTGAGCGCGGGGGCGGCGCCCCTCGCGACCAGGTTGGCCTGCACCTTGCGGCTCCTACGGCGGGGGGCGCGCCGGAAGCCGGAGCTGGGAGAGGCCGGCGACGTCGCACGGGAAGGTACCGTAGAAGGACCGGCAGGTAAGGAAGCCACCGCTGCTGTTTCGCCCTTCTCTCGCCTTCTCCCCGTTCAAAACAGAACAAAACCCAGTGTGGGTGATTATCATCCTGGAGTTCAGGTTAGGGAAAAAAGGAAATTCTGGGCATTGTCAAACGAGGACAGTAGGAAATTTCACAATGCCAGCAGACGTGATACACAGAGGAACAGTTATGATTATAAAGGGATACTGGAGAAAGCCGGTATTAATTCAGGGTCAATAAATGCTCGTTCAGCCCATGAAATCCACGAGTTTGGAAACCTTTTGATGAACTGTGTTTTTTTTAAGGGCTTCTACAAAATGCAAGGAAGATGAACTTAAAAATACCCGTTATCATGATTGATACGTTGTGGTGGAAAGAACGTGGGCTTTGAGGTCAGAAATAGCGATGTTCAAATCCAAGGTCTGCCACTCCTGAGCTCTGAGACCTTGAGGGAATTATTGTCAAGGATCAGAGTTCCCACCAAAACACTTAAACACTGATAAGATGTTCCAGTCTTCAGGGCCATTCTGAGGGTTACAGAAAAAAAAAAAAAAAAAAAAAGTACAGGGAATGGCAAAATGCGTCACAAATTTTAATGTGACAGCTTCCTGGGCCCCCCTCCCTAAAGCCATCTTTAAAGATGCCAAAGGTCAAAGTCAAGCAGATATTGCGGATGTGCTTTACACAATAAAAGATACTTTAAAAATTAATTAAATGAATTAAATAGTTATTAAATATTTTAAAATACTTTAAAAACTATTCAGAACAAGGAAGTCTAGACCTGAGTAAAGTTTCTCGAGACACTGTGTGCTGGGCCTTGAACCTGATGGCAGAGAGAAGGCAGTCATTTGGCTCCCAAATTGCCTAAATCTTCCCTTAAAGAGAGAAATTTTCAGGCTGGAAAGGGACCACAAACCCAGACAAGTTAGTCGGAAAGAGAAGGTTTTATTTGTTTTTTATTTTTTTTTAAAGATTTTATTTATTTATCAGAGAGAGGGCAGGGAGAGAGCGAGCACAGGCAGACAGAGGCAGAGGGAGAAGCAGGTTCCCGGCTGAGCAAGGAGCCCCATGTGGGACTCAATCCCAGGACGCTGGGATCATGACCTGAGCCGAAGGCAGCTGCTTAACTAACTGAGCCACCCAGGCGTCCCAGAAAGAGAAGGTTTTAAAAGAACAGTTAAGTTTTTTTTTTGTATATAAGAGCAAATCTTCAGACTGAGATGAATTCATCTGTAGGAAGAAAATGGGAGGGGCGGGGAGCACAGATATTCTTCTGCCAAGAAATCCAGTTCAGCTGGGTTATGGCACATGTGGTAGTGTGTATACGTTGTTCCTCTTAGTAACCCCCATGCTACCAGCCACAGGGCCTGGAGCATATCAAGTGGGCAGTAAATATTTGTGAATAAGTGAATGTTGTTGTGTAACTTCTGTTAGTACCATCATGACAATTCATGAAGCAGTTACATGAAAATTAAAGATGGAAATAACGTTCTCCAGATTTTCAAAGATGGGTAAGTCTTGATCCCAAAGATTACAAATAGCTATTCAGCAGGATTATAGAGGGGATTTATAAACATGTGGTCTCTGAACACAGATTTAAAAAGCAATATGGAATTACCGAGGAAGAGCTTTTGCTTATGTATTTGTCCATCTTATAAAACTCCTGGGACTCCTGGGTGGCTCAGTTGGTTGGGCATCTGCCTTCGGCTCTTGATCCTGGGGTCCTGGGATTGAGCCTTGCGTCTGGCTCCCTGCTCGGTGGGGAGTCTATTTCTCCCTCTCCCATCCTTCACCGGTGCTTGCTTGCTCTCTCTTTCTCTCCCTCTTTCTCTCAAATAAATATAAATTAAAAGAAAACTCCCATTCCCCCGGGCACCTGGCTGGCTCAGTCTTTCGAGCAGATGACTCCTAATCTCAGGGTCATGAGTTTAAGCATGACCTTGGGCATGGAGTCTATTTAAAAAACAAAACGAGACAAAACAAAAGAACCTTGCATCCTGCCATCTTTCACTCCTGTCATAATTTTGAAGCTCTTTTCAAATTCTGTTTTTCCCATGAAGTTGTGCCTGTTTATCCCAACAGATAATGTTGCCTAAGCCCTCTGTCTGTTCTTGTAAAACTGACAGTACCTGTTATTTCAAATAGAATAACGTTCATGAGGGGGCTTCGCAAACAAACGTGTCATAAAAATTCAGATTCGGTGTTTGTTGAGTACCTGTTCTGCACTTCGTGGTACCGTGTGCCCCATTGCACATACTTTATGGAGCCCCTCTAAACAGAAGTCCCCCCTCAAAGTCAGGATGCTGTCTTAGTCATCTTCATATTCCCAGCACCCGGCCCATTGCCGGGCACAAAGCAGCCATTTAATAATGTCCCCGTTAAGAGTATTAGGAACTTTTACAGTGTGTATCTCATTTCCTGATCACAGCAACCCTGTAGCGTAGACATGCCTTTAATCAATAAGTGCCTTTGATCAGAAACTATTTATTGACATAAGCAGTGCATTGACCACCAAGCTAGTACTAGACACACAGCAGTGAATAAAATCATCCCTGCCCTCTTATTTTACAGACGAAACTGAGGTGCCCAGTGGTGGCTTTCTTGGAATCATACTGCTAGTGAGTTGTAGATCCAAAGTTTAAATCTAGGTCTTCCTGCTTCCTCTTCCCAAGTCCAGGGCATAAACACAAAAAATGATATTTTTATTTTATTATATTTTATTAAATATTCACATATATAATTTTATTGTGTGTGTGTGTTCTTTTTTTGAGACAGAGAGAGAGGGACAGCGAGAATGAGGGGCAGAGAAAGACAGAGAATCTCAAGCAGGCTCCGTACCTAGTGCAGAGCCCGACATGAGCCTTGATCTCATAACCCTGAGATCATGACCTGAGCCGAAATCCGGAGTCAGACAGTTAACTGACTGAGCCACCCAGGTGCCCCACTTATCTTATGTCATTAATATGTATTTACATGTCATATGTAAATGTGACTGTATTCAATAGTAGATGCTTAAGATTCTACACGGTCCACATAATTTAGGGATAAGGTCAGCAGTTCTCTGAATTTTTTAGAAGGAAAATGCGACCTGAGTATATTTCACCCCAAGTAATTACTCTACCCCCAGGTATTTATTGCTAAGGTTGATGATATTGGTGTGTTTCCTAAATTTAAAGATATAGTTGGTATTTAAATTAATTGACCTTCCTGTCTGTAGTCTTGTCTTGCTCTAAAACATCCTGTGTACTGCTCCGAGGCTGATGCCATTAAAGTACTGATTGTAACACCTGGGTGGCTCAGTTGGTCAAGTATCTGCCTTTGGCTCATGTTGTGATCCCAGAGTCCTGGGATGGAGCCCCATATCACACCCTGCTTCTCCCTCTCCCTCTGCCACTCCCCCTGCTTGTGCACTCGCACTCTCGCTCTGACAAATAAATAAAATTATTAAAATGATACTGATATGATTGTGTTACTTTCTTAATGAAAATCCTTGAATGACAATTCATCCCCATCTATTAACAGACTAAAACAAACTGCTCAGCTGGACACACAACTCCCCTCAACCTCTGCCTTCTACTGCCTATCGGTCCCGCATTGTGTCCTTCTTCCCCGCAGGTTCTGTTGGCTGCCTGAACCCGGCTGACTTAGAGCTGGCCTCCAGGACTCCAATCCTTGGAGGAACCATTCTCTGACATAGGTGCCTTTGGGAGCCTTACACACTAGAAATCCCTCTGTCACAGCTTCAACTTTAACTGTTATCTGCAAGTAAGGCTTGGATCAAGTGACTCGGTCAGTTTCCGGTCCTGTTTCTTTGTTAAGGTTACTTTTTATATACTTTTTAACTTTTTAATATGTTCTTCAAATGTTAATAGTTGGTTGTCTTTTTTTTTTTTTTTTTTTTTTTTTGGTCTTTTAGCCGCTTGTGATGAATAATTCACGTGGGGTTGCAAAATACAGGTGTTCTAATCCTGTCATTCCTTCTCCATTGATCACCCATCCTACTCCTATAGACAGATTGGCCTTCATACTCCTACAGACAGATCTGAAGTAGAACCTGTATGGGAAACACAAGATAAATACTTTAATGTTTCCCTTTATTCATCTGCTATACTTAGAGTTTATTCATGTTCTCTCTTTATTCAAAAGCTTGTTTTAAAAAGTTATAATCTTTTGGGGCACCTGGGTGGCTCAGTTCGTTAAGCATCTGACTCTTGATTTCAGCTCAAAATCACGATCTTAGGGCTGTGAGATTGAGCCACTTGTCCGGCTCCACACTGGGCATGGAACCTGCTTAAGATTCTTTCTCTGCCCTCCCCACTTTATTTATTTTCTTTTAAAGATTTTATGTATTTATTGTTTTTAAAGATTCTATTTATTTGACAGACAGATTACAAGTAGTCAGAGAGGCAGGCAGAGAGAGAGAGGAGGAAGCAGGTTCCCCACTCAGCAGAGAGCCCGATGCGGGGCTCAATCCCAGGACCCTGAGATCATGACCTGAGGCGAAGGCAGAGGCTCCAACCTACTGAGCCACCCAGGCACCCCAAGATTTTATGTATTTATTTGACAGACAGAGATCACAAGTAGGCAGAGAGGCAGGCAGAGAGAGAGGAAGAAGCAGACTCCCCACTGAGCAGAGAGCCTGATACAGGGCTTGATTCCAGGACCCTGAGATCATGACCTGAGCCGAAGGCAGAGGTTTATTAAGCCACTGAGCCACCCAGGCGCCCCTTCCCTCCCCACTTTTAAAAAAGTTATAATTTTCTAATAAATAGTATATTTCACCAAAATTTTCAAAATCTGTTGGCATAAACTTTTTCCCTAGTGTTATCTTTTAAAAATTTTTCTGCTATAACTACATTTCATAATTTTTATATTATTTTCTGAGTCTTTTGTATTTCTTATATTATTTTCTGAGTCTTTTCTCTTTGAATAATCATAGCAAGAGTTTGTTTATTGGTCTTCTCAGATAACAGCTTTGGCCTGATTGTCCTGTGCTATATCTTTGTTTTCTAATCTTATCCTTTATTTTTAAGTGGTCTCTACACCCAGTGTGAAGCTCAAATCCGAGATCAAGAATCACTTACTTAACCTACTGAGACTTCCAGGGGCCCTTATTCATTTATCTTTATGATTTGTTTCTTTCTGCATTCTTGGGATTTACCTGTTTTTTCTTTTTCTAACTTCTTCATCTAGATACTTACTTTATTAATTTTCAGTTTAGTTTTTGTAAGAAGTATTTAATTTCTCGACGTATTTAAGTTTCCTCTAAGTAGTGTGTTTGGTTGTGTCAAAGAGTTTGAAACGTCATATTTTCTGTATTACTTGGTTTAAATATTATCAGATTTCCATGCTATTTTTCCTCTGATGGTGAGCCATGTGGAAGTGTCATAAATGTGTAAATATACAAAGGTCAGAGGTCAGTAACACCGCAGAAGCAAAGATCAATGAACCTGAAAACACAGCAATAGAAAGTTTCCAGAATGACATTCAAAGATAAAAAAGACTAGAAAACCATAAGACCATGGCATCATTGGGCTGTTGGATGATATCACATGGTCTAACACACTTCTGTCTGGATTCCCAGAGGAGAGAATGAGACTGAAACGAAGATGTTTAAGACCTTTTTACACCAACAAAAATTAATAGAGCTCCTGCTGTCAGACTCCCTGAACTGCTACAAGGAGGCTGTTTAGTAGGCAGCTTCCGACAGGGCTCTGCGACCCCACCTGCCGGCGTTCCCACGGAGGTGTGACGACCCCCCCCACCGCCCCACCCCCCACCCCCGCCCCAGAGCATGGGCCAGACCTAGTGATCGCTTCTGACAAATAGAACACAGCAGAAATGATGCAGTGTCCTTTGTGCCTTGTGTTTCCAGAGACTGTGAATTGTGTCTTGCTGGTTCTCTTCCTCTGTTGCCTTCCTTGTTTACATGCTTTGGTGAAGAAGCTGCCATGTTGGGGACACTCACATGGCAAAGAACTGACCACAGCCTCTAGCCAACAGCCAGCAAGGAACTGAGACCTTCATCCAGTTATCCAGTCGTAAAGACGGGAATCCTGTCAGCAGCCATTTGCGGGAGCTGGGAGGCAGCTCCTTCCTCAGCGGAGGCTTCATATGACTGTGTACCCACCCAGCACCTCAACCATGGCCTCTGAGGCTCTGAAGCAGAGGGCCCAGCCCAGCCGCTCCAGATCCAGAAACAGAAAATAAATGTGGTTCCTGTTCATTCCACTTTGGAGCAATTTGTTAGGCAGCAATAGACAGCTAATATAGTGTTCTTCGAGAACCGTGAACTTGAAACCAAAAGGAAGGACTAAGAGGCAAGAAGAAATGATAAGCAGAAAATTAGCAATCTTAAGTAATAACTGGTTGTAAAATAATAACACCAACTATGGTCTCATGAGAAGAGAAAAATAAGAGCAAGGTAGAATTCGTTATTGAACCGGCATCTAATCAGCAATAAGACCAAAAGTGTTACCGACGCAATCTTCTCTCCCTTTCTTTTCGGTAACAGGATATCTTGTGTTTTAGCTGAACACATGTCTCACAAGCCAGAGGCCGCACTTCCCAGCTGCTCGTGCAGGTGCGTGTGTCCCTGTAACAGCTTTTGCTAAAGCCCTGCAGGTAGAAGTGATGTGTGCAACCAGGTAGCCTTTTTAAGGGGAAGCTCTGTGTTTTCCCTTCTGTCCATTTTCCTCTCCCACTGGCTGCAAAATGGCAACAACCAGGGTGATCACGTGAGATGCAAACACAGAAGCTAAATCTTAGAGATGACAGACGGTCAGAGCAGGTCTGCCAGCCTGGGTTCCCTGAGACCGCGTGTGGCAGAGTTGCCTCCCAGCATCGGTGCTGCAGCCCCTGCACTGCGAGCCCAGCCCGCTCCTGAAACACTTCACGGGAGAGCACGGGAGAGAACGTAACACCGATGCCGCGTAAGATACTTACTTGAAGAATTCTTGTTACTGCAGCGTAGCCTTGATCCTGACAAATACATCCTTAAAGTTCCAAAATAAAGAATGAAAGAAGGGAGAAAATCATTTAAAGCATGGTTTTTTTTTTTTTTTTTTTAGATTTTCTTTTTTTTTTTTTAATTTATTATTTATTTGACAGAGAGAGATCACAAGTAGGCAGAGAGGCAGGCAGAGAGAGAGAGGAGGAAGCAGGCTCCCTGCTGAGCAGAGAGCCCGATGCGGGACTTGATCCCAGGACCCTGAGATCATGACCTGAGCCGAAGGCAGCGGCTTAACCCACTGAGCCACCCAGGCGCCCTAAAGCATGTTTTTTTTAAAGAATAAAATGAAATCTTGAAAATAAGTCCCAATATATCAGAAGTAAATGAATGAAATACACCAATGAAGAAGTAGACTTTCGTCGAGGATGCGGATATTCTGATTCTATGACATTTGGAAGAAATTTATCAAAATTATAAAAGATATAAAAGGATAAAAAGATACAATCAAAAGATAGTTTGCCCTATTGCTGTCAAATTAAAGGGACATATTTAAATTCAATTAAATAGACCAGGGAAAATGCATTATAAAGGATAAACATGGTCACTAAAAAAATACTAAGCATTTAAATCAATTTGGAGGGCGCCTGGGTGGCTCAGTGGGTTAAGCCGCTGCCTTCGGCTCAGGTCATGATCTCAGGGTCCTGGGATCGAGGCCCGCATCGGACTCTCTGCTCAGCAGGGAGCCTGCTTCCTCCTCTCTGTCTGCCTCACTCTCTGCCTGCTTGTGATCTCTCTCTGTCAAATAAATAAATAAAATCTTTTAAAAAAAAAAAAAAATAAATAAATCAATTTGGAATGTCTAGCAACTCTAAACTTACAAGTATCTAACAACATAGCATATATTTATGAATATAGGTATATTTACATAATAAAAGTATTATATAAATAAAGATACATATTTTTATCTATATGAATAGATAGAAAGTTTCTAATTGGATTTACATATATGTTAACTACCCTGAGATATTTACAGACTTCTGATACTTCAGTGTTGGCATATTTTGTTTTCAGGACTATACTGTAGTAGCGGTCAGTAACATAGACTGGTAGTGCTTTAATCACACTGTTATTACTGAAAAAGACTCACTGCACAATGTTAATTCATTTTCATTCAGTTTTAAGTTGGAGAAAATGGCCAGAAATTCTTTCAACTCTACAGTTTTAAAAAATGCAGTGAAGGATGTTTTTAATTTCTGAAATTTGGGCCAAACTACTTCTTGCCAAAATAGTTTCCAAAGATCTAGTTTCACAAGGCATGAAAGTCCCTCAGTGCACTTATACACCTCTGTGTGAAGCAGAGACAGATTGAGCATTGCCCTTGAGTGATACCAGTGACTTGATTTTCCAATAGCTCAAATCAAAGATCATTTGATTTGCCAATAGCTCAAAAGTCTTCTTTAGCCTCGGGCCTGGACTAAGTCATCGTAAATGTTTGTAGAACAGCAGATTGGCGTATTGTGCACAGGGTCCAAGTCAGGAGAATATATGGTTTATGGAACTGTTCATTCACAATGTGTCACTTTAAATTTTTTAGTACAAAACACTCAGTAAATGGCCAAAAGTTCTATGTCTTTGCAAAAGATTGCTACCTTGATGTAATCTTTTGCAACCATATCAAAATGATTATGTTACTATTCTGTAGGTCAGATTTGAAATGGGACTCCCAGGGCCACATTCCTTTATAGAATCTGCAGGAGAGAATCTTTTCCTTGTCTTTTCTGGCTTCTAGGGAGCCACCTGGAGTTGTTCCCCCCCCCCCCCGCCTTTATTTGAGAGAGGGTGAGAGCGAGAGAGTGAGCATGACCAGTGGGAGGGACAGAGGGAGAAGCAGAGTCCCTGCTCAGCACAGATCCTGTCACAGGATTCCATCCCAGGATCCTGGGATCATCACCTGAGCTGAAGGCAGGTGCTTAGCCTACTGAGCCACCCAGGCACCTTTAAAAAAAAAAAAAAATTTCCCACTTACATTCTTGGGCTCACTTCTTCAAGAAACCAGTCAATATCTGATCAGCTGGTTGAGTCCCGATATCATCACATCCCTTGAATCTTTCTTTACCTTTTAAAACATTTATTTATTTATTTTAAGTTATCTCTATCCCCAACGTGGAGATTGAACTCAGGACCCAAGATCAAGAGTTGCATGCTCTTCAGACTGAGACAGGTGCCCCTCCCTGAACTTTCTTTATCATAGGAGAAATTTTCGCTTTTAACAACTCATGTGATTTGTTGGGGGCCATCTGGATGATCCAAGATAACCTCCATTCTCAAGGTCCCTAACTCTAATCACATCTGAAAAATCCCTTTTGCCATATAAGGTAACAGATTCGCAGGTTTCCAAGAATTAGGGAGTGGCCATATAGATGGACCATTATTTTGCTCCCACATTTGAGTTTAAATATCAAACAATTTCAGCATTAACTTTAACCACTGGAGGAGCCTTTCCATCATCACTCCTAATTTCTGGGCTGATTCTGATCACTGTTCATTAATTAAGGTTTCAAGATTTTCTTCAACATAAAGAAGTAAGACGTATTATGCCTACCATTGTGCCTATCAAAGATTTTGCAGTTACTAAAATGTATTACAAGAGAATAAATATGGTAATAGCTAACATTTATTGAGTGCTTACTCTATTCCAATACTTTTCTAGGTGCTTCACATGTTTTGAGTTATTTAACCTTCACAAAAGCCCTGTGAGGTGGGTATCAGCATCATTACCATTTTACTGAGGAATGAAGTTTGTTGAAGTTTCCATTTAAATTAAATGAAGGTTTAGGGTGTTATCAAAAGAAATGATACCAGATAGCCTTCAGTATAGTGGTTTTTAAAATATACAAATACAGAAAGTGTACCACGTATTTTATATTATGTTCAGTCAAAAATGAACCTTTAGATCTGAGAGAAAAAATAGAATGGAATCTACACATTTTCTTTTCTTTGAATCTGAAAGAAATGCACATGCCAGCGTGTGTGTGTGTGTGTATGCGTGCGCATGCCTGTGTACATGATTATGTGTGAAGAGAGAGAGTGACTCAGTGTAGAAAGGGGTTTCTTCGGTTCTTTTTTATCTTGTTCCTACCATTTTTGCTCTGTGATGCCTGTTCAGAACATTAAATGTGTATTTCACCCTTAGAATTAATAGGCAGATACTAATTTGGAGTTGTTAATATGCTAGTGTTGGGGAAGAAAGATTTTACTCTATCTATCAAGGTTCTTCTGACTGATCTAAGAGTTAAACTGACATGCAACAGATCAACAGGAAAAAGTCAAGTTGAATTTTGTTTTACAGGGAATCCACAAAGACATAAGATTCCAAAGACAGTCAAGTGAGATATATATATATATGTCCTCCTGAACTAAGGAAAAGGGAGTAAGGGGTCTGGAATTTCAGAGGCAAAGAAAGCAATCCACCAGAAGATGAGAAAGAGTAAATTTTTGGGGAACAAATGTTTTTCCAAGGCCATTCAATAACAATGAGACAAAAAGAGGACTTTGACCAAACAGACCTTGCTAGGCTACTTCCTGCCAACCATACCCTGTTCATATGACAACGTGAGTATCTATGGTGATGGTTCTCTTCCTAGAGCAGGTCCACGATCTAAATTCTTTTAGACGGTAAAATTTCATCCTGAGTCTTTTAATGAAGAAGCTTGAAATAATTGGCATGTCACAATGGCATATTTGGGGCTGGCTTGCCCTTCGTTCCTGCACAGACCAGACTAGAATAAAAAACAAGAGTTAAAAAAAAAAAATCAGTTAACAGTATTGTGGGATAGGTTAAAGCTAGGCTCCAGTAGGGCAGCAAGTGATTTCTTTGGATTAAGATTGAGTAACTGGAAAGCAATTGCCAAATTTCTTTAGATAATTGACTTACAGCTTTGGGTTACTAAAAATTTTTATTCTCTTCCAATGTCAGTCATCACTTAACAGGAGTTTCTGAATATTACTGTGCTGTCTAGCCTCAGATTGGGGTCTGCTGTGAAGAATCCATTTCCATCAAACCTTGCTTTAAATTTTGACCAGCTTTTCAACTTCCCAACTCATTTTAAAAGCTTTATCTTTGAGCAGATTAAAATCACTCTGCCTCCCATTTTCTGTAACAGATAAATGGTCTGTTAAATAAAAATTCAACACTTGGGGCGCCTGGGTGGCTCAGTGGGTTAAAGCCTCTGTTTCGGCTCAGGTCATGATCCCAGGGTCCTGGGATCGAGCCCCACATCGGGCTCTCTGCTCAGCAGGGAACCTGTTCCCCCTCTCTCTCTGCCTGCCTCTCTGCCTACTTGTGATCTCTGCCTGTCAAATAAATAAATAAAAATCTTTTTAAAAAAATTAATTAAAAAAAAATTCAACACTTGACAACACAATGTTGGTGAATCCATGGGGCACAGACACTCTGCTATGCTCCTGGTCGGTGTGTAAAATGGTCTGACTTCTGTGGAGGGCAATATGATAATATTCATAATATTACAAAAATCGTTTACCCTTTAACCCACGAATCCCACTCATGGGAGTTTGTCCTGTGTGTGTAGCTATATAATATAAAATGATGTGTGCCCAGTGTTACTTATTAGCATCACTGTCTGTATTAGAAAAATAGAAAAAGTGTCCTTCATTCAAAAATTAAATGAACTATGCTACTACCCTGCAATGGAATAATACGCAGCTGAAAAAAAAGTAAATGAAGCTCTTTGTGTACTGAGGCACAGTGATTTCCAAGATGTATTGTGAAGTGAAAAAAACAGAGTGAATATAATGTATCATCTTTTGTCTAAGAAAGAGGAGAAAAGGGGCACCTGGGTGGCTCAGTGGGTTAAAGCCTCTGACTTCGACTCAGATCATGATCTCAGGGTCCTGGGATCGAGCCCTGCATTGGGCTCTCTGCTCAGCAGGGAGCCTGCTTCCCCCTTTAAAAAAGGGGGTAAGTATTTGCATTCGTATGGCTTGAACTTGTATAGATAAACCCCAGAAGGATAAATAAGAAAAAAAGAAGCAGAACAGTAGGGATAGGGTTGACAGGGTCAAGGAAAGACTCCTCAGTGTGTGCCTCGTGATAGGGTTTTAACTTCTGGACAATGCCAGTGCGTTACCTACTCAAAACAGGGTAAAACAAAGTAAGCAAGTCTTTGAAAAGAAAACAAGAGTCCTCTTTCCATGGTTCACTGATTTTTCTGAGCATGTTACACTTTTTGATAATCTTGTATATGAACTCAAAGCATTCAGAAGCCGGAACAAGGAGAAAAATGCAACATTTCTCCTGTGAGAAAAAATTCAGAGCCAGCACATTAAAGAAAGCTGGATCCAGAAGAGCTTAAAAGGGCAAAACAGCATCATTTCCTAGCCAGCAGGATCTAAATGGTACTTAAACATCTGTATACATTGAGAAAACTTGGACCCCAGATGTTAAGTGACTTGTCACAGTCACTCAGCTAATTTATGGAGAAACTGGGACGAGACTCTCTGGACCCCTAATGAACAATGTCAGTACTTCTGTCTTTACATTGCGATGCTGTCTATTAATTACAGTGATTCCCTTTCTTTTTTTTTTTTTTTTAAGATTTTATTTATTTATTTGACAGAGAACACAAGTAGGCAGAGAGGCAGGCAGAGAGAGAGAGAGAGAGAAGCAGGCTCTGCACTGAGCAGAGAGCCCGATTCGGGGCTCGATCCCAGGACCCTGGGATCACGACCCGGGCCGAAGGCAGAGGCTTTAACCCGCTGAGCCACCCAGGCGCCCCACAGTGATTCCCTTTCTGATGCAGTAAAAATAACGCGTGTCAAGTGCTCTGAGCATTTGAATATATATTAAGTGCTTTGACCATCCCATTATATGATCATAAAGTACTATAGTGTAGTAGTTAAGATCACGGGCTCTGGAGTTAGACTTTCAGGCTCTGCTCATTTCTTACTTGCTGTGTGATCTTGGACAAAGTACTTCTCAGGTCTCTGTTTCCTCATCCATAGGTTGGGAATACAGCCGTCCTCACCTCGGAGGGTTGATGTGAAGAGTAGATGACGTAACACATGTAAAGGACTTAGCCTGGCACCTAATATGTGCTCCCTGAGTGTCATCGTCATCATTGCTTTTATTTTACTGATGGAAATCTGAGGTGGGCGAGAATGGTTGAGTACCTTGCCCAAGGACACAGAGGCTGCAAGCGATGGGTCAAGAATTCAGTCTAGGTTTTCTTACATTAAATCTCGTGCTTTTTCCATCCCTAAATAATTCATAGATTCCATGTACTTGATTTTCCTCTAACTATACCAGTTTTTCCTGCTTTGACGTGCAAATCAGTCAATATGAACCTTTGCACACCAAAGAAAAGGTAATAGCCCAATGTTTTTGGATGGAGAAGAGAAAAAAATCTCATATGTGCAATCAGATATGATTTTGGTGTCATCACCGGATCTAACAGATTATAAATAAATATTAATTATTTGGGGATACCTGGATGATTCAGTCGGTTAAGCTTGTGCCTTTGGAATCAAGCTCCACGTCAGACTCCCTGCTCAGCGAGGAGTCTGCTTCTCCCTCTGCCTCTCCTCTAGTTTGTGTTCTCTCTCATTCTCACCCTTTCAAAGAAATAAAGTCTTCTTTATATATATATATTATATATATATAATATATATATTTATAATATATAAATATATAAATAAATATATAAATATATATATATATATATAGAAGACTTTATTTATGGGGCACCTGGGTGGCTCAGTAGGTTAAGCCGCTGCCTTCAGCTCAGGTCATGATCTCAGGATCCTGGGATTGAGTCCCTCATCGGGCTCTCTGCTCAGCAGGAGCCTGCTTCCCTCTCTCTCTCTCCCTCTCTGCCTGCCTCTCCGTCTACTTGTGATTTCTCTCTGTCAAATAAATAAATAAAATCTTTAAAAAAAAAAAAAAAGAAGACTTTATTTGTATATATATATATAAATTATTTTGTATATACTAACATATTCCTTGATGTCTATTTGGTGGTTAGAAAAGATTTTCCTCACATAAGGAAACCAACTTCATTCAGATATATAAATATATAATATATATTATAATAACATAAATTATGTAATACTCGAATATGAATTATATATATCTGTATATAATTTTATACATATATACTCTATTCTATATACTATAGTATTATATATAATTATATGTTATATATAATTATGTTTATATGTAATACTATGATTATGTATATATAATTTTTATATAACACAGTAATATATCAACTATGTACCTATATGGTATATAGTATATAAATATACATATAAACATTTGTATGTTTAAAATCATCTTAAAATGATTGTGCAGCCGAGTAATATTCTGTTATATATATGTATATACACACATATATATTTATATACACTATATATACACTACATTTCCTTTTTTTTAAAGATTTATTTATTTATTTGACAGAGGAAGACAGCAAGAGAGGGAACACAAGCAGGGGAGTCGGAGAGGGAGAAGCAGGCTCCCCGCTGAACAGCAAGTCCGATGCAGGGCTGGATCCCAGGACCCTGGGATCACAACTCAAGTGAAAGGCAGACATTTAATGACTGAGCCACCCAGGCGCCCCTATCACTACATTTTCTTTATCCATTTATCTATGGATGAATACTTGGACTGTTTCCATATGTTGGCTACTAAAAATAGTGTTGCAGTAAATATAGGGGTGTATATAACTTTCTGAGTTAGTGTTTTCATTTCCTTTGGATAAATACCTAGTAGTGGAATTACTGCATCTTACGGTAGTTCTATTTTTAATCTATGAGGAACCTTCATACTGATTTCCACAGTGGCTGCACCAGTTTGCATTCCCACCAACAATGCATGAGGGTTCCTCTTTCTCTGCATCCTCGCCCACACCTGTTGTTTCTTGTATTTTTGATTTTAGCCATTCTGACAGGTGAAGGGTGATATCTCATTGTGGTTTTGATTTGCATTTCCCTAATGATGAGTAATGTTGAGCATCATTTCACGTGTTATTGGCCATCTGTAAGTCTTTGGGAAAATGTCTGGTCAGGTCCCCTGCCCATTTTGTAATTGGATTACTTGGTTTTTTGGTGTTGAGTTGTGTACGTTCTTTATATATATCGGATATTAACCCGTTATTTGATAAATCATTAGAAGATATCCTCTCCCATTCAGTATGCTGTCTTTTAGTTGTTGATGATTTCCTCACTGTGTGAACACTTTTTATTTTGGTGTAGTCCCAGTAACTTAATTTTGTTTTCATTTCCTTTGCCAAAGGAGACATATCTAGGAAAATGTTTCTACAGCTAATGTCGAGATATTACTGCCTATGTTTTCTTCTAGAAATTTTATGGTTTCAGGTCTCACATTTAGGTCTCTGTTCCATTTTGAGGGTTTTTTTGAGTGTGTTTGGAGGGATTATTATTATTAAAGTCAGACTTCCACTCCATCACTTCATGAGTCAAGGTCATCACTGACCTCCACAGTGACCTTCTCACTGTCAAGTTTCAGTCCTCTTACTTCAGGGTCAGCAAGCAGCATTTGTCATGTCAATATTCTTCTGCAAATGCTTCCTTCTCTTGTTTTCAAGAACACGTTTCTTGGTTCTGGTCCTTCTGTCTCCTTTGCTGGTTTATCCTCATATGCCCAAATCTAAATGTCCCAAATCAGTTTAAGGACTGGTCCTCAAACCTTCTATTTTCCCCTCTTTCTGCTGGGAGATCCCATGCAGGCTCCTGGCTTTAAAATTTATTTACCTAAAATAATTATTTACCTAAAATAATTTATTTACCTAAAAATTATTTACGCTAAAGCGTAAATTTATACCCAGCTCAGTCCTCTGGTTTTCTTAGGCTGAAAACCTTGCAGTTATCCTTGGGGCCTTGCTTAATCTCTCATCCCACATCCTGTCATGTAGTCAGTAAATCCCATCATTTCTACCCCTAGGATGTATTAAAATTAGGCTACTTCTAACCCTCCATCTGCTACCACCCTAGAGGCAAACCACCATCTTTTCTTGCCTGGATTGTTGCAGTTGGCCCCCCATTGAACCTCTCTGCTGCAGTTGGCCCCCCATTGAACCTCTCTGCTTCTGCATCTGCTCTCCCTGTTGTTTCTTCTCAACACAAATTTTATTAAAAATTTATCAGATAATGTCATTCTGTCCCCAGCTAGACCCCAAGGCCTCACCTTTACTTCTCATCTCCACCCACTTTTGTCCCACATTGTTCCTTAAACTCTTCCCAGCATAATGTATCTCTTACCTCAAACTGAGGACCCCCCCCCCCCAGACTCCCCTCCCCACCAAAGCAACCCTGATGGAAATCACAACTATCCCTTCAGCAGTAACTCCTCCCTGGAGGGAGCACTCCAGCAGCCCAGATCACCCAGACCAGTTTGGGCTCGACACCAGACTCACACCTGCCCAGATGGACCATGGAGAGATGGACAGTACTTTTTACCTCATTACCATACTGAAATCTCCACCTAAGGAGGAACACAAGCCTCATTTATATAACCTACAATTTATGCGACTTCTAGGCCTGTATCCTTAAGGTCCTTGTGTGACCTCACACACTTCTCCCTACAATGACTGGGCTCCAGGAAATACTCCTCCTAACCCTACATAAAAGGAGTCACAGGGAGTCACGGCTTTGGAAATTCTTCCCCGGATCCCCTTACTTGATGCAAATATTTTTCTTTGTCCAACAACTCCATCTGGTGTAGTTTCTATATGTGACTCACCAACGAGCTAAATCCTGTTGGTTCTGATACAGTTCCTCTGCTCAGAGTACATGAATGGCTTCCCAGCTCATTCAGTGCAAAAGTAAGATACGATGGCTTACGAGACCCGGTAGGACCTGTCCGTTCTACCTCCCTGACTGCACTTTCTACCTCTCACCTATTTCTTTCCTGCCCCTTTTCATCAGCTCTTCCCTCTGCCTGAAATCAGGCTTTCCCTCCAGACAGCTACATGCCTCCCTCCCTCACTTTCTTTAGATGTCTTTTCAAAGGTTACTTTTTTTAGTGAGGCCTTTGCAAACCATAAATAGCAACTGCCCACCCCCATTCCCTATGTCCTCTTCCCTGCTTTCCTGTGCTGTACAGCATTTATTGGCTGTCTCACACATTTTCTTTTAAAGATTTTATTCATGTATTTGAGAAGGGGAGAGAGCAAGCGAGAGCACAGGAGCAAGGGGAGGGAGAAGCAGGCTAGGGGCTCCATCCCAGGATCCCGGGATCATGACCTGAGCCCAAGGCAGACACTCCACCAACTGAGTTATTTCCTTATTGTCTGTCTCCATATCTACCCTTCCCCCACCTTCCAGAACATACTCTTCAGAAGGTTAGCAACTTTAATGTACTCCCAGTAAGAGTGGAGTAAATCCTCTGATTTAAATAAATCAACGTTTGCCCATAGGAAGCATTTAATAAATATTAGCTGAAAGGATTAATGAACTAAAGAAGCTCACCCCTAGACTTGAGGGTAGAAGTAAAGTGAAACACCCAGAAATGCAAATCCAAGTGTTAGAAATATGTGGAGAGCCTGGTGGACCCAATGTCCCTGGAATAAAGAGGTCCCAGGGACCAGAAAGCCACATAAGCTATGTGCAAGACCCAGGTCAGCCCCTGGGATTCTAATAGTGGTAATAATTATCAATGGCAGTTTGCCAGAAAGGCAACTTTTGCATATTGAAAAGAGTAATTGAGGATCAGTGAAAATCGTTAAAACGACAAAAATTTAACTGAGTAAAAAAAAAAAAAAAATTTAACTGAGTAGTTTAAAAGATCAAATTAACTTTATTGAATGATTCATGAATGGGACAGTAGACCATCTAGCAAATAGAAAGGAGCTCTTTTGAGCTGGGGAAAAGAAAAGGTTTTTAAAAGAGGAAAATACTAGCAAAGGATACATTGTTTCAGGCAATGTACCCCTCCTAAGCAGAGCAGAAGCTCTATCAGTAAATTTCCTAGTACTGACCAGGAAATTCATGTTGGCCAAGAAAGGGTACATGCCTGGGGGTTGAAACTGCAGTTAGCTTAGGCATAGTTAAATCTTGGTTTATGTATTCACATGGAGCCCTTAACTAAGTGACTCCATTTTTTATTAAGATTTTATTTTTAAGTAATCTCTACATCCATGTGGGGCTCAAACTCACGACCCTAAATTCAAGAGTCACATGCTCTACTGCCTGGGCCAGCCAGGCACCCCATAAGTGACTCCCTTTCAAACCTGTGGTTTTCTTTTAAACAAAATGGAAGGTTGCAGCTTCTATAAGCCACACTAGCCAACGTAATTAATTACTATTAAGGGACACTGGGAAAAAAAAAAAAAAAAAGCAAATGTGTTCAGAAGGAATGATCAGAATCCCTTTAAACTCGTTCTGCTGGGAAATAGAGCTTAACAGAGTCAAAACTAAGTACCATGTTCAGGGAAAGTGTATTGTTTCCACTTCATTGAAGATTGTGGACAAAGCTGTAATAGACAAATTTAGGCAGCACTGGTCGTTTTCGTTCAGTAGATGGAGCCAGAGTAGAAAGGAAGCAGTCTAGCAGGTTGCAAAACCGCACAAAGAGGGATTTGAAAGTGGGATTCCTCTGTGGATTCCAGCCCCAGAGCCCATTAGGTGGCCACCTAGGGCTGGCGCCCGTCGCCAGTCAGTTGACCAGGGAGGTGGACAGTCTCTTTCGGAGCCGACGATGTTCGTGCCTCTGCCTTGAACAGCTCTTGGCTCCACTTGCTCATTCTCATGCTTCGGGTGGCAGTGAAGCCTTCCGTGGCTTTCCTCGCAGAGAGAGGTCCTCCTGCGACCCCCGAGCCATGCATCCCGCTTATTTACTCCTGGGCTAACCAACCTCTGTAATTACACTTTGTTTCCATGATTATTATCTGCTTTTCCTGCTGGAATGTAAGTCCTGCATCCGCGGATGCACACCGTCCCCCACCGTGTGTTCAGCACCCTGCAGACAGGCCTCTGCAAGTGGCGAACATTTGGGAAATATCTAGTAAACAGATTAACTGGAATTCTGGGTTGTATGAAGTGCCAAGCACTTTGCCCAGGTTTTCACATACGTTTTCTCCCTTTTCTCTCATGAGAGAAACATTTACTGTGGAAAAACTGAATCTTCAGGAGGGCGTATACTTTGTCCAAGGTCCCATAGCAAAGCTGAGAATTAAAACCAAGTCTTTCCGATTGTAAAATCTCTGCTGGCACCTCAGAACTTTCATAAGCAAACATTTTGTAAAGCAAGCGGTAGTGTGTTACAGTAAAGTTTCCACAGGAGAGCCAAGGGGGTAAAGTAGGAAACGCCAGGCAATTGCCCGCAGCACTCAGTTTTGCAATCCGACCTTAGCTCGTGTGCCAGGCACTGCATAGAGTTCAAAGCGAAGTATGCTTTCTGAGACTGGATGCAAATTTAGAGGAGACGGCGTAGGCTCTTCTCTTTCTACCTTCTCCTCTCCTTCTTTGTCCACAACTCATGCTTCCTTCCAGCTGACCTGCTCCTTTCTTCACTCTCTGGGCACACTCAAGAAAAGGCAAAAAATTAGACTGTGAATATATCATTCTAAGAAGGAGGATCCAGTGTTGGACAAGTGTAAGGTAGTCACACTTATACAAAGAGGGACACATAGAAGGTATGAGAAGTAACAAAGTAGAATGTAAAAACATCCAGATCACCCGTAAAGAAGGATCTGGGATCCTGAGATGGAAGTGTATATGTGGGTGGGAGACAGGCATTCAGGAGTGGAAGAGAGCAAGACTGAACAATAATGACCCACATGTAAAAGAAATCATGTGAAATAGGGAAGCAGCTTGTGACATTAGTGCTCAGGACAAAATGTGATTCAAATTCTCTCATTCCGTCAATAATATGAGTGTCACAATTAAGACGAAAACTAACAAGCGAATACAAAAAAAGACCCAGCTTGAAATCACAAATTTTTAGAAATAATACTCGGTTTGCATCTCCTAGCACTGCTATATAGAAAGTGACTCATACTTTCATGCTTTCAAAGTCCAGAAAGGAGCTGAATTACGGTGCTTTAATGCAAAACAATTACCCTGGCATACTCCAAATTTTCCTTAAATAAGTGGAAAGAAGGCCATGACGGGAAAATCCTCAGCCATAGTCTGCACAGAAGCCCCCCGGGAGGCAATTGGCTAACTGCCTCGAGGTGTAGCCAAAATGGGGTGAAAACGTGAACACGTTGCCCTTGTTTCTTAGGTTCATGTTGAGGACCAGCCAGGCCTTGGTCCCTGGGAAGTGTGATGGAGTCCTAGCTTGCCGCATAGGGGCGTAGCCATAAGGTAAGCTGGTGCCTTGACTGTCTCATCCTGCTGCCTGACTGCCTGAGGCGTGGGTGTTCTCATCAGCCCGGGAGTGATTCTGGGGAGGGGACTCTCTTCTCCATGCACACTCTCCAGAATCCAAAGTGAGCAGAGGCAGCTTCTCTAAAATGATATCTAGTTACTACTTTTCATTTTCTTAAAAGGTTTTTAAAATTCATTCATTTGAGAGAGACAGAGTGCGAGCGCAGGAGCAGGGGCAATGGCAGAGGAAGAGGAAGAAGCAGGCTCCCCACTGAACAGGGAGCCTGACGTGGAGCTTGATTCCAGGACCCTGAGATCAGGACCTGAGACGAAGGCAGAGGCTTCACCGACAGAGCCAGCCAGGAGCTCCTTGAATGACTTTTTAAAGGGAGGAGGAAAACCAGTCTGGCAAGAGGAAGGAAAATTTAAAACAACGAGATTAGCCCCCTTCACATCACAGTTTGCCATCTCAAGCAGCCTCTTAAAATGTCATCGCAGTATTTGTAGCTTCTTCCTATAGGTGGCAGCATCTGCGTTTTAGGGGACACCATCAGTCTGCGGAGCTTGGAGGATCAGGTCAGCAATAGTGGTTGGATGTCTTACTTTTCCTTTTCGTAAGAAAAAAATTCTTAAAATGTCTATTACATTTATAAAATGCATGACTTTGGAAATGTTCCTGAGCATTGTGTTCAAAAAGCAGGTTACCAGTCTGAGGGGATGTGAAACAGGCTGGAGAGAGAATTCTGGCCATGAATGTGGACAATGACTTATCTCTGGGTAACAGGGCAGTTAGTAAGTGAATTGTTTTTCACTTGGTACCTTCCCAGATGGTCTCCAATGAGCATGGGTTTTGTCAAGACCTCTTTCTCCTCCTTGCTGTCAGAGTCCTCGGGCCCTGGGAAGCTGGAGATGGTGGGGCCTTGGGTATCCAGACACTTCTGGTCTCACCAAGCTCTTCAGTGTCTTAACTGTGGAATGAAAATAATGCCAGAGAATGGGACTCTTGAAGCAGAGCTTGAGAGGTAAAGGATCTTTGTAATCCTCCCCAAATCCAGAAGCAGGTTTACTGTGAAGCTGATAAAACTTAGACTTCAAGGCCTGCCCCTCACTGACACTGATCCCTTTCAAAATGTTCTATCCCACTCAAATTCCTGATTTGGAATTACAGGGCCCAGAAATGACCCCGTTACAGAACCTACCAAACCCAGATCTCCCACTGGCAAAGCACACCAAAATACTCTTGGACGACTTTTTTGCTATCCTTGTGTGAAACAGCCTAACTCTTATGCATTGAGGGGGCTGGGGGTGGGGTCCCCATAAACTCCCCACCAAACTGGGAGGCCAAGCCTCAAGCACCCTGTACCTCATTACCTAGCACGTGTCTGGCACATTGCAGGTGTCCGGAAGCCATTTGCAGCACTGTTAAATGGCAGTGAATTTGCACAGAGAAGTCAGAGTCTGCCTAACCAATTTCTTACTCATGGAGCCACTGAGGACTAGGCCTTGTAGAACTGTTTCTGGTGACCAGGAGAAAGGGTGCTCTGTCCTACGTAAACAGGGCCATGGAGATGACCCCCATCCCCAGACGAGCCCTGGGCGCTAGTGAGTGGATCTGCCGAGTGAGTTTTCATGGCGGTACAACGCAGGTAGACTCTCTCCCAGGAAAGGGCTCTGTCTCCCCTCTTTGAAAAGATGCATCAGCATTTTTGTGACACAAAGAAAACAAATCTAGTTATATGACCTAAATCTCTCAAACACAAGAAAGCAAATGGACATGGGTTACCAAATGAGAAGAGTGAAGAAAAACCTCAGCTGCCACATGACCCCGCCCTTTCACTTCTGGATATACACACCCAGAAGGAAGGAAAGCTGGGACTCGGATGGATGTGTACACCACGTTCATAGCCACATCGTTCGTAATAGCCGAAAAGTGCAAGTCACCAGTGTTCACCTGCAGATAAGCAGATAAGCAGAATGTGGGCTATGCATACAATGGAATAGTAGTCAGTCTTTTTTTTTTTTTTTTTTTTGAGTTTTTTATTTATTTAAGTAATCTCTGCACTCCACAAAGTCAATGACCCTGAGATCAAGAGTTGCATGGTGTTCCGACTGAGCCGACCAGGCGCCCTGGAATAGAATTCAGTCTTAAGGGCGCCTGGGTGGCTCAGTGGGTTGGGCCGCTGCCTTCGGCTCAGGTCATGATCTCAGTATCCTGGGATCGAGTCCCGCATCGGGATCTCTGCTCAGCAGGGAGCCTGCTTCCCTCTCTCTCTCTCTCTGCCTGCCTATCTGTCTACTGTGAACTCTCTCTGTCAAATAAATAAATAAAATCTTTAAAAAAAAAAAAAAAAAAAAAAAAAAAAAAAAAAAAAAAAGAATTCAGTCTTAAAAAGGAATGAAATTAACACATACTGCAGTGAACCTTGAGGATATTACACGAAATAAGGCTGTCACAGAAGGACAAATACTGTAGGATTCCATCGATCTGAGGTATCCAGAGTAATCATGTAGAGACAGAAAATGGAATGGTAATTGCCAGGGACAGGGGTAAATAGGGTGTTGTTTAATGGGTTCAGAGTCTCAGTTCTGGAGACGGTGGTGGGATGGTTGCACTACAGTGTGGTTGTACTTGAAGCCAGGGACCGGTACACATAAAAATGGTAAATGTTATGTTATTATATATTTTATTATGATAAAAAAGCCCATGCCGAAAGACCAACCAGATGGAACAAGGAATTAATACTTTTCTTTATTTTACCAATATCTTAACAAGACCGGGTTGATTATCTATTACAGAACTGTTCTCAGGGCACCTGGGTGGCTCAGTGAGTTGAGTTTCCCACTCTTGGTTTTGACTCAGGTCATGATCTCAGGGTTGTGAGGTGAGGCTCCATGCCCAGCAGAGAGTCTGCGAGGGATTCTCTGTCTCCATTTCCCTCTGCCCCTCCCCCTTTCTCTCTCTCTCTCTCTCTCTCAAATAAATCTTTATTACAGAACTGTTCCATAATATAGATGTGAATTATTTGTGAAATGTTAATTGCTAATATCAGATGAAGCCTTACTAAGTGTCAGGAACTGTGCTAAGGGAATTGTGTACATTATCTTAATTCTCAAACCCAGGCTGTGTTGGTACAGGTACTATTTTTATGGTCATTTACAAGTTCAGAAAGTTAAGACTTAGAAAGTTTGAAGGCATTTGCCTGGAAGGCAGGATTAGTGCCTGGTAGACACCAGATTCAAACTTGGATTTACTACTGGGAAGCATATTGCTAATTTCAGAGTTTGGGGTCTATTTGGCTTTTTTTGGTTTGTTTGTGGTGTGTGTGGGGTGTGTGTGTGTGTGTGTGCGTGCACATGCTTAAGAATTTACTTATTTATTTAACAGAGAGAGAGAGAGCACAAGCAGGGGGAGCAGCAAGCAGAGGGAGGAGCAGGCTTCCCACTGAGCAGAGAGCCTAATGCGGGACTCGATTCCAGGACCTTGGGATCATGACCTGAGCCAAAGGCAGATGATTAACCAACTGAACCACCCAGGTGTCCCTGTTTCTTTTTAATAAAAAAATTTTTTTTTTTTACTTTAACACTTGCTTAAAGAATTTCTAAGGAAAGGAATCTGAATCAGGAGACTCCAAATGACACTGATATACCTGGAGAATAGAAGAGTAGAACAGCCCTTCTTTCAGCATTATGCCTGAAACAATGCCTTGAGGGAGCGCCTGGGTGGTTCAGTCACTTAAGCAGCTCACGTCTTATCCTCAGGATTGTGAATTCAAGCCCTGCATTGGTTTCCACACTGGCTGTGGAGCCTACTTAAAAAAAACGTAAAGCGGCCCCTCATATGCACTATGGAGTTGGGGTATTAAAGTCGAAATCCAAGCATGGGGGAACTGGAAAAGCATCGGTGAGCAAATATTCCATTATGGATACAGATTTTTAAACTTTTTTGTTTTCAGGTTTTATAATTGTAATTCCTGACACATTGTTCAGTAGTAAGGTTTTTTTAATAAGCATAAACTGGGCAAAACACTGAGACCAACTAAAGAATTCAGGGATTGTATTCTGGTGATTTATAGAACCGCACCTTCCCCCAAAGGATTGACTGGATGTGTTATTGTATCTTTTTAAGTGTGTGTGTGTGTGAGAGAGAGAGAGAGAGAGAGAATACCTCTCCGACCTTCCACATCCCCATCAGAGTAACAGAAAAGATTCTTTGAAGAGTGAGATAACAGCACAAGAAACAAGAAAAAGCGTCATCAGCAAACCAGAAGTCTTGAGAAATTTCTGAAAGGGAAAAGTCAGATAGATGACTGATGAGAAAGTGTAGAAAACTGTAGGCCTGGGCACAAGAACTGAGCACGTGTCTTCCCAAGGGAGCCCCAGAGGGAGTGCCTGCCCAGAGGACAGGACGAAGATATGATGATGGGCTGTGGGGCCATCATCAGTGGCAGTGGCCTCATTAAGGAGCGGTATACAGCCCTCTGCACAGCTGGGCCCCTTTCTCTGACCTGTGTAAACAGAGCTTCACAGCTGAGACTTTGCCCTCAGGCTAAAAGCCGGCTGTCCTCCGGAAGGCAAGCTATCAGCTCACAGAGCCTTCTTGGTGAGGGTTGTGTGGTCTGGAGGGGATACTGAAGAAATTATTATTACTTTTTTAAGATTTTATCTATTATTTGACAAGAGAGAGAGACACAGCGAGAGAGGGAACACAAGCAGGGGAGTTGGAGAGGGGGAAGCGGGCTTCCTGCCGAGCAGGGAGCCCCTTGTGGGGCTCGATCACAGGGCCCTGGGACCCCGGGACCCCTGGACCCCTGGACCCCGGGACCATGACCTGAGCCAAAGGCAGATGCTTAATGACTGAGCCACCCAGGCTCCCCAAGAAATTCTGCATCTCTGTAGTAAACTCAGCCTGGAAATCACCAGACTTCAAATGCACCTCCACCCCCCAACCTGGAAACCTCTGGGTTCTGGGATCTCGGGCTTGTGCTTTGCCCACAGGAAACCCTGCCGGGAAGCCCTCCGGTCCACAAACTCCACCTACTTAGAAACTGCTGTGTTCTGTTGGAGTGAAATAGCTTAGAGAAACAAATGTAAACCCCTCCAGGAGGAAACCCACATCAGCTACTGATACTAAATTAAGGTGTTTGTGTAGTTCCTCATTCATTTGTATAAAAGGACAGCAGGGAACCTCAGACTTGGGAGAAAAAAAACAATACAAAAGGGAAAGCCTTAGAAAAATAAATAACTGAAGCTGGAGGAAAAAGATAATCCAAGCAGTTAAAGAATAAAACAATAAAAATAACCCTAGTGAATGATGCACGTGTAGATCACTCACATTCTTAACACCTGTGTCAGCCAGTTAATACAATTACTATTTAAAACCATTTCAGTAAGAGCAATAAAAATGCCAATTCATATCAGAAGAATTTATAATCTGCGTACTTTTAAGACAATTATAGTTTGCAATCCGACAACATGAAAGAGTTCTTGGAAAGTAAAAATCAAAATTTCAATGGGATTTCTAAGTGGTAATATAAATACAATAGAAGATCCAGTTGGTTACCGGAAGTCGAAGTAAAATGACATGAAATATGAGAAAAAAATAAGATGCATGGAAGTTAGCTCTAAGAAATCTAATACTTCTCTAAAGGTGATTCCAGAAGGTATAGGGGACCATGGAGAAAATGAAATTGTCAAGAAAATAATGAAATAAAATTCCTGTACACACAAGAGTTTCTAGATTGACAAAACCCACTCATTACAGAGCAGGAAAAGTGAAGAAACAAAAGTACATGTAGGCAGCATGGAAAAATTTTAGAATTTTAAGAACAAAAAGAAAACCCTAAATGCTTCCAAAGAGGGGGGTAAATAATCAGACTGTGATTGCAATTTCTTCTCAGCAATATGAGTCACCAGATCATTTATAAAACTCATGTATATTGAGTGAATACTGTGGGCTAGACACTGTTCCAGGTCCTTGTGATGATGTATCGGGAACCAGAGACCAAAGTCCTTCCCTGGTGGGTCGTTACCAGAATGTTTTCCAGGTTCTAAGGGGGTACAAACAGATCTTTGAATTCTAAATTTTGCCAAACTTCTAATCAAATTTGAGGCCATTTTGAGGCATTCAAGATTCCTTACAAAACAAAACCAAAGCTCAAAGAAGACCATTTTGAGACATTCAAGATTCCTTACGAAACAAAACGAAAGCTCAAAGAAGTAATCCAACAAATTGTAATCCAAGAAAGTAAACAGGAAGGATGCCATCTGAGTATGACCCAAAGGAAGTGAAGAAAGCAGGAAGAGGAGGAAAGGACAGGAGGGAGAAAGGATCTCTTAGTTCTTAAAGTTCAGAAGACTCTCATTTAAGCTGCAGAATTGCAATTGAATAACATTACATTTCCTTCTCAATGGAGGTTCATCCACACTACTCAGTTTTTCATAACAGAGGACCTATGTGCCTGGCACTGTGCTGAGTGCTTTATATAGATTAACTCTTTTTTTTTTTTTAAAGATTTTATTTATTTATTTGACAGAGAGAAATTACAAGTACACTGAGAGGCAGGCAGAGAGAGAGAGAAGGAAGCAGGCTCCCTGCTGAGCAGAGAGCCCGATGCGGGACTCGATCCCAGGACCCTGAGATCATGACCTGAGCCGAAGGCAGCCGCTTAACCCACTGAGCCACCCAGGCGCCCCTGGATTAACTCTTTTAATCTTCCGAAGACTTAATTATAATAACAGAGCCAAATATAAATATAGTAAACCATGACCACGTATATATGGAGAGATGTCTGTGTGTAAATCTATCCATAAAACAAAGACTTAAAAGTAGACCTCTTGGGTGCCTGGGTGGCTCAGTTGGTTAAGCGACTGCCTTCGGATCAGGTCATGATCCCGGAGTCCCGGGATCGAGTCCCGCATCGGGCTCCCAGCTCCATGGGGAGTCTGCTTGTCCCTCTGACCTTCTCCCCTCTCATGCTCGCTCTCTCTCTCAAATAAATAAATAAAAATCTTAAAAAAAAAAAAAAAAGTAGACCTCCTAAGTGACTAGGAATAAGAGCATCTTGTCTAACTAAATAAATCCAGAAGAAGTTTGGGTATTATTTAAAGTTACAAAGAATAATTTAAAATACAGTTTTTAGAGAAATTAGAAATACAACTGAATTATAAATAGTAGAACTAACACAAGTTAGGAGGTAGAGGCACGCATGCGTGGCTCAGTCAGCTAAGCGTCTACCTTGGGCTCAGGGCATGAGCCCAGAGTCCTCGGGTGGAGCCCCACATTGGGCTCCCTGCCCAGCTTCGAGACTGCTTCACCCTCTGCCCCTCCCCCCGTGCTCTCTCTGTCTCTCTATTGCTCTCTCTCAAGTAAAAATCTTTAAAAAATAAAACAAATTAGGAGCTAGAGAAGTTGGAAGTGTAAATATTCTTCCTTATCTCTCAGACAGAAATCAGTAGACACTTTCTAAAGCTGATAAATGGAGAAACAGAACTATAAGCATATTCTTTTAAATTATAGTAGTGACGGCTACAGTAGCTGTTAACAATGCCCGTGTGGAGAGCGTCAGCCTGGGCTACAGGGTATAGAGGTCACATTTATTTTATACTCTTCTGTACCGATAACATTGTTTTCTTATTACATGCGTATAAAACTATAAACTAGCATCGAGCTACTTCAAGAATAGTAGATACAATCATTTTTAAAAGAGTGGAAAAAGCCTAAATGAATCTTTTCCACAACTACAGCAATAATATTTAACACAGCATATGTAATTCAAAGAGGAGTTGCTTAGTCACCATTGCTAAATGTTTACAAAACATTGTAAGGAAAAGTGTCTCAGGTCAAAGAGAGCTTCACATATTAGCTACTTGACTTTTTTTTTTACAATTTTATTTATTTATTTGACAGAGAGATCACCAGTAGGCAGAGAGGCAGGCAGAGAGAGAGGAGGAAGCAGGCTCCCCGCTGAGCAGAGAGCTGGATACAGGACTTGATCCCAGGACCCTGAGATCATGACCTGAGCCAAAGGCAAAGGCTTTAACCCACTGAGCCACCCAGGTGCCCCCTACTTGACTTTTTTAAGTTGAAAAAGTAAAACCCACTCTCCATCTTTTCTAACTGTGAATTTGGAAAAAGTTACCAGTATCATGTGTCCTATCCCTGTTGATCCTACAAATGGCTCGAAAACTGATGAACTAAGGACTTTGAACTTTCAAAAACAGGAATTCATCACTGAGGATTAGTCCTCTGTCAAAGCAGAATAAGATACCATAGTTAATATTTATTTATTGAGCCATGGAATGCAGTGGCGTAGAGGACAGAAAGTCTGTCTTACCCTGCTCTGTCCCCAAGCAGCCTGGTGACCTGGCCAGCACTTCATCTTAGTTCCTTCCTGTGTGGAGAGTGGATAAAATACTCTCCTCGCTGCTTCACGTTGTTGGTGTGAGGGTCAGAAAGGATCAATCAAAGGAAAGACCTTTGAAATATTACGCCACGCACTGAAAGATTATAATGTTGGGCGCCTGGGTGGCTCAGTGGGTTGAGCCGCTGCCTTCAGCTCAGGTCATGATCTCAGGGTCCTGGGATCGAGTCCCGCATCGGGCTCTCTGCTCAGCAGGGAGCCTGCTTCCCTCTCTCTCTCTCTCTCTCTCTCTCTCTCTGCCTGCCTCTCCATCTACTTGTGATCTCTCTCTGTCAAATGAATAAATAAAATCTTTTTAAAAAATTACAATGTCATTATCATTTGGATGATAGACCTTCAAAAATGGAAAGAACTTAGAAACTATCCAAATTTCTTTCATTCACAGTTTCATTTTCTCATCTGTCACTTGCTTAGAACCCCTGCATATGTTAAGTCTTACAGTAGAATTTGAACTAAAAGTATATTTTTCTGAGCTACATCCTCTTCTAAAATTATAAGGAATCATAGGCTCTTCATGCTGCAAAGGGTTACCAGCCACCTCGTGTTTTAATTCCCTTGTTTTAAACATGAAGCAATATTAGCCAAAGAACATACTTGGGCTAAGATAAACACAGGACAGTGAACCCAGACCCAGGGTTAAAAGCCGGTCCCAGATTCCCAGTCTATATCCGTTTCCACGTCACTGCCAAAGCAAGAAATAAATGGCCATTTATGGATAATCACAGTTAGTAAAGGTATATACTGCCCTGACTTGAGTATGCTAATTTTTTCTAACCATTCTCATAATATTCAAAAAGATGTTCCTTTCCTCCGGGCACCTGGATGGCTCTGTAGGTTGAGTGTCTGCCTTCGGCTCAGGTCAGGATCCCAGTGTCCTGGGGTTGGAGCCCTGTGTGGGGCTCTCTGCTCAGTGGCGAGTCCGCTTCTCCCTCTGCCCTCTGCTGCTCCTCCTGCTTATGCAAACTCTCTTTCTCTCTCTCTGTCAAATAAATAAATACAATCTTTTTTTTAAAAAGTTCCTTTCCTCAAGCAGCAACTGTATAACAAACTGAACAACAAAAATGTAAAAAAATGAATGAAAAAAATTTTAAGTAATTATACTTAAAAATAATGTAAATACTCAAATCTATGCTATAAATAAAACTATGTTTGAAAGCTATCAGAACAATTAGGCATTTAATAGTCACGTTAATTACCAACATTTCAGTAAAACTTGCTTTCTTTTTACCCTTCACACAAACCCACAGAGGAGAGGCCGAAGATATAAATGGTTAAGAAGACAGGGTTTTCAATCAAGATATGAGTTTAAGTCCCAGCTCTGCCCTTTACTAGATATATAGATTTTGAAAATGTTCTCAACCTCCCTCAGCCTCATTTCTCTCCTCTGTGTTATGGGAACAGTAATGATTGTTTCATAGGGTTGTTGTAAAGATTAAAAACCCACATAATTCAATAAATGGGACTACTCGTTATTATTTGGGATTTTTACAGGGGAAGAAACTAGAGCTCATAGCAATTGTTTGCTCAGCTAATAAGCAGTGGAGACAAGACAGAAATCTGGGTCTTGCCACTTTGTTATTCCCTGCTGCCCAGCGTCTATACCCAGCACTTTGTGAACCACACGGGAAAAATCCTCCTCTGACCCCACGGCCCGATGCGCAGCTTTTCCACAACCAAGAGAAAGGTTCTCCTCCTAAGTAGGACAGCCCTCTCAGCCAGTTTCAGATGATATGGCCTCCAAACGGATGCGTCTCTTTTGGTGCCTGCCAACGGGAGTCACTTGATTCTTTCAAGTTCACAGCCCTCGTGTGCTGGAGAGGAGGTGGGGTGGGCGTGCCTGCCCATCTGTGTCGCACAAGCCTCTATTATACTCTTGTCCCTCCTCACTCACCCTGTGTCCTGTGAGGAGGACGCACATGCCATCCACTGCCCCCCACCCACCCATGCCAGGCATCTCCGGCCATGATTGGGAAGGCTGAGAGGGTCCTTATCCTTCTTCATCTTGTTGTCTGGGTGCTGGCTCTTCAGCATTCAAATCCTCCCCAAGCACCCTAAACTTGTCCCTGAGGGGCCTCATGCAAATTTGACTTCCCCTGCCCTGGGCATTAGGAGTCCCCATCTTTGTATTTGTGTAGCTCTCAGAGCCCAGGGTGAGCTGAACATTGTTCTCATTCCATGAGTGTTTGCTGGAAAAAAGTTGGAAGGAAGAAGGAGGAAAGGGAGGAATCCGTGGTCTTGTCACACTAGAGTTTCTGGAAAATGGTGTAACAGTGAGGTCACCTTCCTAGTTCCAAAGCTATTTATGGTATTTATATTTTTTAATCTATCTACTTACCTGTATCTGGAAGTATGGATAATAGAGAAATCACTCGGGACGCCTGGGTGGCTCAGTTGGTTAAGCAGCTGCCTTCGGATCAGGTCATGATCCCAGCGTCCTGGGATCGAGTCCCACATCGGGCTCCTTGCTCAGCAGGGAGCCTGCTTCTCCCTCTGCCTCTGCCTGCCATTCTGTCTGCCTGTGCTCGCTCTCCCCCCCCCCTCTGATAAATAAATAAAATCTTTAAAAAAAAATTCTTTAAAATAAAAAAAAATAGAGAAATCACTCTAATTTTAGTCTCAGAAGTCATACTTAAAATTTTGGAGTAAGTGTATGTGTGTGCTTGTGTGTGCGCATGTGCGTGTGTGTGTGTGTGTGTGTGTGTGTGTAAATTGGGGTTGGACCTTAGCACAGTGAGAGCTGAACTGCAAATAGGAGTGGACTCCGGGAGTCGGACTTGGAAATCCAAAGCCCTGAGTTCTTACAGATACGCCTCCAAGCTTCTGTGTAAACCTGGTTGAGTCACACTCACAGAACTGTTAAGACGGAGGCAATTCTAAAGGATGTCACTGGTACAGAACTGTCATGGGCAGTGATGACAATGTGTTCTGAACAGTCGGTTTTTTAAAGACCCTTGAGAGTGATTCATGCACTATCCAAATCTTCTCAATGCTTATTGGTCTTTATGGATCCTGTTGTACCATTTGAGTCTTATCTGTTTGTACTTTATCCCTGCATCAATGAACACTTCTAGAATTCATGACTTACGGCTGTGCTGCCGTTCATTCCCACTAATCCTGTTTCTGACGTGACTTTAGAATCTGTTCCCGGCCTCTCTGCTCACACCCTGACTCCCCTACTCTTTCGATAATTCTCGCTGAGACGCAACAGCCTCCTAACACTTACATCTACATTTTTTATGATCATTCTCCATTATGTCTGCTCTATTCTAGGACATTTAAATAAATTCAGGCGGCCATGTAGCTCTGAGAGCGAACAAAAAGCTCAACTGTTGGCTGTAGCTGGCTTGGCTGTTTCCTTAAACATTCTCTGGTCTCCGATCTCTTGGCATTCTGTTCCAGCTCCTAATACCAGTTGCAGAGACTCCAGGCTTTGATTACCTAGGATGGACGTGATTCTCTTTCATGCTGCATTCTCTTTAACCTAACATCGTTCCCATTCATAAGCCCATATCTGCAACCGAGGCTAAAAATTACTTTCATTGCCCCATTCTGGCTCTGACGGAGTCATTTTAGCCCATCAGCCTACTCATCCTGAAAAGAACAGGCAAGAGTCTGTCGTTAACGTGTTGTTCCAACACTCAGATTGTAACGTGGTTCTCTCTGATTCTAGTGCCAACAGCAGAATGTTAGTGTGGTTGTCCGAGGTTTGTGACTTGGCTGGTATGAGGCACGAAGGATCTTTGGCAACAGAAGGCTGGGTGGGAAGGAAACAGAAGTCAGCTCTTAGGGAACACCCCCCAGTGGGATGGACGGTAGACTGGGGGGAATTGACCGAGCATCGCAGGCTGGCCGTAGGGAAGATGAGATGAGGCACAGGCAGGAGGGCTCACCAGTCTCAGCTACCAATCCAGAAGCTGTTGCTTCTGCCACAGCAGCCAGCCAGATTACACTCTTCAGGTTTTTATCTTAAAAGGCATACACAGGGGGTGCCTGGCTGGCTCCGTTGGTGGAGCGAGTGACTCTTGACCTCAGAGTTTTGAGTTCAAGCCCCACACTGGGTATAGAGATCACTTTAAAAAATCTTAAAAAAAAAAAAAAGCATATATATAAATAAATCCTTTCTAGAGATTCTATTCATTCCTTTGGTAATTAGTTAGGCACCAATTGTATACCAGACATTGAGTAAACAGTGGAAAAGGAAAGCTGGCTTTCCTGACTTCCTTGGCAAGCTTTGTTAAATAACCATTTTTCTTTACTGTCTTATCGATATTCGAATGGGTTTTGGACCAGGAGATGTGTCTTTTAACCAATGCATTTATGCAAACAGTCTCAGATGGGCCACAAATATGTGGCCAAGATAATAACATTACAACCTTCATTCCTGCTCTGGAATAAGGATGCAACCTTTCAGTAAAAGAAATCCTTCATAGACAAATAACAAAATTACACATTGGTGGTTTCTGGATGTTTTGAATTTTCCAATCAGTTTTTTTTCAACTGGTCATCCCTCTATATTCAGTTCAAAAAAAAAAAAAAAATCCCAACCTGGACTCTTGGATAGTTAATCATCACAAGACAGTTTTCAACAATACACCCTTGTGTTTATGCTGTCAGGAATACTCGATGACCCAACAAAAAATGATTACATTTTGTTGAACTCGCGTCTTACAGCAGGACTGATAACGAAACAAAAAACTAGTCTCTTGAGAAGAAACTAGTTCATACCCCTAAGACTCAGTGTCCAGTGAGAGAGATCACTTCCATAAATAAAGAGCCATGTCCTATTCTTGGCTTGGAAGACACACATTGTAAAGATGTCCCTTTTTCCTAAAACCAACCTACAAATTTATTATAGCCCAATAAAAACTCTAGTGGAATCTTTTTGGAACTTGGCAAAGCAGTTTTGGAGTTTGGAAGAATAAAAACATATAAGGAAGATCCAAACACAAGGGCTTTCTGGAGGACTTTGGCAGTCATTGAAACTGCAGTATTTACCGCTGACATATACTGCTTTAGGGACAGGTAGATGATCGATCAAACAAAATGCTGAGCACAGGAGCAGATCCAAACAGGAACAGGATTTGGTTATAGCACAAAGTGGTGAAAAGAAATGTGTTACTCAGACCAGACATCATGGCTAGTCATTTGGGAAAAGAATAAAGCTGGATCCCTGCCTTGAACTTCCAATTGAAATAAGGATTTAAATGTTTTAAAAATCACAAAGCACTGAAAACTCTTTGATGAATGTTTTTATGATTTCTTAAGGGAAGGGGCCTTTAAGCTGACACGAGGCTCCTCACTGCGAGTAGTACTGGTGTGACAGATACGCCTCCTCCTCCTGCAGGAGCTGGGGGCCATAGGTCCTCTTCCAGCCCAAGCGTCATGGCTTTGAGGAGGGGTGTGTGGGGGGAACACCCCGTGACTTGCTGACGAGAGAAGAAAGTGTTCAAGACTGGATCTTACCTGAGACACCCGCACTAGTGCAGCTACTGCTGTGGGTCCACCCACATAGGGAGGGCCTTGAAGGACAATGGGCAGGAACATCTACCCACGGTTAACACTCCAAGCAGTGCAGGGGAGGCTCGGTCAGTGGAGTGTATGACTCTTGATCTCAGGTCATGAGATTCCTTCAAAAATGAATTGATTGTAAGAAAAGAAAAGAAAAATGGTATTCTTAAAAAACAAACAAAAAACTCTAAGGGCATCGTCTTGCCCACCTTCCTGGAAAGAGCAATGGCCTTAGAGTTTAGAATCCAAGGGGACAAAGGCTTCAGTCAAGGAACTCATTCACAATTCCCCTGAATTGGAAAATTAAGTTCTTATCTTGCCATTTTTTTTGGCACACAGAAAAGAAAGTTCAAGTGTAGGCTCGGTGATTAATTCTGATTATAAAGGGAAGGAGAGGTACTGTAGCAAATAGTAATCCCCCGACACACCCCGTCATGATCCCACGGCAGTGTAACAAGCCAACAGGACATGCTTAGAACGCCACATAGCGGGGCACAGGTCCCTTGGGAATGAAAATTTGGGTCACTCCAATGAGGAAAGAGCCCCGACCAGCTAAAAAACAGACAGAAGGCAAAAAATCAGTTTTGTTTTTTCAAGATAGTATGAATGTATTTTGGCTTATGAATCCCAGGAAGTAGATTAACTAACACGTCAGTGTATTTCCATTTTAACCACAAAATCTGCTCGAGGTTCAAAGAGGAAGACCTTTTTGTTTTGGTTATGAGTGGTTCTGCAGGGGAATTCATACCACCTGCGATTTTTCATCTTGCTCTCTCTCTCCAACCTCGTTCAACCCCTGCCTCCGGGCCCCGAGAGCTCTCTCTCCTTGCCCCACAATACTTTGCTATGGGGCCTCTCAGTTGGCCACATGAGTTCCATCTTTATACATACATCTTGTGCTCGTACCCCCCTTCTCCTTCCATGGCTGCTCATCTAGTACTGAGGTACTTCAGGGTTCAGCCCAGCAGGCCTCCTTGAAGCCTCGTGAGTAGATGCCCCATGGAACTAATGGCATCCTTCCTACTTTGCTCAGAAGTACCTAGAACACCCTGTTGGCATTGTGGATTCGTGTTTGTCTCCGCTTACCAGATTTACCACTAAAACCCCAGGGTTTGGCACCAAGAAGAGCATATAGTAGGTGCTCAACGGTACTTGAGAAGTACATGGCTGAATAGTCAGTGTTGGGGCAGGCTGAGAATGAATAGGCTTCTAGCCCAGACTTTATTTATTTATTTATTTATGTTTATGATTTTATTTATTTGTTTATTTGAGAGGAGGAGAGAGCAGAGGAGCAGGGCGGGGCCCGGCCAGGTTGCTCCAAGCTGAGTACAAACCCCACCCAGGGCTCAGTGTCATAACCCTGAGATCATGACCTGTACCCAAACCAAGAGTTGGACGCTTAACCCACTGAGCCACCCAGGCACCCCTCAGCCACAGACTCTTAAATGGAACAAGTATTTCTCTAAATTGATTCTACCTTAAAGAACTAAAACTGAGATACTGAAGCACTTAGAAAGAGCCAGAATTCATTCTATTCTCTAGAGCATGTAAAATGTAACTATTTTTCAGACCCAATATTTAAGGGGGAAAGGTTAGGTTGGCTTCCGGGCCTGTGGGTCCAAAAAGACAACTGGTAACAACCAGTTGGCCTTTTGCCAGCTTTGACTCTGACCACGTGCCTGTCCTCTCCTGGTTAAAGGGTAAGAAGAAGTTGTAGAAACACAACAGGGAACTCCAGTGCATTTTTCAGGATTGGCAGCTTCTGTGACCATGAAGGCTTGGAGGAGTTCCGTATTGTTGGTGTAGGTCACGGTTTGCGTCTGCATTCCAGACTTCCATCACTCAGTGATTGACTTCTTCCTCCCCCTAACATTTTCCCGAGGTATGATAATCTGTTTGTAAACGCACTGTGTATTAAGAGCATGTACAGTTCTGGGAAAGCTCCACCTTCCTTCTTTCTTCTCAAAGGCGGTTTTTTCCAAGGGGCCCATTTTAACCCACCATCGTTGTTGGGGTGTACTGACCATGGCAGAAGTCTTGTGATTTCTCCAAGTGGTCCTTATTTTTCCCTGAGTGTATTTCAGTCATTTTTGTATCCGGTTGGCCTGTCTAATTTGAATGATGATTTCTGCCGGGCATGGGACTACTCATATCCAGCTTTCTGCTCGGGGTAGTGACTCACTGAGTCGGATTTTCATTCCACAAACTCAGAGCAAATTAGGTACCAATGGGGAGCTACATTAAAGCTTTTGGGATAGGAGAAGTGATTTTATGTACTAAAGGAGTAATTTACCAAATGTTCCTTAGTGATCTGAGAAAAAAAATTGCCGAGCTTCTCATAGCATTTGATTTGTTTCCAGGAAGTTAGTCAAAGGGAGGATCTGAGCTAATATGAATAAATGGATGATCTTAGATCTTACCAGTTCTCAAAGCACTGATGTGGCCTAATTCAGTGAGCATGTAAAGAAAATGTGCTCAAAGACACAGACCTGGCTCTCTGAACACTGAAATTTGCTCTGTTTTCCTCTCCGAGGAAAATAACCCAAGGAGAAATTCTGTTTGCCCCTCATGACTTCTCTCGGGGTTAGTTTTTTACTTTACACACCAAATGATAGTGAAAACGTGCACTTTTAATCTCACATTACCACACACCAGGCCTCTCTTGTCATCGTGTACTCCTGAAGCACGTTCGCCATTTTGAACTTAGAAAGTCAGTATTTGTCACGTTGAAAGAGGAGTCCTCTAATGGCTTCATCAGCCCTCCCCACCTCTTCACAATCACCGACAAATCTTCACACAGTCTACAGCCTTAGTGGAATCTCTAGTAATCAATTGCTTTACAATAATCTGAACAGAATGGGATCCACCACAAATATCTCTGGTGCTCGCTGTGTGCCAGGCAGTGAGCCAAACACTGCAGATAAAATGGTGCCTGAAAGTAGCTTCATCCTTACATTAATGAAATTTATACTCCAGCTGGAAAGATGGACATAACAAGTCTTCATATAATAAATGTCTGATCAAAACTCTCAAACATGTCTAATCAAAACTCTGAGAGTTTTGATCCCACTAGGAAACTGAATCCATTTGGATGGAGGTCAGTCTTACTGAGCTTCTCAAAAGTATTTGATATAGTTGATCACCCCCTCCTTTTATATACATTTCTTCAGTTGATTTCCAATTCCAGTTATACTCTAAAATTTGTAATCTCTAAATTCATTCATGAGTCCCACATTCAGTTACAACCCTGGTCATTTTTCTAAATTTGACACCCATATGTCTAACTGCCTACTCGGCATTCCTTCTCAGATGTGTATTAGCATCTCAAACTAAACGTGCCGCAAACTGAATCCCCTTTTCTACTCCACACAAACCTACCTCTTCCCTAGTGCTCACTATTTTGCTAGACAGAACTCCTATGCATTCAGTGATTAGGCCAAATATCTTGGAATTGTCCATAGCTTTCTTTTTCTTTCCTCCTCCTCATTCAACTTAACAAAAGCTCCTGTTGGATTTTCTTTCATCCTATAACACAGTTTCACCATCTCCCACTGCCCTCATCACCACTCTCTTACTCCAAGACACCATTTTCTATCATCTGGATCATTCTAGTGAATTCCCACCTGACCTCTTTGATTCCACTCTTGTTCTAATCTCTGTACAGCAGTCAGAGAGAACCTTGTAAAACATAGGTCTGATTATATCATTTCCTTGTGTATATCCTTTTGATGGCTTCCCGTCACACTTGGGTAAAATCCCTACCATGGCATGTAAGGCTTTATGTGATCTGCCTTTATGCCTTTATGCCTCCCTGCTCACCTTCCCTCCTACTCTTCCGGGTATTCTGGAGTTTGCTCTGTACACTCCTACTTTGGGATCTCGGCATTTGCTTCCGTCCGCCTAGGATGTTGCTCACCTAGACATCACGATGGCTCTTTTCTTTAGTTCAGTTCATGCATGTCTCTGTTCAAATGTCAACTTTCAGAGAGGACTTTCCTTGTTATTAAATTAAACTACTCAAACAGCACTCCCTCCCCATCTCTTTCTGTCAACCCTCTTGACATACTTTGTTTTCTCTCTGGTTCTTATCACCCCCTCACTTTGTGTGTGTTGTGTGTGTGTGTGTGCACGCATGTGCGCATGTATATGTGCTTGTCGTGTGTGTGTTTATTTTGTGTCTCTGTTAGGATGTAAGACTCAAAAGCACAGGAAGTTTTGTCTTATTCACTTTCGTATCCCCGCTGCCTGGAACGATGAGTGTCTGGCACACTGGAGGGATTCTTCACATCTAGGTTGCATGAATGAATGTAATGATGGTAAAAAGGCAAATTGCAGGGGATGATAAGGTAGCATACGTGGACAGAACACAGAGTGAGGCATCAGGGAACGAGGTGGATGCGCATTCTGGAGAGCATTTCTAAACAGAAGAGGCCACCGTGCTAGGGTGGATATCAGAGTTCTCTGATAGTCTCAAGATGGTCACACACCCTCCTTCTGAGCTGACCCGTGGGGGGTAAACATAAAAGCTCTATTGAAGAGAAATGTTTTTCATGTATAATTTGGTTTTACTTTTTCCCAGAGAAATGTGACCAGCAGTATCCCATTTATCTGTGTGACAGATCTGGTAGGTAGTTGGACAAGAGAGATGAAAGGAGCGGGAGCGGAAAGCAATAATGGCACTTTTGTCTTGGTGAAAAAGCCGTGAAACAGAGAGAAGTCTTGTGACATACCCGGCATGATAGCAGCCAACTAGACATGTCATTGATCCTCCTCATTTATTACCGATCTCTGCCTCCAGGCCCTGAGGTAGGGGCGGAGGGGGAGAGAAGCTTCTGCATCTCTGTCCGGAGTGGATAGGTTTCCTGTCTCCTCAGCCCAGACTACCACCTGCCATTCTCCTCACGACTCCCACAGGTCTAAAGTGAGGCAAGCAGGAGAGGTTTAAGGAGAGAGAAGGTGCTCTAGACGTTGAATTGATAAATTAGTTGGTAAGAGAAAAGGGAGCAAGAAAGCAGGTTCTTCTGAGTGAATTCATGTGTACTCACGCCCAGGTACAAGTCCGTGATTTGGGCGTCTGTGAAGGAAAGGAACGCAGTTAATAGCATGAACAGAATTGAAATGTATGGAATTGGGACACAGTCACATGGAGAATTACCTAAGTTTCTCAGCCTTTTGTGTTTTTAATCTTAGTGACCTCTCAACTGTCAGATAGTTCATATTTATGTCAAAGTATCTTTTCTTAAAGACTATGAAGAAACTGTATTCGTCAGGTACAACTTTACTGACATATCAGATTTGATTGTGTCACTTCCGTTTTCCCCCTGCAGTCTGGGCACACGAGAAGGTCAGAAGGACCGTATCAAACAGCACCACTCTGACTTGGCCCACAGCAGGCCTCCATTCCGTCTGTTCGGGGGAGGCCATCCACAGATGTGATGCCTGTGGCTAGAGCACAACATCTCTCATTCCCCCTCTTTCCGCCTCTGATATGCACCTTCAGTGGCCCTCTGTGAGCTTCTCTAGCTCAGTGTCCCTGTGACCGTGCCCTGTTTCACTCCCAGCCCTCTAAACCCCACTCTTCTCTGGACTCCTGCCCCCAAATTCTGAGGCACAGAATGTTCTGCTCTTTTTTTTCTGTAGCCTGCCAGTGTAGCGGGAGGCTGACTCGCAGGGCCTGGACATCCCATTTATGTCATAACACGGCCCAAAGACCCGGATGCTGTGTCCGAGAAGGTCACTCTGCCTTGCTTCCTACTCCTCAGGAAAGATGACAGGTTATGGAAGATAATGGTAAGTGGCTCCTGAAAAGCCTTTCCAAAACCTCCTGTCTGTTTGTGCCTCTCATTCGACAGCCTGAAAGGCAGCATCCTTGCTTTCCATCTTTCCTTGCATCCAGAGAGGCCCTGCAACCCGGTTCTGGCCCATGGGGCACACCTGGGGCTGCTGGTCAAGGGAGAGGGGGTGATAAGAGAAATTCTCTCTTGAGTGTAGAATTGATGGCTAGACCTTCAGTGTCATCATGTAACCAGGAGAGAAAGGTCAAAAGAATCAAGTACATCAACCTGACATCACCAACTTAGAGAACCAAGGCCAGCACTTCTTGTTAAGTGAGAAAAATAAGCTTCTGTCTTTCAAGTGTCTATAGGTGGTTTTCCTGTTGTTTACCGGTGAACGTAAGTACATGGGTGCTGCCTCACCACATCACAGCCCCCTTTACAGGCTTTGTAAGCAGAAGCTTAGGACCTTTTGGTCACCATGAAAGAGCTAAGATGTTTTATTTTTTAACATAGGCTAATTGGAGGCTAGAGCTGAATTATTTAAGAAAAGGGAGGGATCTAATATGGGGAAAGATAAAGAGTCCCAAGATTGGGAAGAATGGGAAACCATTAGATCCTACAAGAGTGGGGCCTCAAGTGGCTCCAACCCAGTGCCTCAGAGGGGCAGGACCTCAGAGGGGTGTTATCTGTGTTACCAAGTGCCGCAGTCCAGAGAGTGAAGATAGGATCGTCTATAGCTAAGTCTGTGGTTAATAAAGAAGTTCATCATAAAGGTATCTGTCTACCCATTGAATGCTTGGAGACAACTGAGGAGCAACTGAAAATGGCATCATGTAGTAGTAGAAGGAGTAAGTGTAGCTCTGGCAACTGTGTAGACTAAGGGCCAGGCCTCCTGGACCTACAGGTTCTTACATTTTTGTGCGATCTGATTGTCTGTGGAGAAGTGATGGGAATCATGCCTGACTATCATTAGACTTTCCATCTGCCCTCAAACATACAGAGGGGATTAAGCTAGACTTCATTTTTTTAACCTATGTCTTTATGTTTAAGTTAAGTTTCTTGTAGATAGTATATTCGTGGTATTCTTGGGTATTGTTTTTCTGTCTAATCTTTTCATTTTATCCAAGTAATTTTTGTGATTTTAATAAGTGTGTTTAGGCCATTTGCATTTAATGTAATTATGATATGGGAATTAAAATTTGCCATTTGTAGTTGTTTTGTTCATTCCACTTTTGTTCATTCCATCTCTTTTTGCCTTCTTTTGGATTCCTTGAGTGTTGCATTTGGGGGAGCTTCATTTTAAAACTACTACAGACTTACTAGTTTTTACCTCCTCTTAAAAAAATGTTAGTGCTTACTCTAGGATTTAAATATGCATGTCTAATTCATAAGTGGCCACTTTCAAATACTGTTATAGGACTTCATATATTGTATAAGGGCCTTACAACAGTGTATTTCCAATTCTATTCTTCCATCCTTTGGGCTATAGTTAGCATACGTTGAACTTCCACATATGTTGCAAAAACAAAATATGTTGATACAACTGATCTTTGTTTTATATAATCAGTTATCTTTTAGAGAAGTTAAGATAAGGAAAAAAAAGATTTTTATATTTACCTTCACATATACCAGAGGTCTTCATTTCTTTGTGCAGATCTGAGTACAAAATAGTATCTTTCTAAAGTCCATAAAAATATTTTCCTAAAATTGTATAAGGAAAACCTTACATCGTCCCAGAGACCGTTTGTCAAGGTCCATAAAAGACAAGAATTGATATCCAAGTTGCTCCTTTTTAATGTGTGTGTACATGAGCTGGCGCACTGCGTAGCTGACCATTTCTCCTCTTCGGAAGAGCTCTTTTGTATGGTCATAGTTGTGTATGTCAAAATATCTATATTCTGGCCTTTCCAAAGTTCAAACTTTAACTCTTTTGGACATGTCATTACTGTCACAAACTGAGTGTACAAATTACTTGGAACACGTATTTTGACTGTACTGCTTAGATCGCCATTTGTGGCCTATTTACATGTTGATGCCAAATTCCATTAAAATGGCCTATGTGCTAAATTAAAAGTCAGTTAAACAAGGCAGAGTAATTTTAAAGTCCTGAAAGTCCCAAGATCTATTGTTAGATATTTAGCAACTGAGATATTTCAACATTATTCCCAAACTTATAACACTTGTTATGTGAACTGCCTCTAGAAAGTACAATACAAGGAGAATGCAGCGGTGTCTCTAATGGAGACCCAGAAGTAGGTCCTTGTCAGCCTTGTGTTCCCTCATTCTTTGGCAGATGGCAGATTTGCTTCCTTGGAATATATTTGAGAGAGAAAGTAGCTCCTTACAGGCCATAATTGTTATGGTACAGTGTTTGCAAATATAGAATTCACATCCTTTTGCATTTATTTGGGTTTTGTGGTTTATTTTCGTGTTGCTTTTGTGTGTCTCCACATAAGTCATCAGTCTTACTTCAAAAGTAATAATATTTGTCAGAAAAGGTATCTATGTATTTTAAAATATCCATGTCCTGAATTAATGGTCCAAGGAGCTGTCCAGATTTAAAGTGAATTTTTATTTCTTTGTCTCCATTTTTGGGGATCTGTGTCAGAAAGGCCAGTGTCCTACACAGAGTTCTCAGATGGCCTGTGCTCCAAGTCCTAGCTCCTGAGCCCCGTCTCCAGTCTGATCCAGTCACGACTTCTGACGATGTCTTGCCCAGGTTTCGATCACAGAATACCGTCCACTGGGTGGCACATAAAAATTAAGCAGTTATTTCTCACAGTTCAGGAGGCTGGAGGTAGAAGGTGGGCGTGCCAGCGTGGCTCTGGAGGGAGTCCTCTTCTGGGTGGCCCACGGCTGCCTTCTCACTGTGTGGCAGGGCCGGGATAGGAAGCAGATTTTCTCGTGAACTCTATGAGGGTACTGTTTCCACTCACGAGGGCTCCACACTTGGGACCTCATCTAATTCCAAGCAGCTCCCAAAGGCCCTATGTCCCAAGACCCTCACAGAAGGAAGCACATTTCAACACATGGTTGGGAGAAGGAGGACACAAACATCCGTCCATAACAACAACAAAAAGTGACTGAGAGCCTAACAGGTCAGAGCTCAGGAGTCCAGTCACTTGTTTGTGTGTGGAAGGGGAGAGGTGCCGTGACTGCCCAGGTCTGGCCTCCACAAATGCCAGGGTTATCTACCCACGCTAGCCCAGTGCATGGGGAAGCTTCCAGCTGGTTCTTTCCATCCCACCCTGGGAGGGGGATACACCTCCTTTACCATCAAAAAATGCTTTTTTTAAAGATTTCACTTATTTATTTGACAGACAGAGATCACAAGTAGGCAGGGAGAGAGAGGAGGAAGCAGGCTCCCTGCTAACCAGAGAGCCCCATGCGGGGCTCGATCCCAGGACCCTGGGACCATGACCCAAGCCGAAGGCAGAGGCCCCAAACCACTGAGCCACCCAGGCAGCCCCAAAATGCTTTTTTGGTGATTGAAAAGGCACTTCTGTTTCCTATCAGATTTTATTTCCTATTAAGGAACGTTCTCAAATGTGGGATAAGCCAGAGGTTGTGGGGATGCGGATATGAAGTAAATGCTCAGTTCTCTCCATTCCCTCCCTCCTCCAAGCTGGCAAGTGGCGTCTGGGAGGCTTCTCGCGTCTCAGCCTCAGGTCCCAGACATTCACTCCGTGCTGCGTTGGTTGACGCGCTGTGGGAGAGGAATGGCCATCTGTGGGGAGTAGGAAAGAGGAGGAGAAAGTGATGTCTGTTCCTGAACGGGAAGAGGTTGGGAGTTTGTAGGACTATCTGGAGAGGGGGTGGCTCTGATCTAATGGCCCACGGTTATCCGCTGCCTGGACACTGGCTCTTTTCTTTTCTGAAGGTCCGGAATATCACCAGCCAGGGCCCTCCAGTCTGGCTCACTGTGACTCCATTATTTCCCGACAGGCTTTTCTTCCTGATTTGATCCTGGGTCAAAAACATATGGCACAGACCACAGTGGCCCTCAGCTACCTGGCTTCAAGTCACCATCGCTATCTCCTGCCTCCACGGCTCATTGTCAATAAATACATATACAGACCATCTCAATAAACAAACTTGATTTGGATTTTCAACTTCAAAAAATTCATTTTCAAGAGCAGGACTAGGTCAGCCGTGCGGAAAGCCCCCGCTGACACTGACACAAATACGGAAAGGAGGATTAGGGTTGAAGTGAAGCAGTTTTTCTGGAGCCAGAATATTCTGGTTGCACACACATGTGTGGATGAAGGGCACAGTGTCTGGGAAGAGCCTGAGAATATGTTCTGAAGATTTGCGACCTTGGGTGATTGAAAGACAAAAAAGTATCTGGCCAGACCTGATTTACCGCCATTTACTGGGCAATTGGTCAGTGACACAGAAAAGAATGTCACGGGGTTAGAGGACACAGAAGAAGCCAGCTTTGCTGAGTCTATAGACCCCTGCTCGTGCAGTCTCCACCCCTACCAACCGTCCCTCCGGCTCTCACTCCACCTCTGGCCCCGAGTGGACAGCAATGCCGGTTCCACCCACAAGTGTTCAGAATGGTGGGCTGTCCTCCAGATTAACCATGAAAGGGAATGCAAAGCCCCAAGCTCGGACTACTGAGTTCCCGCACAGACCTGTGATTCCTGTCTCTAACTACCAGTCCCTCGTCCCTCCTCATTTTCCAGCTCTCTGGGCCTCAGACAAGGTTGTTCACCTGTAAACCCCATAGAGCTGAACAGACCATTTACCTTGAACTTTGAGAAGAGCTTAGTCCCCAGCTCTCAACCACCAGAAACAGCTCTGCCTGCAGATGGCAGGGGTCTCTCTCTACCCACAGCAGTGTTCCCATGGGAAGTGAGAGAAGGGCTCTCACGGCTCATGTCCAATTCTTGGAGTCACAGCCACTTTGTTGTAGCCTCTTACAGCTGCTGCATGTCCCATACTGATGAGGTCTGTTGTCCTTGGGCTGCAGCCACCTCAGCCGCTGTCGCTCCTGGAGTTATCACAAGGAGATGCCCTGTCACTCCCTGTCACATCAGCTCCGCCGGCTCCACAGTGATCACATCTGCCACCATCCCCTCGGCAGCAGTCCCCACCTGGCTCCGGCACAGACTGCGGTTCACCTTAGAGCCTCATCTCCCTTCACACAACAAAATAAATATTTTGTGAGCTAAAGGTGAAGTTTTAAAAAGTGAAGTACAGAAATAAATAAAAAGAGGGGTTTTGGTTAAATATGATAGACTGAGCAAAAGGAAAGACTTACTCCATTCCACCCACCTGCCAAAGACAGGTCTGTCACCAGGCTGCACTGTCATCTCTACAGCCTTTGCTGTCTGTTGCCTGTTTTTTTTCCCAAATAATTGAGAAGTAGAATAACCTCCGTGTCCCTTTTCATTTTTTTTTAAATATTTGATTTATTTTACAAGTAGGCAGAGAGGCAGGCAGTGAGAGAGAGAAAAGAGGAAGCAGGCTCCCTGCTGAGCAGAGAGCCCAATGCGGGACTCGATCCCAGGACCCTGATATCATGACCTGAGCCGAAGGCAGAGGCTTTAACCCACTGAGCCACCCAGGCGCCCCTGTGTCCCTTTTCTAAGAGGAAGGTGAGAGTGTTCAAGTTGGAGGGTTTTTCTCATACTGGATGATGACATTTCTGCATAGGGAACTATGATTTATTACAAGTAAATTATGTACTGGAAACACTTAGATCACAAATGAGGCAACTTGAAATAATAATTCTGATGAGAGGCTCTCTACTTCAAAGACACGTCATCTATTCGACTCTTCTGAAGCATGGGCTCTTCTCAGCTAACAAGATCTGAAGCAGTTTGCCCAGAGGGGAGAGGCTTGGTAAGCGGTGTTTCTTCACTGAACCCCTTCAGGAGGGGAGACAGGCTGAATAACGCCCCAAGGCCCAGGCTCTGGTCAACACTAAAATTAATATTCTTTTCCTTAACATTTTAAAGACTTACTGAATGAAGAATAACTTCTAGAAGTCAGCTGGGGAGGAAAAAAGAAGAAACGAGAAAAGCTGATTGGAAACCCTTCGTGCTGAGGCCAGATTGTCAATGGATGGGCCTCAGCACAAGTAGGGGTGCCACTGTGTCTCTGGGCAGCCCCCCAACATCGGCGGGTGGAAGTCCTGTGCTTAGAGCTGGTCAGTTTCGCAGACTGGAAATCCTCCAGTCTCTGTCTGAAGGGTATATGATAAGCCTGACTCTGCGAATTCTGGGCAATCCCACTAATTATTGTTGAGACTTCAACTTGACCCCCCCAAAACATGCCTTTTTCAGCATGTGGTGGGTCACCCCCACTTTCAGCTATGCCTCGTGTTCCAGAGTTCAAGGCCTATCTGGTTCAGTTTCTCCAGAGAGTGAATTACACCCCCATCTTATGCAGAGGTGAGGGAGGGAGGGGTCCCAGGGGAGAGGACCAGATGTGGCTGTTCCACCTGCGCCTTTCTTCCAACTCTCCTGCTGTCAGCCCAGGGCCACACCCCTGCCTTCAAATGTTGCTGAAGACTGCACGCCTGGATCTTTCTGGAACTCAAGGGCAGAATCTGTTTCACTTCTTTTTACCTTCTCCCTGTAGGCATTTATAAACGATTTGACTGCATGCTCAGGAGAAAAGCCATAAGTCCTTTCTTTTGCTCAGTCTATCATGTTTAACCAAAACCCCTCTTTTTTTTTTTTTTTCCTGTACTTCACTTTTTAAAACTTCATCTTTAGCTCATTAAATACTTATTTTGTTGTGTGAAGGGAGATGAGGCTCTAGGTTGAACCACAGTCTGTGCCGGAGCCAGCCAAAGATGCATCATTTATTCTGCGTCCCCTGTTTCTCTCTTGTTTGTCACACACAAGGGAGCTGAGTGTACTTTGCCTGCAGAAATCAGAAATGGGATCATAAAACATACAACATTTTCTCTCATTTTCTGAAGTGTTCAGGCAGGTAAGGACATGTGGAGGGAAGTTTTGGAAACACCGGAGATGATTCATGGGACCGCATGAAGGGGTGACTGTGGATGTAGAGTGAAAAATAAGGCTGATCAGAAGAGCTTGTACTAAACATTAAAGGACATTTGATGCCGTATTAAAAAGTTGGCCTTTATGTGTAGGACCATCGGGTCACAATATAATAAGGTAAGCATCACATTTTAAGACACCCACGAACCACCTTGGGAGGACCTGAGTAAGTGGCCTCATAGTGGTTTCCTTTCCAGTTATATTTAATAACTCATTTCTTCAGCTTTTACTCTCCCAAGACACTTTTTTGCAATTCTCTCAGTGTCTCATGTGTCTGTGGTTTTTACTTCTTTTTGCATCTGAGTGGGACATTGAAGCATTACTCATCTGCGATGTGCCACGTAAGCTGTCCCCTGACTGACTGGGGAACTACACAGAGGCACAGAGACGACCAGAGAGGGCTCAGTGGAAAGCAAATCCAGGGGACACAGGACAACCGGCCTAGCTTCGATTGTTCTCCTGACCCACCACGGACGGATCAGCAGAGTGTGGGAGCCTCACAGCCTTGGGCAGTTTGACAGCAACCTCTGCCCAGTTTGCTGGCTGACTCCTCGGCTATGCAGATCTCCAATAAACCCTAGGGAGTTAGGCTGAAAGAAATTAAAATTACAATTAAAATCTCAGCAGACATGTCAGCAGCTGCATACTCTGGGGAAAAGAAATTCTGTAGCACTAAAAAAAAATTGTCAAAATTTACAGTTGCTACAACGTATTAGCTAAAATGTCCAGTTTTCTAAAAAAAAAAAAAGAGATGTGCAAAGAAACAGGAAAGTGTGACTCATCCTTGAGAGAGAAAAAAATAGTTGATAGAAACTGACTTTTAGTGAGCCCAATGTAGGCTTTATCAGGAAAAGATTTTGAAGCAACTATAACAAATACATTCGTATAAGTAAAGGAAATATTATGACAACAATACAACTACTCAAGGATATCAACAGAGAAATGGGAACACCAACACACACACACACACACACACACATACACTCACATTCTAGAGTTGGAAAACACCACACTGACGTTTTGAAAAAATCACTAACTGGGCTCAACACCTGACCTGAAGATTGCAGAAGGAGATATCAGCGAGCTCCGAAGAGAGCAACAGAAATTATTCCGTCTGAAGAACAGAAGGAAAAACAGATTAAAGGAAAACAAAGAGAGTCTCAAAGACCAATGAGATAACATCAAATATCTAATAGGAATTCCAGAAAGACATGAAAGACTGAATGGAGCAGAAAAAGATATTTGAAGATATAATGGCCAAAAACTTCTCAGATTTGATGAAAAACATTAACCTGCAGATCCAAGAAGCTCAACTAATCTTAAATAGGATAAACAGGAAGACGTCTATGCCCAGGCAAGAAGAAACTCTTGAGGAAGGAAAACTTACAGAAGCTTTTCTCTTTGTCTCTGTCTTGGTGTGGACAACTTTGTGACACTTCATGTTCAAAGAGTCAAACAGGTGGAAAGCAGAAGAGTGGGAAGAGATACATAATGCAAGCGAACGATTTGGTAGTGGACTGGATAGATCAGTCAAAATATGCCTTAAGAAATGTATTTATGTATTTCTTATGTATTTCTCGTGCCCTTGGGTTGATAAGTGAATCATGATGTAACACTGTAAAAGGATAATATCTAAAAACAGCCCCAAAATGTGTGAAGCAAAAACTGACAGAAGTGGGGGAGAAATAGACAATTCGAACAGCTGCCACTGGAGATTTCAGTGTTCTTCTCACCGTAATCGATAGAACAACTAGACAGAAAATCAGGTGAAGATACAGACGATCTGAACAGAGCCACCACCCAACTTGACCATATTGATATGTTGAGAACGCTCCACAGATGGTGACTTAGAGTAAAATTTAGAAACTGGGCTATATTTCACCCAAAAGGTAAAGCCTAACAACCCACTCGAGACCAATCAACTAAGCAGAAAGGACAGAGCAGAGCAGGACTTGCAAGGCCCAGAGTCATAAAGATTGACTGGGGAGGCGGTGCTGCACATGACCGTCTGAAGACCAGGGGCAGGGTCCTCACGGGTCAGGGAGGGAAATGCTTTTACTGCTTAGAAAGAGAAGCAAAGCTGGACCAGTAGAATCTGGGGAAGGTGGGGGTGGGGTGAGAGAAAATCAGTGGCGCCTCAGGCTGGAGCTGACAAGCCCAGGGCCCATGGCAGAAAACGGACACAGAACCAAGCTCCAGAAGGAACCAAAAATCCTTCCTGAGATTTCACTGGAGATCATTTGTTCCAAAGTATCATTGTTGGGGGGGGGGGGAGGTAGCAAAACAACAAAGTAACTTTGGGCCAGAAATCTGAGGAGCTCAGGCCAGCCTCTCCCCTATCTGGCCAGACAGTGTGGAGGCCAGGAAACTGCACCAGACCTCAGCGAACCCCGCCAGCAGAGCCAAGCCAACCAGCCTGGACCTCAGTGAGATTGGAAAACATCGATGTAAACCTATCCCTTTCTCTGCTCTTCTGTTTGCTTTCTTTTCCTTCAGCCTTTTGTTTTGTTTTCATTTTTAATTCCAACCAAGTCCCAGCTGAACCAAGGGGAAACTGATTTCCCACACCTCAATCAGGCTAAACAGTGGCAATGCGTTGGAGGCCACACGGTGGCCACCGTGGCCGTGGCCGTAGAGCAGGGAGCCTGCGGCTGAGAGCAAAGCAAGGAAGTGGGACAGAGAGGGGTCCCGGGCTGTGGGACCTACCTTCCTTCCTAGGGATTTCTACCTTTCCTTTGCGATTTCCCTGGAAGTCTGCGCCTGCACCGTGGCCTTGGGCACGGGGCCTGTGACTTGCCATTGTCGGGGCAGGAGAAACAAACAAAGGATGGCCTCTGTGGAATTGTGGAATGTTTATTATTCTAAAGAACAGCATCTGTCTTCTCTCACAGGAAATCCTGTCGTCATATCTGAGAACGGCCCCCGTAATAAACAGTCTTCTGTGCCTTTATTTTGTTCCGACTTTATTGAGGTACGATTGCTTTATCACATCTGTAAGGTTAAAGAGTACAGCACGGTAATTTGATACAAGTGTATATGGAGAAATGATCACCACAATAAGGTTCGTCCCTCATGTTCAGCTGCAAGGTTTCCGGAAGCATGTGAAGGTAGGTGACCCGTCTGAGGGCACCCACCCGGGGGCAGTGGCTCACTGAAAAGCGGGGCCCACAGTTGTTCAGGCTGTTGGCCTCGTGACCAGACCCTCTCATGTGATCCCAGTCCTGGTTCCGGCCCTGCCTTTCCTCCTCCTCTTCCCCAGGGAGTGAGGTCGGGGACACAACAGCCTTGAAGAGAACAACGGACTCAGAACTTCACGGACACATATTGCTGTGACCTCCTGGGATGTTTAAGAGCTTGGAGGAAGCCAGAGAAAGTTCTCACTGGCGGAGAGTGCCCTGATACTCAAGAGGGACACACGGCCACTTGCACAAGTTTAAGGGACATTTCAGAAGTCTGTTCCTAGCTTTAGAAAAAAATACATTTTCTTCCTTTGCGTTAAGATTTTATGTATTGTCTTCCCTTAATCTCTTCTGCAGAAAATAAGCAAGTTAAGTATGACATGAACAAAAATTTATTATTATTTTCTGTGACTAATATGTAAATACTTACGTTCCTACTTCCTGTCTTTCCCTTCGTTACTTTTCATTTCTGTGCTCACTTTTCAGAAGCTTTCCAAAGGGAATTTAGGAACTGATCGCAAGCTTTATTTGTCTTCCTATTTTCATTGTTCTCCTTTGCAGTCTAGTTTGTAATGGAGATTTATGCACCCAGATCAAAAGGAAACACACTTACAAGTATATATGGGATAATCTGCACGCTGATGTTATCATTGTTTTATAAACCCACATTTAGAGATTGTGAAGATGCAGTTTCGTGGGTTAGAGTCTCACTGAGAAAATCATTCCTAGTCCTAAAAAGGGCAGAACTGGAGGATTTTGTGATTAAAATGCAAAGAGAAATTTTGGCAAAAGAACTTCCTGAGCCTGGTAGTACAGAACTTACATGGTCCAAAGACCACAGGACACAATGAAATCTTCATCTTGAGAAGACCGAAGCTGGCGAAGGACTTCTGCAAGAACTTCTCAGGTCCCTTTTTGCTTTAAGGTTCTATAATTTTGTAACACTGTCACCAACTCTGTGTGCTAGACTCTTATTTTACGTTTTAACTAAATATGACTTCCTTTAAATAATAATAATTCGTATTTTAGTGAAATCTAAAATGATTCATTGCCAAATTAAAAAAGGGAGGAAATGTCGCCACCAAAGAAAATGAAGCTGACCTTACTGTTCTACGGTTTTGTAAAACCATTCCACCTGAAGGAAAATTGTAATATTTTCCTCTGTTTACAAATAGCAGACGCTTACCAATTACGTGTGAACCTTGCAAATTTTATCAAATGTGTGTTTACCACACAAATGAGTTGTCGTTTTGGACAAGGAGAGAGAGACGTTTAAGCCTCAGACTTGATAAATGGCAGAAGCCCACGTAACTGCTAAAAACCAGTCTGACAGGAATCTGCAACGATAACAAACAGAACAATGAAGGTCCACTATCTCAGAGTTCACAGAAGAATGGCTTGGCTCCTGGCCAGGTGGATAATCAGTCTATTTTAGGGTAAATCGCACAAACCAATGGACTTTTTCAAATAATATTAAATTAGGTGTGGCTGTCTTCTTTCTTTCTTTCTTTCTTTCTTTTTTTTTTTTTTAAAGAGGATTTCCTGGCAATCTGCCCAGAAGTTATGATACTATCTTTGTATATTTTCATTAAATGGTACATAATGCACCTATGATAAGAAACAATGGGTCTTTGGTATCAGCTTTTTTATTCTGGATGTTTGTGTAGTTTTATTCTCAGTGGTTCTTTTGACTTCATTAGTCTACCTCAAGGCTGAATATACCTTAGTCCAAGTCCCTTAAAGTACATCCATTGTGATGCCGCATCAGCACGAGCACAGTAAGATTGCCGCGATGCCTCTGTGGCGGATTGGCCTCCACTCAGAGAGGTGTGCGAAGGAGAGACAGTGCTGCTACCCGCAGAACCTGAGGTTCCCACACACGTGTCTTTGAAACCAAATATCTGTATTTATTAGCACATTGCAATAATTGCTGCCTAATTAACTTCTCTTCTTGTCAAAATATATCCAAGCTAAAATTTTGTTTGTTGTGGGGAGAAAATGATCCTCAAACTCAAATCACTTAAGATTCTATTTATTATTAAAGCTTCCATAGAGCTGTGAATTTGTTTTTTAATACTAGGAAGAATATTCATTTTTTACTAGTTGGAGATACTATAAATCCATTGAAAAATTTACGGAAAGGGTAAATTTTCAGTCAGTGAAACGTTGGCCCTTCAGCTCAGGTCATGATCGCAGAGTTCTGAGATCAAGACCCACGTCAAGTTCCTTGCTCAGTGGGGAGCCTACTTTTCTCTCTGTCTGCTGCTCCCCCTGCTTGTTTAGTATCCACAAATGAATTGATAGAATCTTAAAAAGATATTTGCAGAAAAATTAAGACATGATTTACTCATATGTATTTGGTACAAAATTTAAGGTTATATTAAAGTAATTGCTCAAACTTTGTTTATTTAGTTGTTTTATTTGTTTATTTACTTGCTTATTTATTTAAGTAGGCTCTACGCCCAATGGGAGCTTGAACTCAAGACCCCAACTGAACCAGCCAGATGCCCCATTAATTGCTCAAACTTTAAATAATGCTCAAAATGTTTAAAAATCCAACATTCCTAACAAAACTCTCAGCAAAATACAAATAGAAAGGAATTCCTTCAACCTCATAAAGGACAACCTACAGCTAACATCATCATATTTAATGGTGAAGACTGAGTGCTTTTCCCCTAACACCGGGAATGAGACGACAATATCTATTCTGAGTACTTCTATTTAAGATAGTACTAGAGATCTTCAGCTTTGCAATAAAGCAGGAAAAATAAATAAAAGATCAAAAAAGAAGAAGTAAGGCTATTTATATTCGCAGGCAACATATGGTTACCTATAGAAAATCCTATGGAATGACAAGAAAAGTTGCTAAAATTAATAATTAAGTGTAGCAATGTTACAGATACAAGATTAATATATAAAAGTCAAGTATATTTCTATATATAGTGAAGAACAATCTCAACTTGAAATTTTTTAAAAAATCAATGCCTTCTTTAATAAAGCATCAAAAATATTAAACATTTAGGGATAAATCTGACCAGACATGTTAAGACCTATATGTCAAACAGTGTAAAACATTACTGAGGGGTGCCTGGGTGGCTCAGTGGGTTAAGCCTCTGCCTTCGGCTCAGGTCATGATCTCAGGGTCCTGGGATCGAGCCCCGCATCGGGCTCTCTGCTCAGCAGGGAGCCTGCTTCCCCATCTTTCTCTTCCTGCCTCTGTTGTGATCTGTTTCTCTGTGTCAAATAAATAAATAAATAAGTTGCTGAGATAAATTAGAGGGGTCTTAAATTATTGGAGACATGAAGTGCTTTCATAAAATAGAAGAATAAGTTAAAATATCAAGTCTTCTGAAATTGATCTTTAAATTCGGTGAAATCCCAATCAAAATCAAGATTCCTTTTTTCTGCAGTAGTTCATAAGTTGATTCTAAAATTCATATAAAAATGCAAACTACCTGGGATAGTCAAAACAAGGAATAAAGTTGATAGATATACACCATTTGGTTTCAAAATTATTATAAATCTGCAGTAATCAAAGTTGTGTGGAATTGGCATAAAGTAAACATTTAAGAAGAGAGTGTCCAGAAATAGATGCAATTGGTTTTCCACAAAGTGCCAAGATAATTCAGTGAAGAAAGGAAAATTTTTCTTAATAAATAGTACTGGAATAATTGGATAACCATACCCCTCAAAAATGAACCTCAGGGGTGCCTGGGTGGCTCAGTGGGTTAAGCCTCTGCCTTCGGCTCAGGTCATGATCTCAGGGTCCTGGGATCGAGTCCCACATGGGGCTCTCTGCTCAGCAGGGAGCCTGCTTCCCTCTCTCTCTGCCTGCCTCTCTGTCTACTTGTGATTTCTCTCTGTCAAATAAATAAATAAAATCTTTAAAAAAAAAAATGAACCTCAAACCTACTTCACATCTTAGGCAAAAATTAACTTGAACTGTATTACAGACCTAAGTGTAAAATTAATCTTACAGTAATTCTAGAAGAAAATATAGGAGAAGATCTTAATGACCTTTGGTTTGTTGAAGAGCTCTTAAAAACAATACAAAAAGCATGAAGTGAAAAAGAAAACAAATTAGTAAGTTGTACTTCATCAAAATAAAAAGATTTTGCTCTTTAAAAGACTGCCCTGAAAGTGAAACAAGAAGACACAAACTGGAAGAAAATCCTCAGAAAATCTTTATCATACAAAGTACCTTATCTAGTATATCAAAATATCTCTTATTAACTAGTCAGAAGAGAACCCTTACTTAAAATGTGCAAAACAGGGGTGCCTGGGTGGCTCAGTCATTAAGTGGATGCCTTGGGCTCAGGTCCTCACCCCAGAGTTCTGGGATCAAGCCCCACATTGGGCTTCTCTGCTTACCGGGAAGCCTGATTCTCCTTCTCCCACTCCCTCTGCATGTGTTCCCTCACTCGCTGTGTCTTTCTCTGTCAAATAAATAAAATTTTTTAAAAAAATCTTTAAAATGTGCAAAATAATTGAATAGACACTTAAGCAAAAAAGATATATGACCACACATGAAAAGGTCATTGTGAGCCATTAAAGAAATACAAATTAAAATTGTAATGAGATATCTTACACAACCACTAGAGTGGCAACAATTAAAAAGACTGACAGGGTGCCTGCGTGGTTCAGTCGTTTAAGCGTCTGAATAGCTCAGGTCATCATCCCAGGGTCCTGGGATGGAGCCCTGTATTGGACTCCCTGCCCAGTGGAGAGCCTGCATCGCCCTCTTCCTCTGCCTGCCACTCTGCCTACTTGTGCTCTCTCTCTGTGTCAAATAAATAAAATCTTGGGGGAAAAAAAAAGATAAAAAGACTGACAATATCAAGTGTTAGTGAGAATAGGAAGCAACTAGAATTCTTATATGCTGCTGATGGAAGTGCAAAGGGGTCCAACCACTGTGAAAACCCACTTGGCAGTTTCTTCATTAGTTGTTCCTATAATATGACCCCACCTTTCCACTCCTGCCCCAACCACTCTACTCAAGAGAAACGAAAGTACGTTCTACACAAAGATTTATGTACAAATGTTCATGGCAGCTTTATCTACAATAGCCAAAACTTTAAGCAACTCAAATGTCCATCAAAATTGGATGGATAAACAAATTGTGATATGTTCATATGGGAAATACATAACAGCACGAATGAATCTCAAAGTAATTATTCTAAGGTGAAAAAAGCATGGCCAAAAAAAAAAGTTTCTGCTGAGTTCATTTACATAAATTACATAAGTTTACATAAACTCTAGGAGATGCAAACTAATATACAGCAACAAAATTTCCAGTCATTGCCTGAAGGTGAGTTGGGGGAAGGGAGAAAAGGCACAAAGAAACATTTGGGGATGATAGTGTTAACATTCCTCATCCACATTGTGGTGATGGTTTCATGAGAGTATAAATATGTCAAAACTCATCACATTTTATATCTTATACATATGCAGTTTATCACATGGAAATTGTGTTAATAAAACAAAAAATAATGCTTTGTTAAACACTGTTCTTTTTATTCTGCCCAGTCTGCTTACGAATAAAACCATGTTAGCAATCCAGACTTGCATCGCTTCCCCCAACATTTCAAAATTCTATGCTTTCAGTAGTTAAATGATAGTTACATTGTTAAGTTAAAATGATATTTAAGGTGTCAAAATGTGGTTTAATGATTCTTATTAAAAGTTACTTCAGAAAATGTGGAAAATATTTTTTAAGTATTACGTATATCTCTTACCACTTTGGAGTAACAGCTGCTATTTTTGTTTTCAGACTTTTTCATGCATATATATAAACATAATAATTTCTTTTAATTGGGATTATATTGCATGTCATGTTCTGTATGTAGCATTATATTACAAACATTTTTACATGTAATTGTCAAAATGCAATTTTTTTCTCTTATGTAATAAACAATACATTGTAATGGGTATGCCACAATTTCTTTAACTTTCCTTGTTTGGGGACATTTATGTTGTCCCCAGGATTGCAGTAGTATGTATTTGGCTGTGTAAACATCTGTGTGTGTATGTGTGTGTGTGTGTGTGTGTGTTAAACCATTTCCTTATTTTTCAGTATAAGCTCTTAGAAATGGATTAATGACTAAAGAGCAAGACTATATTGAGGACTCCTGACAAGGTGTCCAACTGGCTTTCAGCAACATGGTACCAACTTCATCTTCACTGGAAATATATAACAGTATATGAGAGAGCTTATCTTACTATATTCTCCAAGGTGTTGAATCTTACAGTGCTTTTATATTTTAACACCATTCTCCCCCTCTCATTGTTAAGGAAACAAGGAAATTCCTTGAAGGAACTTATTATTTTCGTATGACATCCTTCTTAAAATATATGAGTCAGCTTTTCAGAAAAGTAAAAACCAGTGTATCACTTTTATGAGATGAGTAGTGGAATTAACATTCATTAACATTGCATTACAATGCTTGTCAATCTCACAATTTTTCTTTTGCTAATATACAAATTACCTGCTCTAAATAGTCTCTGATTCTGATCCATGATCACATAAAAATTTTGTAAGATTTATTTTTTTAAGTAGGCATCATACACAGCATGGAGTCAGCATCAAACTTACGACCCTGAGATCAAGACCTGAGCTGACATCAAAAGTCAGAGGCTCAATTGTCTGAGCCACCGAGGCACCCTTAAAAGATTTTTAAGGCCCGGTTTGTGAAATGGTGAATTCTTCTTTCTTTCTCATGTAATGTGTTTGGCTTATTTCTTTTTCACTTAATGATAGGTCTCCAGTAGAAACTGTTACCTGGTAAGAAGAGACAATTACTTAGCTACAAATATCAAGTATAATTTTATAGACTGAATAGTTAAAACCGAAGACTTATTCTAGGATCTACAGCCTGTTTAGATCCCTCTTGTAAATAGATATATTTTTTAAATATTTTATTTATTTATTTGACAGAGAGCGAGAGCACAAGCAGGGGAGCAGCAGAGGGAGAGGGAAAAGCAGACTCCCCACTGAGCAGGAAGCCTGATATGGGACTTGATTCCAGGACCTTGGGATCACAACGCAAGCCGAAGGCAGACACTTAACCAACTGAGCCATCCAGGTGCCCTGTAAATAGATTTTTAGATACATCTATATTTAGATAAATCTAAAAAATAGGTTCCCTGTTTTTTAATTGTGTTATATCAGAGACAAAACTAAGACACAGGTTAAGTGCTAGGGTCTTTCTATTTTCGTGAGTTCTACAGAATGCTGAGCCTTCTGGTCTTTCTTTGATGATTCTGACCTTTAACCAAATGACTGATGTGCTCCTGCTGGTCTAGCACCAATGAGTGGTCTAGCCTCAGATAGCCTGTGAGGCAGTAGGGCCCTTGGTCCTCAAGATAATTCGGGCAGGGCCAACATCTAGGGGTCAATGTTAAATCAGCTTTCAGTGGGTATATTCAAGAAGAAAAGTGGTAAAGAAGCAGACAAAAAGTTGTACTGTTTGAAGCCAACGAGGGGTTCAGTGTGCTGTGAATGAGGCCTACAGGAGCCTGTCCAGAGGCTGTGATTAAAGGTGATTTAAAGATCAATAATGCATATTCGCTAGATATTGCAGGATGTTATCAAACTGTGTTGAGATGATGACAAGTGGTAGGGAGAGGCTACGTGCACATCTGTTCCAGCCGGTGCCTGGATGTTTGCAGGTGGAGGTGGCTGTTAGCTTCTGAGTCAAGAAAACAGGTGGAGAGTAAAGCCGCGACCCAGGAAAGACACTTGGACGGGGAAGTTACTGTCAGAACCACCTGACATGACCTTGGGCATGAAGAATGGCTTGAGGACAGTAAAGAGGAGCAATCTTGAGTTTTCTTTGTAATTTAAATAAATCTGACTTGAGGCTTCCTCAGGTCTCTACGTCAGTATCCGTCCGTGTCCGTACTTTTCCCCACGCAGGCATCTGGAGGAGACTGGGGGCAGTGGGGAGAACGATGCCTTCTGCATCAAAGGAAGCGGGTCTCAGAGGTGCCAGCCCTGCGAGGAGATGAGAGGTCAGCCGGGTTGTCTGGATCCAGTTTTTACCAAAATGATGGACCAGAGAAAGAAGGAACCTTAGACAGTCTGACCTAGTTACATTTGCATTTTCCCAGGAAAAATGAGTAAGTGGTGGAACGGTCACACTCTTAAGGCTGCTTCTAAGTTTGAAATTTCTCTGTGATGTTATTTCAGCCCCGTATATGCTTTTCTTCTTTTGAAAGCTGTAAAATTCCTCAGAAACACTTGGAGTCGTTTTCTGGCGCAGAGAGGAAGAAGGCGGGAGAAACAATGACACTGCGTTCAGGGCTGAAAAGAGAAGAAAGCTCAACTGGGGAGTGCAGGGCGATGCTAGAAGAAAGCCAGGGTCCCACCTGGATCCTCTGGGAGAAAAGGATGAAAAAGGGAACTGGCTTGGCAAGGAGACCTGTCCCCAGCCATCTGCACATGCAGGAGAAGCTGGCCACCGAAGGCACTGCACGTTCCCAGGCAGGAACGACGGGTGGCACTCAACAGCGGAGAAGAAAAAAATCATCAGATACTGACACGTTCTTTAAGATCATGAAGTTGATTTTTATTTAGGGGTGCCTGGGTGGCTCAGCGGGTTAAAGCCTCTGCCTTCGGCCCAGGTCATGATCCCAGGACCCTGGGATGGAGCCCCGCATTGGGCTCTCTGCTCAGTGCAGAGCCTGCTTCTCTCTCTCTCTCTCTCTCTCTCTCTCTCTCTGCCTGCCTTTCTGCCTACTTGTGTTCTCTGTCAAATAAAAAAAAAAAAAAAAAAAAAAAAAAAAAGATCATGAAGTTTACTTTCCCCAAAGAATCTTTTTAAAATCCCACACTGATTTGGCAACTTTCTCATTATCATGCCCTGTGGCACAGCAGCACGTAAGGCCCGGGTGGTTTCCTGAGGGGAAATCCCGATCTCCTGGATTACATAAAATAAAAACATAAAAGAAGAAGGAGAAAAAGGAGCAGAGGTAGAAGAGGAAGGAGAAGGAGAAGTACAACCTTCTAGCCACATTTGTTGGGAGGATCCAGTGACTGGGCCTCTGAAGCTCTTCGCGGATCCCCTGGCCTGGAGCAGGTGTTTGCTCAATGCCGTCGTTGCTTCTACTGACATAGTTGTGCGAGTATCTCGGGATTAGGCGCTGAGTACCCAGGGCCACACTGGCTTTGTCGGGGAGAGGGTCATCCAAACTCAGTGGAGTGTGGTGGAGACTGCTAGATGTTTTTTGCATCAAACATCTCTTAGGCGATGCTTGAGATCTTTCAGCCTCCTCTGTCTCAGACTTTGGCCTCTTGTCTGGGCCCAGCTGCTGCTGGAGTGTACCAGCTCTGCCCGTCTTCTGACTTCACGCAGATGCCATGTGATGGTCACGCCCCTCAGGACCTGTGCCATTTGCGGGCTGACTCCCCTTGCTGAGGTTTCCCTGTTGTGGAAAGAGTCCTTAAAAGAATGGACATGCCCTTTTCTTTCTCAGAGCATGAGCAGGGGGGAGGACCAGAGGGAGAAGCAGACCCTGCTGAGTGTGGAGCCCAAGGCAGGGCTCGATCCCAGGACCCTGAGATCATGACCTGAGCAGAAGACAGACATCTAACCAATGAGCCACCCAGGCACCCCTAAGAATAGATAGGCTTTTCTCTTTTTTTTTCCCCCTCCTGGTTTTGATGTGAGCATGATGGCTGGAGCTAGGGCAGCCCTTTTGGCCACGAAGTAGAAGCCGTATGTTGAGGACGGCGGAGCGCAAAGACAACAGGAGCTGGGGTCACTGCGGAATGGGCAGGCAGCACACCAGGTCTAGACTGACTATCTGGATATGATTTTGAGAAAGAAAAGTTTCTATCTTTTTAGAAGACTATTATGTGGGGTTTTCTGTCACTCTCTGCTAAGCTGAATCCTAACTATTCAACTAGAAAATAGGCCTTCCATACGAATGAAATGAAGGGAAAGGGAGAAAAAACATCATCATGTGTGAGTTCAGAAGCATGGAACAGCGGCACTGGATCCAGACGTCAGTGTTTTTACCAACATCACATTCTATCATCTCTTCTAAATTGAGGGTATGCGAGCCAGATGCCCAGTGACTTGGTCACCTTTGAGATAACAGAATACTGACATTCCAGACTAGCAAAAAGCAAACAAAACACTCTCCATCCAGAAAGCTGACCTGTCAGTGCTTCTCATCTATGTGTGTGTGTTTTTTTTTTAAAGATTTTATTTATTTATTTGACAGACAGAGATCACAAGCAGGCAGAGAGGCAGGCAGAGAGAGAGGAGGAAGCAGGCTCCCTGCTGAGCAGAGAGCCTGATGCAGGGCTCCATCCCAGAACCCTGAGATCACGACCTGAGCCGAAGGCAGCAGCTTAACCCACTGAGCCACCCAGGCGTCCCGCTTCTCATCTATGTTAATGTTTGGTATTAGTCGCAGTAGTATTTACTGTGGGTCAGGCTCTGTGCTGAGCTCTCCAAATAGAAAACCCAGGCAACCACGCTCTGTGAAGGAAATGTCTGAGAGGGTCAGAGCACTGGCCTGGGATTCCAGTTGAGAAGTTTACCAGCATCCTGGCTAAGACAGTAGCCAAGTTAGGGAGGAGGGGGTGGGCTGTAAGACTCCTTAAGAGATGATATTCACAGGACTTTATGACTGACGGAAGCAGAGGCTGAAGGGGTTCAGAATTATTCTCAGGTTTCTAGGATGGAGGTCTGGCTAGGAGATGGCTTCACAAATTGAGAGGGAACACACACGAAGGAAGAGAAGGAGAAGGAAGGGGGGAGGATGAGGCTTAGCAGAGAAGGTAGAGAAGATGATGGGTTCCACCCTGGGCATGTTGAATGTGAGTTATCCCTGGGCACCAAGGAGAGATGGAAACAAGAAATGAACAGACGAGCCTGGATCTCGGGGAGAAGGCTTGGTTAGAACACTTGTGGAATGATTTTGTAATGTTTTGTTTGTGACGTTGTGCTTCCCAGTAGACTGAGTTTTGTGGGGGAGGAATAGCCTTGCTAATCTTGTATTCCTGGAACTTAGAACTGAGCCTACAACATAGTCAATGCTCTATGAATGTTGGGGCAGTGATTGGCAGTAAAATAAATGAATGAATGAATTTCAATCCATCAAAAAGTTACACATTTTTGTCATCTCAAGTTGCGACTCCATATATGTTCGAATGGAAACATGTTTACAGAGCTCGGTTGGCTGCAGAGTACCATGGATGGGGTCCATTGTGTTTTCATGAGCTTCTGCAGGCTGGCCTCAGCACAGAGCCACCCTTCAGTTATGGCCACAGGAAAAAAAAGAAAAACACCTTTCAAATTCCAAAGAAGCTGATAGCATACCTTTGGACCAAAAGGTCCTTCACTAGTTGGGAAAATTGTTCTTTTGGGTTTTTTCCCCATGAAGAATTGTCCATAGCATCTAGCAATGCACCTGGAAGCACCGACTCACGGAGAACTGAGAGGAGGTCAGAGCAGTGGATTGTCACCACCGCATGCGTCAGGGCCACCTGGTCACCCTCTTTTCAAGTCAGAGCGTTGTGCCCAAAGAAGGAGTTTTGAGGACAGGAACAGAGGCACAGCCCAGTGATTTGGAAAATATTCCCAAGACTAATAAGTGGACTAAATCCAGGACCCAAGCAGATTTGCAAAGGGCCTACAGTTTGTCCTCTTCCCCCCTTTCATCACCCGTAGTTATCAGTAACAGCAAAGGATTTCCTGGGAACAGCCAATTCTGATTCAGACCATCTCCAGCTTTTCTGTCATCATTACATAGATGTTATTATCGTCTTGATGAGAAAAGTATTCATACATTCAATTACTAACTTATTTTTTTTCTTTTCTTTTCCTGAAGTATATAGAAGCTCCCCCAGCATGAGCCCACTGAAGTCTCGCTCATGCCTCTGGGTGAGGCTTCTAGAATGCTCTGTCCATGAATGAAACTGGCAGGCCACAGGCTGCCTGGCAGGGATGAGGACGGACCGCAGTGACTAAGTCATTAATTCCCATGTTGTGTAAAAGCGATTTATAGTAAAAGTTGCTTTTGAACTGTTTTGAGTAATGGCGGGTTGTATGCTTTGAGGCTCTCCAGAGAAAAACAGAACCAATAGAGAAATATATGAGAAGATGTATTATAGGAATTGGCTCAGGCAGTTATGGAGGCCAAGAAGTCCCATGATCTGGGGTCTGCCAGCTGGAGAGCGAGGGGAGCCAGTGGTATCCTTTAGTCTGCGTCTGAAGGCCTGAGACTCGGAGTACAGTGGTCTGTCTCCCAGTCCACGCCTGAACAAAGGGGCTGCTGGCGTAAGTCCTGGAGTCTGGCGGCCTGGGAACCAAGAACTCAAGAAGAGTGCAAGAAGAGAAGATGGATGTTCCAACTCAACAAGAAAGAGAATTAGCCTTTCCTTCACCTTTTGTTCCATTTGGACCCCCAAGAGATTGTGTGAGACCCGCCTACACTGGTGGAGGCAGCTCTCTTCCCTCAGTACCTGGAGCCAAATGTTAACCTCTTCCAGAAACACCTTCACAGACATGCCCCTCGAAATATTTTTTTTTAAAGGTTTTGTTTATTTATTTGACAGAGAGATCACAAGTAGGCAGAAAGACAGACAGAGAGAGATGAGGAGAAGCAGGCTTCCCACTGAGCAGAGAACCCGATGCGGGACTCAATCCTAGCCCCTGGGATCATGACCTGAGCCAGAGGCAGAGGCTTAACCCACTGAGCCACCCAGGTGCCCACCCCCCGAAATATTTTTAACCAGTTATCTGGGTACCCCTTAAACCAGTCAAATTGACAAATAAAATTAACGATCACAGATGTATTTCAGGAAATAAGTGGCCAAGTCCCAAAGTAAACAAACCCGTGCGAGGACTTCATTATTTTACTACAGTAACCATACCTAGACATTATAAACCATTGGTGTTGCCAAAAGCAATATTCAAAAAGTATGAGTGATTTTCTCTGCACTTAATAAATGCATTGTGTTGGGACTCAGACTTGAGTACACCAAATTGAGAGCAGCAGATTGTAATTAACATGAGATTTGGAGTCAGGAAATCTAGATTTTAGTCTCACACTAACTTCTTGGGTCATTTCATTCATTCAGCAAATATTTATTGAATATCATATAATGCATCGTGCTAAGTGCTAAGACACAAGAGTGAAAAGAAATTGACATTGTATCCACATTTATAGACTGGTGGTCTAATAGGACAGACATCAACTTTTTAAAAATCCGTGAATTAACAATACAACTGTTATGAAGTCCTACAAAGACAAGTCACATGAAGGTTGTGCCAGGGTGGCAGGTGGCCCGTGCAGGCTTGACTGGGATTGAGAGCTGAAGGATTATCCGGTGTCAACTAGATCAGTGGGGCAGAGGGAGCTGTATATGCAAACTCCTAGTGGCCCTGAGAGAGGACTGGCATATTCTAGGAATTATGCATGGTCAGAATGGCTTGAGCTTGGAGAATAAACGCAAACCAATGACCAATGTTAGGAGGTCAACCAATGGGTCTGGGGAGAGGAAATGGGAAGCCGATGTGAGATAGTCATAACTACGTTTCAGCGCATTAATGCTGGGTTCAATATTGGGAAATAATTCTTGGGGGCACGTGAGCTGACATGAGAAGACCAGTTGCCAGCCTATTGCTGGTCCAGGAGAGAACCATCGTGTGATCTGGTTGGAGGTGGTAGAGATGGGAAAGATGAGATTGAGGCAAGAGGAGGTAAGAGCCGTAGGATTAAGGAATAGGTTGGGCATGAAGGAGGTGAAGGAGAGGGCAGTGTTAAGGAGGGCTCCTGTATTTCTTGTCAAGACGGAATAATGGAAGCTCCCAGACTGTGAGCTCACAAACTCTGCAGATCCTCATTTCTGCTTCTGCGAAGTGAGGGGCAGACTCTTCTTTGAAGTCCTGTCCAGATTCAAAACTATTTGACTGTATTCCAGAATTCAATCACTTTTTGAAACTAAAGATGCCCCAATTTGAGTGGAAATCCTCATAGATCAATGCTTTAGTTATCTGTCGTTACATAAAAATAGTGCCCAAGCCTTAGTGACTTAAAACAACGTTACCTCATGATTGCTGTGGGTCAGGCAGTCCGGAGCTGCTGAGCTGGGTGGTTCTGGCGTGGGGGGTCTTTCAAGGGGTGGCATTCAGGTTCTTGGCAGGGGCTGCAGTCGCCTGACCGTTTGCCGGGGCTGGAAGAGTCATCGGGTTCCACAGTGGCTTACTCACGCGGCTGTTCGAGGAAGGCCTCAGGTCCACACTGGCTCCCGGCAGGAGGCCTCCAGTTCCTACCATGGATCATCTCCAGAAACTGCTTGAGCTTCCTGGTGATGGGGCCTCTGGTTTGCCCCAAAGCAGGGGATCCCAGAGAGAGCCAATGAGGAAGCTGCAGTGCCTTTTAGGATCTTGTTTCAGGGGTCACATACCATCATTCTACTTTTCTGTTTGTTAGAAGCAAGTCACCATCTAGCCCACACTCGTGGAAGAGGGGAACCAGGTCCCACCTCTGCAGGGAGGGGTATCAGGGAGCCCACGGATGTATGTGAGAACCACCACAGAAGAGCTTTAAGTCTCCTACACAAGACCCTTCATGAGGGCCGGACACCTTTCCTCCAATAATAAATAATAACTGTGGTATTACATTTAACTAAATTAAAATACAACTAAAGGGTTACAAACTAGAAAACAGCTGTCTAGAATATTCAGTGCTAAAGTTCTAAAGGGTGAATATTTATTCACTTATTTACTTATATGTTGGGGCACCTGGGTGGCTCAGTGGGTTGAGCCTCTGCTTTTGGCTCGGGACATGATCTCAGGGTCCTGGGATCAAGCCCTGCATAGGGCTCCTCTGCTCAGCGGGGAGCCTGCTTCCTCCTCTCTCTGTGCCTGCCTCTCTGCCTGCTTGTAATCTCAGTCAAATAAATAAAATCTTTAAAAAAAAATACTTATATCTCTGTCATGAGAGAAGGACAAAGCTTACTGAGTCATAAACAAATGGATATTTGGGTCAAGTATTATGAAACACTATGAAGTGATTCTCTGTACACAATTACTTTCTGTATAGGTCATTAGATACATAATAAATTCTAGAAATTACTTGTTATATATGAGAACCAAATATTTTACGGGTGAGTCAGAATCTGAATCAGAGTTGAAGAATTTTAGAGCTTGAAGAAAGTATACAGATGGTCAGTCTAATCCAGCTCCCCATTTAATAGTAGAGAAAACTGGGAGTTGATAGAAATTTTTTTTTAAATTGTTTTTTTTTTTTTTTTCCTAGAGCTCTCACACAGTTAGTGGGTGGAAACCACTTTTGATGGGGTGGCCATTTCCCAATAATATTGGAGAGGGGAGTCAATGCTCTTTGAGATCTTCTGGTCCTGAAAATCCCTGAGGCCTTCAGACAAGCTCTAGGCAAGAGAGTCAACATTCTCCTACAACAGGGGTCACATTCTCCTTTAACACTCTCTGCAAGTAAGTTACAGACTAGCTCATCGCATCTTCCAAGGTCATTTAGCAACTTGTTTGTAGGAATTGGGACTAAAGCCAAGGTTAGGAACTCCCTCATTTAGACTCTCCACTCTTGTTGCTTACCTCTGAAATTCTATTGCCTTTTATCACAAACTAACTGGCTTTTCTGTTATACAAGCAGAAAGGATTAAGTAACAACTTTTACCTTGTCATCGTTGAAGAGTAATATGCTCATATCTGCAAACACATTATGAATTATGTACTTACGTAATTTGATCTTTGATAGAGAATAAAGGCAGGAGCAGACCTGCGGTTTCCCTAGTCTTCCTTTCGGTACGTTACCCATCAAACTTCTGTTGACTGTACTGAAATTTTATAGCTTATATCAGCAATTAAATTTGTATGGCCTTCTAGGCATACAAAGCAGATGATAAGACAGTTTTATTTACTTTGTCTCTTTTTACTGAGGGCCATTATACTGGAGAGCACACTGTGAATATGTACTTAAATATGCAGGATAGTGGAATCGGGTATGAAATACCACAGTTCATAATAGAAAAGTCTATTTTGTGATTTTACATCTTTATAGCTTTTAAAAAATAGTGAATAAATTTTTAATGGAAAAATACATCAGTATATAATGATGCTTAGATTAACTTAATATCTAATATTTAATATTTAAATCCTTGATTTGAACAAAACTGTATTTTCTGAAGATGCAGCTAGAAATAAAAGGCCTGTTTTAAAGATGTTACTGATGTTCATTTATTCAGTGAGAATTTATTGGATGTCTCATTCGCTGTAGCTCTGATTTCCAGTTACTGAATATATGCTTGCTCCTAGATTACCCATAGAGACTTCAAATCAGCATTTCTGTAACTTGCCTAATTATCTTCACTGCTCCCTTCTACTTTTTTATACTTCCTATTTATCTTAATGGTAACCATTGGAAACCCTGACATCATTTTCACATATTCTTTTCTCTTACTTCTTGAAGCCTATCTCCAAAAAATTTTTAAAAAGATTTTATTTATTTATTTGACAGACGGAGATCACAAGTAGGCAGAGAGTCCTCTCTGGCCTGGACTTTTACAGCAAAACTAAGGTGTCCCGGACGATCTTACCGATCACTGAGACACAGAACCACTCTTCCAAGTCATCCACGTGGCTGCCTGTTACTTTACTAACACAAAGGGGAACCCATTATTCCCCTTCTGACTACCTTATATGGATTCCTACTTCCTTTAGGATGAAGGGCAAATTCTGATCTTCACAAGCAAATCTCAACTTACCTTTCTGGTCATAAACATCCTTATCTCAATATCAACCCTATCTTGCTATGCAGTCTTCAGAGTTGATTGCTTTTTCCCTCTTCCCCCTTAGGGATCCCTCTACTCACGGGTTCAAACCACCCCCCCACCCCCCACCCCCTACACCCCACCCTGCCCTTCCTCTGAAGGACTTTCTCTTCTCCAGGCAAAGTGAACCACCCTTCTTTTTTGTCTCACTTGATGCGATGGGTCTATCTTTATTACAGTTCATATGGCGCAACTGTTTGTTTGCCTTTCTCATTACAGAATCCAGAGGGCCGGAGACTAGTCTTACTCAAACTACCAAGCGGCATGGAACTCAATGTTTATTCTAGATGGGAAAGCCTTCCATTTACAAACCACACTTGCAAAAAGGAGTTTTCTTCAAGAAGGAATTTTATATGTGCTAGTGAGATAAATGCTTTGTAACTATCATTGGACTTCTAGAATCCAGAATTAGTATGTTATGGTGGAGTGCAATCAGATTGTAGCATAGAAGAGTTAGTAATAGATTGAAATAGATTGCTTTTGGTCTTTTTTTTTTTTTTAAGATTTATTTATTTGAGAGAGGGGTGCTCTCAGGACTCTGAGATCATGACCTGAGCTGAAACCAAGAATTGAACGCACCACCCAGGTGCCCCTGGTCTGTCTTTTTCATGCATATTAGGTAGGGGTTATATGAATTTTTTTGTAACTACTCATAATATCATCAGATTGTTTTTCTGAATGAATGTAGTTTCAGCAAATATGTGAACCTTCCCCCTTGAAATCTGAAATGTTGGGATAAAACTGAGAAAGAAAATTTTCAATTAAGTCACTCATATTTCATTAAAGATGCATATATTTGATGTAAGGAACAAAAGAAAACAATGATGTGTATAGATGACAGTTACACTGACCCCTGACTATAAAGTTCTGCCGGTTCAGTTCATTAGTTTTTCACAGAATAACCTCACACTTAGGAAACAGTGGCTATGCTGCTTTTGTGTCATTGATGATCCACACTATAGTAAAACTAAATTTAAATAATTGTTTTATACTGTAAAAGTAAGAAAAAAAAAAACCCTGAAGAATAGAATAAAGGAAAAAAAATCCATAGAAAACTGTGCAGCCAACCCTGGGTTTCAATCTTTTTCGTTTTCCTAACACTTCATACTGTTTTGTTTTTGTTTTGTTTTGTTTTGAGAGAGTGTGTGGGCATGGGGCATGGGGAGAGAGGCAGGGACGGAGGCAGAGACAGAGTCTCAGGCAGACTCCCCACTGAGCACAGAGCCTAAAAACCCTGAGATCATGACCTGAGCCTAAAACAAGAGTTGGACACCCAACTAAGTGAGCCACCCAGACCCCTCTTCGTTGTTTCTTTTAAACATATATGTGATCATAATGCATGGATAGTTTTGTAACTTGTTTCCTCCCTCTAATACTACAAAAAGTACCCATGTGATACACATCACATAAACATTTAAAGTCCTCACCCAAAATGTTACAGAGCATATATGGTTACCTTTAAGATACTTCGTTTCCAAAACAAACAAACAAACAAACAAACAAAAAGAGACTTCGTTTCTGTGTTTAACTTTTGCATCTTATAAATACTATTGTGATCTACAGTTTATGAATAAAGCTTTTGCTCTATTTTGGATGACTTCATTCAGGAAGAATTCCAGATATGGGATTATGGGTTACAAGAGGATGCACATTTTTATAGGTTGAATCACTGTGCCAAATTGCTTTCTAAATAGGTTGTTTCAGTTTACACTCCCACTCACAATGTCTGAGAGTACCCTTTTTATCTCACCACCCTTGAATGTTATCTTTTACTTAAATATTTACTAATATGATAGCCAACTGAAATGTCACATTTTCTGGTCTGTTTGTAGAGTTTAGGATAAAATCAAGGCTCTGGAGTCAAATATAACTAGGTTTGGTCATTGCTCTGCCACTTCCTGGCTGTGTTACAGATTACTTAACTCCTTTGAGGCTCTTTATTCGATGATTTTTTTTTATTTTTTTTTATTTTTTATTTTTTTTATTTTTTTTTTTTTAAAGATTTTATTTATTTATTCGACAGACAGAGATCACAAGTAGGCAGAGAGGCAGGCAGAGAGAGAGAGAAAGGGAAGCAGGCTCCCTGCGGAGCAGAGAGCCCGATGCGGGGCTCGATCCCAGGACGCTGAGATCATGACCTGAGCCGAAGGCAGCGGCTTAACCCACTGAGCCACCCAGGCGCCCCTCGATGATTTTTTTTTAAAAAGGGGTCAATGCTAATATTGACCCCAAACACAGGGTTGTTGTAATTATCAAAAGAGATGCTCATGTGAAAAGCCTGTTGCTCTAGTGCCTAGCATGTGACAAACGATAGGGAATCCTTTGTTTTTATTGCAAAAGTATGTAAAAGTGTGTATGTTGCATACTTTTGCTTGATTAGTGTACTCTCCAGGAATTTACCTAATACTTTGACTATCTTTACTCATGCAACTTGATTGTGGAAGGTTGAACAATTACCTGCCTGATCCTTGCACCCTGGGGATAAAGTCAGGGAGTAATCTTTTAGTTAAGAAAAAGCACACACCTGGTTCCCATCCTTGAGGAATTTGCCATCTAAAGACCTTTAACTCAAAGGGTTTTTAATTGTTCAGATAGGTCGCAGAGGGCAATGGGGGAGACTCACTGAAGCTGGGATGGAGCTTAGTGAACCTAAGTGAAAGAGTTTCTGGAAACGCTACCCTCTCAGGGAAGACAAATGCTAACGCAGGAAGGATAGGAATTATTTGTTCTATAAAAGTTAAGTACACTCTTGAGATTTTATTTGAATCTCAAGTTTGTTCATAAAAGGTAAACTACAGGAAGACTGCAAACGGGGCAAGCTGGACCGATCTGGTTTTGTGCACTACCGTTCATGTTTACTCCTAGCAGGTGTTGCTCTTTGAATCCCAGAAGACACGGAGAGGATGGGAGAACAGAGACTAGGAAGAGTCTGTCTAGTCCCAACCACTGACTAAAGAGAGCGGCCTGGGGTTAGGCGAGGACCAACTGTCTAACCTCCAATTCTAGGATAATTTAGGTTTGGCTGCTTTTGGGGGGCCTCAGTTCCAGTTTTTCCTTCTTGGTCAACTCCCCCCCAAAAATGTCGGTGGTAATAAAAAATGATCAAATATCCTTGTCTAAAGGATAAAAATCTGCACTCGCGACTGGGGACATGACCATCGAGGTTTTGGTGGAGTTATCCGAAAAAGCAAGTTTTCCTAGTTGGGTAAAAACTGCTACAATCATTAGACACAAATTTCTCTAAGATAGGTCGGTTTCCGTCTCCTGGTCCTGGATTCTCCAGCTGAGCGGCCAAGTCATACCCGATCGGTTCAGGATCCCCTCCGGGAAGAGGAGTCCCTCCTCGGGGGCGATGGAAACGCCCTGGGCGAGTTTTCTGGCACCAGCGGGAGTTTCAAGTTTCCACTGGCGGGGGGGGTGGGGGGGTGGGTTGCGGCGGGCGCCCTCACAGCCCGCGTCCCTGCAGCCCAGTCCCGCCAGGAAGGGCTTCCCGCCGCGCTCCCTGTAGGAGGCCCACCCTCGCGCGTCCCCACCCCGCTCCACGACCCCCGGCGACGCGGCGTGCGGCGGTCCGGAGCGAGCGCGGGGGGCGGGGCGCGGGCGGCCCTCACGGCGGCGGCGGCGGCGGCGTTGGCGCTCAGGCCGCGGCGCGAGGCCGGCCGGCCGGCAGGGGGAGGCGGGGGGCGCGGGGCAGCCCCGCCTTTCCCCCCGAGGAGCCGCCGGGCGGCCATATTGCGGAGCTGTCTGCGGCGGTGGCGGCGCCTCTCGTCTCCGGCGGCCCAGCGCTTCCCACCGCCGCCTGTCCCTCCTGCCGCCGCCGCGACGCCCGGCGCCGCCGCGCAGCGCCCCAGCCGCGCTCGGGGCGGGAAGGAGCCGCTCGCTCTCAGGGTAAGCCGCCGGCGCCCTCCCTTCCCCCACCCCTGTTCCCCAGGCGGCGCCGGAGACGCTGAGGTGGCGGCGAGAAGTTGCGGGGCCCGCGCTGTCCGGCGGCCGCGCCGCGAGGGCCTCGCGCGTCTCTCTGTTCGCGCCCCGCGGGCCGCGGCGCCGCCGCTCTAACGGCCCGGCGGGCCCGGCCGAACCTCGGGGCAGGCGAGAGCGGCGGGGCGCGGCCCGAAGCAGGCGCCGCGCGTTTCTGCTCCGCTCGGGCGCGCGGGCCGCCCTCGGGGTGGGCCCTGGACCCCCCAGCTCCGCGGAAGCCGCGGCTTCCCGCCGCCTGGGCGCGGCCCCAGCGCGGCCTGGCCGGTGCCTTCAGGGGACTCTGAAAATCCAGCCCGCGCGGGTAGAATTACGTTTTGCAGTCTGTGTGGGGGGATTTATTAGAACTTCTTCCCCAACCCACCGCCCCCCCCCCCCCCGGCCTCCCGTTTGAAAGTAAGGGTGTTGAATTACTAGAGAGCGTGCGTTCTCCCTAGTGGCAAGAGGGATGTTGCATTCCGGGGTTTGGGGCGCGGAGCGGCTCCCGGCACCCGCACCCGCAGGCCGGCGGCTCCCGGCCGGCCCGCTCGCTCTACCTGCTGCTGCTGCTGCTGCTGGGGCTGCGGCGGCCTCGGAGCCGCCCAACTTTGCCCGGCCCTGCGGGCAGCCCGGCCTGGGGTCTCAGACCCCACCACCCAAGTTGAGGACCTTACGGTCCCCCCCTCCCGGGACGGCTTCTCAACTTCATTTCCGGGCTCCCTCCGAAAGAGGGGCGCTGGGTTCTGTCCGTTCAGTGAGGCGCCTCGCTTCCCGTACAGGTACGGCAGGATTCTTCAGCCCTTCCCAGCATTTGGTTACCCCCCCCCACCCCCCACCCCAAGGAGTGGTGGTGATTAATGAGATTGGGAATGTGAAGTCAGTTTCACCAGAGATAAATTTAAAAATAGAGTTGAGAATGTGTAGAGGACGTTTTAATCAGTCCTGTGGCCCTAAGGCTGGCATGATGCAAATGTAAAAGTCGACGATAATCAGGGTTTATTTGATACAGGAGTACTTGGACATCCACATTGCAATCTATTGTTTCGGAAGCATACATTTTTTAGAACACTAAATACTCTTTTATATTTCAGACGGAGCTCTGAATAAACAATTGCCCCGTTCATTTGGCTGGGTAAATAAATAATGGCCTAATCCATTCCTCAAAACAGCATTATTAGATTTGAGAAGAGATTACTATTCAGGATTGCACTTTAAAAAAAAAAAAAAATTTCAGAACTCCGGTGTGTTTTATCTTTCGGAGACTAATAGGATAAAAATGTGGCAAATGACAAAGGGTAGAACACTCCTTTTGAAGTTAATAATAATGCTTTAAAAAAGGATTGTCCTGACTTTATTTCTTTGCTTAATCACTTTTTTATGTAGGATGGAATTTAACAAGCAGTTGATATATTATTATTAAGGAATGAATAGATACACATTGCAGTTCTTTACAGTTTTATTTCAATGAGGCAAAATTTGATTATGACATTTAGAAATGTTAAATTCTTGTGGATTATACATTGTTTTGTTCCTGCCTGTAGCCCTACACATGGAAGATTGTGTAGGAGAGACTCAGAAATATTTGTAGAAAAAGATAATTAATTTTGATGTGAGTAAAGTATGTTGAGTCTTTTGTTTTTAGACTTTGTCATTGCTTAACTGGAACTTAAACTGATTATTCTTTTTCCTGGTGGTAAGAGATGACAGACTTGGCTCTTCTCTCCCTGTCAGTAGTCTCAGGGAGGGGAGCAAGGGTTGTTTCTTGTTGATTGCTTTACCATTAGGAAGAGCAGAATTGGATTTTATTCATTTTTATCTTTGGCATTTTGTTGAAATGAAGTCTTTATATATTTTTATTTTAATTTCAGTTCTTAATCTTTTAATATAATTTGTGTAGAGTCTAATTAGAGTCTCCAATGTGGAGTGACGGTGGGAATCTTGTTTTTTCATCCATTTTTAATTTAATGCATTTTAACTTAGGCCATTAAAAATGGCAAATTTTAACCAATGTTTCCCAAAGACCAAAGCCTAAAAAAAATGTGTCCTGTGAAGATTGCGAAGACTGAGAGACTGAGCTGTGCCAGTGGAGCATACCTGATAGGGTAAAACTAACATAATTTTATTCTACTTCTGTGAATCTGGGAACTCAAAGAAGGCACCCTGTCTTCGAAAGGTTGCGCCTCCAGCAGACCAAAAGCTAATGGACACTTGGTCACTACCCCGATGGTACCCATGGGGTGATAGACTCAGGGGACCTGGGTTAAGTTGCTGTGGACTCCCCTCTTACAAGGTTATTTTAAGCCTTGCAGTGTTGTTACTCATGGCTGAGGTTCTTCCAGATGGTCCCTTATTTTTGCAATCAGTGAAGCTCACCTCTTCCATGATCGAAGTGTCCAGTCTGACCAGAGAGTTCCTTAGTTTTTAGCCTCTTTCACAGACTCCTGCTTTTCTTACTTATTTAGTTCTTGGTATATTTCTTTATTTTAATTTCTGTTGAACATAAATATTAAACCATTTTTAAAGACTATAAAAGTAATACACTTTATGACAAACGTTAAAAATCTAGAAAGATGTAAAGGGAAAATAAAGTCTCTTACTCCCCAAAACTACCCCCCCACCTGTTTCATCATGTTTTTCGTAAGTGATAATTGATATTAGCACTTCCTTCTGTACGGAAAATGACAATACTTATGCAAGGATGAACCTATACTTTATCTCGTATTTGTGATTTTTAAAGTCTATAAAAACAAGGTTATTTTGTAACAGACTTTGAAAGGGTATTTGTTTATTACTGTGTTAAACATTAATGTTTCTCAGATTCTTATCAGTTGAATGAAATCACACAATGGGATTTCCTATATGAAATCACACAGTGTGATTTCCTATAATCTCAGTGTGTTTACGTGTTTGTGCAAATTTTCTTGCTTAATGATTGAAGGTGAAATTCAATTTTTGTTTTCTCCCTAGAGTATGGCATATGATTGGTAGTGGAAAGTGGTGTCCTTTGAAAATACGTGTCTTTATATTAGGAACTGATTGGAAAGGAAAAATAGTCCATAGGATTTACTTCTTTCCTCATTGCATTTAATACTGAATTCTAGCTTCAGCTTCCTGGAAAAGAAGGGTTCGGTCAGGTTACAAGTTGTATAGTTTTTTTCTTTGAATAACCAGTGTAGAAATACTTGCAGATTTACTAATTTAAAATACTTAGTTTTATTCAATAGGTAGATGTTATAAATGTGCATATGCATGTTTTGTATTGTTTTTCTGTTATAATATGTATTACTCTATAACAATTCTAAATTGCATTTTGCAGATGTTATATTTAAAGTAAGGTAATGACTTTTTTTTTTTTTTTAACATCAAGCACTCTAATATATTTGAGTAGAATGCTCAAGACATGCTGGGTTACTTTTCTTCCTAATTTATATACATTTGAAGTAAACTGTTTTTGAGTTTTAGTCAAGTTGATTTGTTTGAGAAAGATACTGTCTTTGCTTTAGTCATTTAGAGGAGAGGTCAACGAACTAGTTGGCAGGCCAGATGTGGCCTGCTTTCCTGATTTTGTAAATGAAGTTTTATTGGAACATAGAAATCCCATTTGGTTACATACTATATATGACTGCTTTTGTGAGCTGTAACATCAGAGGCCATATATTTTGCAAAACCTAAAGTTTTCATTCTCTGGCCCTTTACAGAAAAAGTTTGCCAACCACTGATTCAGAGGAAAGAAACCTTGTTGAAGGAGTGTCTTAGGTACAGTATCAAAGAAGGAGGTAGCAGCACATTGTTTTGTTTTCCCCCCATGATTATAGAATTTGTAAAGTTACAAAATTTTAGTATCAGTAAGTGTAACAGATAGTTTTTTCTGAGTTGTAGGTAGTCTCTATGGGCTTTTGGGACCTTAAATTTTTCTTTAATTTGTGGAAAATTGAAGTTAAATAAGACTAGCTGCAATGAAACTGTGAAGTGAGCAATCTTTTTTCAAGGACTTCTGTCACGTAAGATACTTTGGCCTCAATAATAGAAAATTCTCAACCTGGCTTAAATACTGAGGAAATGTATGATCTTATATAATGAAGTCTGGAGGTTCAAGAATAGCTCAGTGACATCAAGGACTCCTCTTTACAGTTCTCTGCTCTGTGGTGTTCCCCCTTAACCTTTATAGTAAGACTGTTTCGTCTTGTTACAATCTGGCTCAGCAGCACTCGCATGCCATCCATACTGCAGTGCTCAGAGGAATGAGAAGGACTCCCCTTTCCAGAAGCCCCCCAACAGATGTCTTCTTAGTTGCATAGGCTGGGATTGGGATATATTATTCCATACCTAGCTAGTCACTGGTAAGGGTAGTGGGATTGCCCTTTTTTCTTTTCTTTTCTTTTTTTTTTTTTAAAGATTTTATTTATTTGTTTGACAGAGAGATCACAAGTAGGCAGAGAGGCAGGCAGAGAGAGAGGAGGAAGCAGGCTCCCCGCTGAGCAGAGAGGACGCAGCCAGCCAGTCCCGAATGAGCACCAACATGTGAGGGCGCCCACTGGCCTCCAGGATCGGCTCGTGCCCTGCCTGCCCCCATCCACGGCCTTGACACACAGGCTCCCACGGCTCACCCGCTACTTGTGGAGGGGCCTGTGTACCCCTGTGGCCCCTGCTATGCAGGGCCCCCCGCAGGGGCATCCAGGTTCGCAGCTCGATTCCAGGACTCTGAGATCATGACCTGAGCTGAAGGCAGAAGCTTTAACCCACTGAGCCACCCAGGAGCCCCTTGGGATTGCCCTTTCTTATGATTCTCCTCTTACTAGATTGTTTTCCTTATTCATATACCAAGTGTTTTGAATTCTTTCTTTCTCCCCACCCAAAGTCACATCCAGTACTGATCTGTTATACATAATCTGGCATGAATATGTCAGTTCCTATCTTCTTGGGTACTACATTTATTTAAATTAAGAAATGAAAAGCATTGATTTCTGCTAAAATACTTAGAAGGCAGGGGTTGACAAACTGTGGCCTGTTAGCCAAATGCAGCCTATTCCATTTTTATAAATAAAAATTTATTTGAACACGGTAGTACATTTGTTTACATATTATCTATGGCTGCTTTCATGCTACAACCCCAGAGTCATTGCAATAGAGACCATATGGCCTTGGAAAACCTAAGAAGTTTACTTGCCCGTCCCTTTTAAAAAAGATTTTTATTTATTTATTTGAGAGAGCAGAGAGAGAGCACCAGCAGGGGGAGCAGCAGAGGGAGAGGGAGAAGCAGGTTCCCTGTTGAGCAAGGAGCCTGATGCAGGGCTTGATTCCAGAACTGAGATCATCAGCTGAGCTGAAGGCAGATGCTTATGAGACTGAGCCACCCAAGTGCCCCTTTACCTGGCCCTTTAGGGAAAAAGTTTGCAGACTTTAAGATAACAAAGGTACATATATACTTCTGTGCCAAATACTCTCTGTATTTGGGGAGTAAGATATTGAGAACTTCACACTAATGGTAATATAGATGTGCTGTACCATGAAGTGTGGTCACTGCCTAAATGCTCTTGTATGTAGGAACGGGAGTTAATATTTAGTGCATCAGTGTTCTAAGCAGAGTCTTCTGTGATGTGAGATTTGAGTGTTGTTTCCTACTTTATTTTTAAAATTTTCCTATTGTTTGTGTACGTTAACTAGTAACTTTCAATAAGTTGAGTAGGTGTTGTTTATAACCAAAAATCCTGGCTAGTGTATGGAATGAGCGGGCACATGAGTGCAACAAATAAAAGGGAGAATGGGGGTACAGGAAATGTCAGCCATGCTTAATTGAATCTGGAACCGGTTGGCTTTTACTGAGTGTGTAGGGCAGATTAAACTTTGTTAGCCATCTTCTGGACTCCTGATATTTAATGATAGAACTGGCATATAACCTTATTGACTGCATGAAAGAGTTTTGTCCAATTTAAGAGATATTTAAGAAACATAATTACTTTATTTCGTCTTGAAAATAAGCTGCTTTAAAGTCCGGTGTTTGGAAACCTATAAAGCGTAGAATGACATGTGAGAATTCAGATCATTTTGGAACTTTGCTTCTTTCCTGCTGCTAAGGTGACTTACATGAATCTGTTTTTACATCTTTGAAAACTTACTATATTAGTTTTTGGTGTTTTCGTAAGTGTTAAATGAAGTACTTGGACTGGATTTAGCTTTCTTAGCTTTTAGCGTTTAAAATTTATCAATGCAAATGGTAATGTATTGTTTTTCTACCCACCTTGGGAACAATATTGATAAGGTGTTCCTTTGAATTTACAGATTTCTTTTAGAAGAGAATCTGAATTCAGTGTGAAGCTTTTTTTTTTTTTTAAGATTTTATTTATTTATTTGATGGAGAGAGAGATCACAGGTAGGCAGAGAGGCAGGCAGAGAGAGAGAGGAGGAAGCAGGCTTCCCAATGAGCAGAGAGCCCAATGCGGGGGCCCAATCCTAGGACCCTGAGATCACTACCTGAGCCGAAGGCAGAGGCTTTAACCCACTGAGCCACCCAGGTGCCCCAAAGCTTTTGTTTTTAATACTGCAATTCTGCTTTATATTTTAAGTTTTAGAAATTTGCTTTGCATTTTCAGTAGCATGTAAAAATTGCTCGAAAATATTGAATATTTCATTTCCTTGAAAATATCTTTGAACAAAAATCACTTTCTACATAAGCAAGTACTTAATACCTTATTTGGAACTGCATATCACCCTTACAGGAAACCCATTTACAGAGGTGATTATACCAGTATTATTTTTTAAGTCGGCTCCTAGCTGGGTGTGGGCTTGAACTCAAAACCCTGAGATCAAGACCTGAGCTGAATGAAGTCTAGAGTTGGACACTTAACCAAGTGAGCCACTCAGGTGCACTGTGATTATACCAATATTAACCTGTACCTTATAATGTTTTTAGAGGTAGTCTTTTGACCTGAAAACAACAGAAGAATGAGCTTTAGCTTTTTGAAAAGCTCTTAAAATTGTTTGAGATGAGCTTAGCTAGAATGTCAGAAAAAAGGCAGAATAGGAAAGCCAGAAGAGCCCTAGGACTAGGGTTTAAAAGGACTTCTGATGGTTAACTAGCTTTATTACTTTGGGCAGGTCATTTATCTGAATATTAAATTCCTTATTAAAAGAATGAGGGATCCTATCTTGGGCAGAGGGAAGAGAGCAGTTATTATGAAGATTAGGTAATAGATGTAAAAGTGTCTAGAGAGCGAGTATTCTACGGATACTTTCTTCATTCACGAGCCTTCTTAATTTTGCCCTTCATTTGCATAATGGAGCTAAAATTTTTTTTGCCCTTTTTGCTTCACTTCGGGAATGACATGGCATTATGTAGCTAAAGGTGCATTAATATTGCTATTAAATTCAGTATTAACACTGAGCTGAAAATACAGTATAGTTCTGTGTATTGTAGAGGTTTTAAACCTGTGTCTGAACTTGGATAGGGAAAAATGTTGCATCTTTTTAACATGTTTTCTTCCATTATTAGTGTAGGGAACTGGTAGTATTAGCAGTACTACCAATAGAAATTGTAGATATTTTCATAGTCTGTTACTGTTAGAGAAATAAACTCATCATTACTTAGGAGTTTAATCATTAGATCCACTTGTAAATACTTTTATTTAAAGATTAATTAAGCACAGATATTACTGTGTCATAAATGTGTGATTTTAATATTTCGATAATTGCATTCCAATATAATTGGAATTATGCAATGTTAATATATTTTATTTTGCACATTTTTAAAATGCTTTTCTAGGAAAGGCTTCACAAGCTTCACCGAAGTGCCCGTCCAGGGGAAAAGTGATTAAGAACTTTTTTATTGTAGATGTTGTTATTGTGTTGGTTTTTGACTTCCAGAGTTACCTTATTAATTTAGTTTATATTTCTCTTTGTCACACTGCTTCCTAATTCCCCAGTAAATTGGCAAAGGAATTCTTTTGTAACTTTTTGGTCTGTGGAGAAGTCAGAGTTGGTTCAGAGATTGCTTCTGTGTCTCAAAAGACAGGAAAAAAATTATAGTTAGGCATGGAGGAAAAGGAGATCTTAAGAGTAAAATTAGGCGGTGTGGTATAAATTATTGAAGCTTCAGTATAGGCCAGTATGGATTAGACTTAACACCTGTTTTACCACCTGGCAGGTGAGAAGAGCCTGTTGTGCCACTGACTTAATAGAGCTCAGGGTGTTTAGCATGAGGCTGTTTTTCCATTGTTTGTGGTAGAGGGGAGGTTTGAGGGTCACCCTCAGAGTTAAAGGACAAAGAAGAGAATGTTTCATATAAATTCTTTATCTGTAAACATTGTGTGTATTTTTTTAAGATTTTAATTTATTTATTTGACAGAGAGTACAAGCAGGGGGAGTGACTGGAACAGGGAAAAGCAGGCTCCCTGCTGAACCAAGAGCCAGATGTGGGGCTCCAATTCGAGGACCCTGGGATCGCCACCTAAGTGGAAGGCAGATGATTGACCAACAGAGCCACCCAGGCACCTCTAAACATTGTATTTAGAGTACATAACCATACAGTTAATTTTCTGGCAATGGGGAATGTGTATGCTCTTAGCGTCTTTTAAAACTACTTGTTGAGTATGTCTTTGCCTTGATTGTGCTTCCTTGCTTCTGGGGGAATCAGTATAGCAGAGAGATTTAGGGTAAGACCACTTTAAAAAATTTAGGAAGAGTAGGGAGGCGGGAGTAAATTTTTTCTCAGTAATTATGTATTATGAGGGCAGATGGGAGAAGAGTTGATTGGTATTAAGTGTCGCTGATATACAATGGTTTAGGTGATTATATATTATCTTATTTTTTTTTTAAGAAAAGAAAGAAAGGAAGACTCTGACAGTGATTTCAAGATGAATCAGTTAAAGATGGAAACCAAAGACGTATCTCGGTTGTCTTGGTATCTTAGCTCTTTATGTGACATTTTATTAAATTGTCCATTTTGGTACTAACAAATGGCTAGTTTCAGGAAAAAAGAAAAAACATAACTAATGCAATCGTGTAAAGATTAGAAATGTATTACTGAGGTTAAATATTATTTTAGTGTTAAGTGTTATATATTTTTCAGTAATAACTAAATACATATTTACATATACATATACATAATACACATACATACTAAAATATATATTTTTCAGTAATAACTAAAAACACAGCAGGATCCTAAAAAGATTTAAAGTGGGATTCTTATATATGTCATATAAGCTCATAAAGTGAGATATAACCAATTTAGAAAATAAGACCCTGATTATTAAGTGGCCAGTTTGTTTTTCAAGATATTTGTAAGGATACCTGTGTTTTACATAATTAAAATGAATGGTTACATAATCACTTATCCTAATGTAAATGTTTATACAATTTGTCATAATACAGAGAAAACCTGTAAGAGTACATCATGTTATCAGAGTTTCAACATTGTAATTTTAATCATTGGCTTTTATCATGAGTACTGCTGAGAATATCTTGCTACAGATTACTTTCTTTTGTATTTCTTTATTTCTTTGGGATATATTCCAGAAGGAGAAGTTCCTTTTCAGAAAAAAAATTGAGCTTCTGTTAATATTGACAACTTATTTCTTAGAAACACTGAGCCAGTTTATGGTGCTACCAGCAGTATTTATCTATTTTTTTAGCAATACTGCTTCATCAATATTGGGATGTGTAATTATTATTTTGCTAGTTTAATGAGATATAATCAGTAATACCTTAAAGCCATTTTGATTTGTGATTTAAATCAGCACAGTTGTGCATTTATTTTGTAAAGAGTTTGTAGAGAGTTTGTGTTTTAACCATTTACTGAGTGGGGTCTGAGTGATAATCTTTGTTTGTTTGTTTGTAGTGATATCTTTATATATATTTATTTACTTTCCTTAGTAACTTTTTGTAGTGACTATTGGATATTTTTCTGTTCCATTACTTTTATTTTGCTATTTATTTTGTTCTATGGGTCTAAGGATTTTAAATAAAATATATTAATCTGTTTTCATCATAAGGTATGTATCTTAGTCATTATTTTCCTCAAAAATTTGAATTTTTAAATTCTCTTTTTGAAAAAAGATTCATCTACTTAGATTTTATTAAATATTATGGTGAATTTCTAGGTCTGACTTCAGTTTATTGGAATAATTTTGTTCTTTCATTTTAAAGAAAGTGTTTTTCTTATTACAAAAGCTCTACTTTTTTATTTTAGAAATTTACAGATTCATTTTAATTCATAGAGACTTGATATTTTGGGGTATAATCATACTAGTCTTTACATTAATACTGTAAAAAAAGAAATGTGATGATACTGTACATGTGGTTTTATAACCTGCCTTTTTAGTAGTTTGTAGGTATGTTCCCATGTCATTTAATATTTTTCTGTAACGTTTTGATGGGCTGCGTCGAAGTCTAGCAGAACCTATAGGTATACCATGGTTCACTTAACTAATATCTCAGTATTATATACACTTGTATAAATAACACTGTAACTAGAATCTTTGCAGCTCTATCATTGTACACATTTATTATTTTCTTTGGGTAATTTCCACAAGTACTTTTTAAATATCAAATAGGGGAAGACAGGTGAGTATATAGTAGTCCTCTGGACTCTAGGATAGGTGTTAAAAGACTCTTTGGCCAGTGATTACCCGCGTGACTGAGAACAAGAAATCTTCGTGCAGTTGTCCTTGTTTCTTAACTATAAAATAGCCATAATGTGACTTGTTTGGTCTTCTCGGATTTTTGTTAGTAGAGAATTAATGTATAAGAGCATACAACTGTGGAGTCTTCTCTAAGTACAGCGCATTGTTGCTCAGTTGGTTAAGTGTCTTCCTTCAGCTCAGGTCATGATCCCAGGTTCCTGAGATCGAGCCCTGCTCTAGCTCCATGCTCAGCAAGGAGCCTGCTTCTCCCTCCCCCATACTCCCTGCTTGTGCTCACTGAAACTCTTCTCTGTCAAATAAATCTTAAAAAACAGAACAAAACAAGGTGGAGATTAACCTGATTTTTAAGAGAGAAACAGTATTCTCTGAGAAACAGAAACATAAAAACATGAATTTTTAGATATCCACCACATCCTTATGGATGGAGGCTTTTGTTAGCCACCCCAACCCCCGCAGCTCCCCACAGTTTCGGTTGGGTTAGGTTTGTTGGATTTTTTTTTTTTTTTGGACACACAGATCACAAGCAGGGAGAGAGAGGGAAGCCGAGTCCATGCTGAGCAGAGAGCCCAGTTCGGGACTCGATCCTAGGACCCTAAGACCATGACCTGAGCCAAAGGCAGAGACTTAACCCACTGAGCCACCCAGACGCCTCAGGTTTATTAGAGATTTTGAAAGCTTAGTTCACTAGTGTAAAAAATCTGGTTTTGTGGGTGTTGGCCTATGATACCTTTATTCTTTTATGTCTTCAGAGCTCTCTTCTTAAACCTAAAGCTTTAATTTTTTTTTCTTGAAAGGGTCTGGTCCTTTTTATAAAGAGCACAACTTGAAGTAACTCTAGTATTGAAAACTTGGATAAATCATTTTTTAAAGGAAAGGGAAAAAAAGAAAAACCTACCTCTGTTTCATTCCAGTATTAAATTAACCTATAACTTCAGAATTTCTGCAAATCTACATACTTGATATTTATTTACCCTGTGTTTGCTAACTACTTTTTCTATAACTTGAGTGCTTTAACTTTGTTTACATACTCTGGCATTAGTTCTTGCTTTCTTTCCCTTGTTCTTCCTACTGATGAGATTGCACAGGAAGGATGCAACAGGCACGTGATTTAATAAATAACATGATCGGTGCCTGTGCAGGCTCTCCTGAGTGTCATCAAACTTCTTTAGTGTGTAGCTTTGGGATCAGATATGGTAATGCAATACAGAATGAGAAGTTAAGGTAAAAATTAGCTGAGGGCAATTAAAACTCTTAAAAAAAATCAATCAATCAATTAATTAAAGTAATCTCTGCACCCAGTGTGGGGCTTGAACCCATCACCCCAAATCAAGAAAAAAAAATTTTAGGGGCACCTGGTGTCTCAAGACGGTTAAGCATCTACCTTCTGCTCAGGTCATGATCTCCAGGTCCTGGGATGGAGCCTGCTCCGCAGGGAGCCTGCTTCTTCCTCTCCCTCTGCTGCTCCCCCTGCTTGTGCACGCGCGCGCTCTCTCTCTCTTAAATGAATAAATAAAATCTTTTAAAAAAATTAAAAATGACTTAAAAAAAAATTCCTGATACTCTGGTATGAGCAAACCTGAATTAGCTTTGTAGGCTACATGTATAAAACTCAGGGCTTGCGGGACTACTTCATTGGTTAGTGGGTTAGGGACATGAGTTTTCTGTCCAAAATTACAAACTCTATAAAGAAATAAACCATAATGAACTGAAAAAAGGAAAATTTTGTGGTGACAAAAAATAAACATAAGGGGGCACCTGGGTGGCTCAGTGGGTTAATCCTCTGCCTTCAGCCCAGGTCCTGATCTCAGGATCCTGGGATCAAGCCCCGCATTGGGCTCTCTGCTCAGTGGGAACCCTGCTTCCTCCTCTCTCTCTCTGCCTGCCTCTCTGCCTACTTTGATTTCTCTCTCCGTCAAATGAAATAAATAAAACCTTTTAAAAAAATAAACATAGGGATCAAAGGAAGATTTAAAACACATTATAAAATAGCATAGCATTATTAAATTTTTTTTACAAAGCTGAAAAAATTTCTAGAAGTAAAAATATATAATTACCAAAATGCTGAACTACTGAAAAGATAAAACATTAAAAACAACTGGAGAGAATTAGTGATTCGAGGAATGTTGCAGAGAGAGATAAAGAGCTGGAAAATATAAAAAAGTAGGTTTGGACTAGAGAATAAAATATGTATTATGTGTCCAGTGAGAATTGCTGAATGAAAAGAGAGAGCGAGAGCGAGAGAGAGAGAGAGAGAGAAACAATGGCTAATAATTTTCCAGAATTTGAGAAAAGCATACATCTTCAGAATAAGGAAAAGCTTACCAAATCCTGAACAAGATAAATAAAAGCAAATCTGAAGAATGCCTCCCAGAAAGTTCCTGAAAGCAGAGAGCAAAGGCAGATTATCTCAGAGAACTGAGTTAGATTAACTGTAGATAACACATCAGCAGTAACAGATGCCAGAAAAATCATGTCCTCCAAATCCTGAGGGAGCAACAATCAATTTAAGAGTTCTGCATGCAGTTGAATCATTACCTTATGGAGGAGGGAAGTATTCACTGGAGAAATATAACAGTTCTAAGCCTGTACTCACCTAATAGCATAGCCTTAAAAAATTAAAAAGTGACAATGTATAAGAAGAAATTAACATGCACAGTCCTACCTGGGAAAATTTTAATACATTTTTTTCTCAAGTTGCTTAAGTAGACTAAAATGAGCAACAGTAGGGAAACTATAAACAAAACATTAAGTACTTGATCTGGCTTGATCTAATTTATCAAACACAAAACATACATTATTGTCGTTTATAGGCAGAAAGTTAGAAATGAAATTATGTACTAAACATAAAGGAAGTCTGAATGAACTCTTCGGCTATGGTATAGTAAAGTTAGAAATAAATAATAAAAAACACTTTGTTCCCAGACCCATTCCATTTGAAAGTTAAAAAAAAGTTTCTTAGTCATGATTAGAGATCAAAACTGGAAAGGGAAATGTGCAGAGCCAATGAAAAAACTGTATATAAAAACCTGGGGGGGGACCACTAAAGTGATATTTAGAAAAATGATATTTATTTTATTTTAATTCAGTTAATTAACATACAGTAGATTATTAGTTTCAGAAGAAGAGATCAGTGATTCATCAGTTGGATAAAACACCCAGTGCTCATCACATCATGTGCCCCCCTTCATGCCCATCACCCAGTTACTCCATCCCTCCACCCACCTCCCCTCTGGCAACCCTCAGTTTGTTTCCTAGAGTTAAAAATCTCTTGGGGTTTCTCACCCTCTTTGATTTTGTCTTACTTTATTTTTCCCTCCCTTGCCCCATGATCCTCTATTTTTCTTAAATTCCACATGGGTGAAATCATGTGATAATTGTCTTTCTCTGATTGACTTATTTCACTCAGAAAAATGTTATGGTTTTAAATATAAGGCGAGACATTTTGAAAAATAATCCTGGAAAAGGAGATTTATATTTGTGTTTTTAGGAACTCTGTTGTTGCTTTGTTCTAAAACAGGCACATTGACCTGAAATGCCTTTGGTACATGTGAGTTTGGAAAACTTAGAGAGCTCATTTGGTAGTGGTTTAAACATTTATTTAAAAAAAAAAAAAGGCAAATCTAGAACAGATCTGGATTAAAAGAAAAATACAGTGGTTACACTATAGATATTAAAATACATTCTAACAGTACAAATAGGAAAAAAAATTCCCAGTGTTTTATATGAATGAATAGTGTGGTTTGGGGTAAACTTTTAGTAATAATATTATATCATTTTATATTTTATAATATATAAAATACTTATAAAAAGTACTTGTATGATCTGTCTCATTTGTGTGACAAGTTTAAAGAACTTCTGTGTTCTGTGAAATAGATGAAGGAAAAAGTATTGTTTCAATATGTTATAAAGATCATGTTTTTTAATATTTAAGTATACGAATGTTATACCTACATCCTTGATATATTCAAATGATAAAAGTTATTTTAAAATGTTCTGGACAATATGGGGGGATACTTTGTGTATGAAACTGCCTGATACTTGGACATATCTATGACCTTGATGCACATACTAGAAAAGAAAAAAAATGGGAATTACTTAAAGTTTAAGTTTAAGGGCTTAGAAAATGAGCCACAGAGTAAAGCCAACTAACAAAAAGAAAAGTCATGAGGAAAAAGAAATTAACAAAAAAAGAACAATAAAAGAAACAGAAGATCAAGGAAACTAAAAGCTGGCCTTTAGACCAATAAACTAAGCAAACTTCTGGCAAGATTAATCAGGCAAAAGGGAAGGGAAAATTTAATAGTATTAGGAATACTAATAGAAGATTGTGACTGCCAACATAGTAAATACAAACGTCATGAGGAAATACTATGAAACTTTCTAGAAATAACATCACCAAGACTTGTAGAAAACCAGATTTTGCTATAGGGTAGAGATTTAGCTGTTTTGGCCATGTTACATTTGAGATAATCTAGACATTGAGCAAGGCAAGTTAGCCAAGCAAATTCTAGAAATACAGATTTGAGAATTACTAACTTATAAATGATGTGAAAAGGTCAGTTTTGAGGATGTTTTTAAGACCTGAGATGATAAGGATGAATTAAGACAGTACTGGGATGAAAAGAAGATACAGAAAGAGAAGATAGGTCTCAAGTACAGTTTAGGTTCATGAAAGCAGGTGACTGACTGTAGGAGGGAGTGTTAAGATTTCCTAGCTAAGACTTAAGGAAATGAATTTCATAGCTCAATTATTAGATAAATATCTCAGGTGAAAGTTTCTTTTAAAGAGAGGTCTCGGGCACCTGGGTGGCTCAGTGGGTTAAGCCGCTGCCTTCGGCTCAGGTCATGATCTCAGGGTCCTGGGATCGAGTCCCACATCGGGCTCTCTGCTCAGCGGGGAGCCTGCTTCCTCCTCTCTCTCTCTCTCTGTCGAATAAATAAATAAAATCTTTAAAAAAAAAAAAAAAAAAAAAGAGAGGTCTCTTTGGCCCATGATTGAGTAAAATGTAGGGAAATGATGTTTCACTTTTTTTTTAATTTGGAGAATTTTCTGGTTTATTGTAACATTAAAAAGCAATTGACACTGAAGTTTTAGAACAATTATATATTAATTTAGTTGATGCTAGTATAATGGATGAATTTTCTTGGCAGAGATATTATCAGCGAAAGCTGATTTTCAAGTAGTAATATACCTTACTGAAGGTTTTCTAATTGAAATGATGGGTCATTTTTTCTGAACAAACTAGTAAAGATTAAGAATGTTAGATCCTTCGGTTGGTTTGTTAGCTGTCTTTAAGAACATTTACCCTAAGACAATATAGCATGATGGATTTCTTGGATTAGGACTCACTTGTTTTGCTCTACAGGGAGAAGATAAAATTTGACATTGGCCTCAAGGACAACTCTACATTTCAGTGAAGGCCATCAGTTTGCTGGTGAGTAGCATGTAGATTGCTAGTGTGTACTCTTTGGCTGTTTAATACACCTTAGGTAAATAAACTACTCAGTTTATTTTAATGTGGGTTTTTAAACTTTAAAGAAGAAAAATAATTTTTTTTAAAAGGTTATCTTTTTAGAGTTTATGTTAATCAGAATTTCCTTTTGTCTTTGTCAGTACAGAAGAAAGGTTGAAAAGTATTCTTGAGTTCATCTCTTTTGAACTTGAATCTGTATCTCCCCCTTTACTGTTCCTCTCCTCTCCCAGGCTGGATGTAGAGGTGAATTGGACACAGACAGAGACAGCATTTGGGTCCTTAGCAGTCTTGATTCGTTGCTATGTGTAGTCTCTGAGTAAATTGAAATTTTGGGTTGGTGATCGGTAGGCTTTAGATTATGTTGTGTGAGATATGTGCTCTTTTAAATCACAGCTATAAATATTTTTAGAAAAGGTGAAATGATAGTAAAAGACATTGAAAATTAGAATAAGACAGTTCTTTTTAAAAATTGTTTATTTTTAGAGAGCTCTGTGTTAAACTCACAATTTAAAATGTTTTAATTTTTATTCTATACAAATTATTAACATCAAGATATTATATAAAAGTAATAGATATATTATGCTTTCTTTTTTCTGTTCTGCAGGTGACATCAGAATTCATAAAAGTGAATTTTTTTAAAGAAGGTGATAAAAAGAGAAGGAAAATGCCGAAACCAGTAAGTGTATTTTACTTTTACCACTACGTAGTTAATGAAACATCAGTAGCATTAATTTCCTTTTGAAACAAGGCAAAATGTCATGGTAGAGTTGTTGGGAAGAAAAAGGCACTGATACCTCTATTGCTTGTTTCAGAGTAATGTGGCTACAATGAAGTACTCTAAGCCAGTGAAGAAGAGGTAGAGGCAACATTGCAGTGAAGATGGGAATTCGTGGGTTCTGGAGCCAAACTGTCTTAGTTCATATCCTGGCTCTGCTGCTTCCCCTCTGTGACTTTTTTTTTTTTTAAGATTTTATTTATTTATTTGACAGAGATCACAAGTAGGCAGAGAAGCAGACAGAAAGAGAGGAGGAAGCAGGCTGAGCAGAGAGCCGAATGCAGGACTTGATCCCAGGACCCTGAGATCATGACCTGAGCCAAAGGCAAAGGCTTTAACCCACTGAGACACCCAGGCGCCATCCCCACCCCCTGCCCCGTGACTTTCGATTGGTTACTTCAGACTCTCCAATTCTTAATTTCCTCCTATAAAAAAAATGGAGACGGTTAGTTACTTAAGGGAGTTTGGTGAGAATTGGTTGAACTTCGTACATATTCACTGCTCAGTATACAGTAACTTCTTGTTACAGGAGGAAGCAATGAGAGGTTGGAAGGACCAATGCATTAATTTTCTCATAATTCTAGCTTTGATGCTAGTGATAACTGATGTTGATATTATATAGTCTTTTTTTTTTTTTTTAATTCAAGAGAGTGTATATGATTTTCCTTAGCTTTATAATTACATAGTTCTGAAATGTTTTTAAATTTCATCTAACAATATTGGGTTTATTTTTTTTTTTTCAATGTTCCTTTTGCCCAGTTATCTTTTAAGAAAATTATTGGTTATAGCTATTGAAGTTTTCTGGTATGAATATCTCTTTGGGAATACTTTAAAGACTGAGCAGGTAAGGTAACAAACGGTGAATTTGCATTGTTGGAGGAAGAGAAGAAGAATAAACAAAAGGCATAAACATCAGAAAGGAAGAAGTAAATTTTTCTATTAGTCTGTGGCATAATTGTTTATGTAGAAAATCTTCAGGAATCTGAAAAACAGCTACGAGAACTATAACTGAACTTAGCAAGATTGTTGGACACAAGGTTGTATTTTTAAAAATCAGTAGTCTTTCTTACATACTAGTAGCAAAATTTGAAAAATGAAGTAAAAAAATCAATTTGTAACAGCATCAAAGTCATAAAATACTTTGGAATTAACTGCTTTGTCTGGGTGTCAGCCAGCAACAAGGGAGGAAAAAGCATAGAGAAGCATGCTCACTGTTTTATGCCGAGGCTCAGGAGTGGCCTTGTCTCTTCTGTCTGCTCTGTGGGTGAGAACCTAGTCATAGAGCCATATCTAATTGCAGGAGACCTTGAGAAATGTTTACAGCTCTGTAGCAATATACCCAACTGTAATTCTGTTAGAATTTGGGGGTCAAACAGCAAGCAGTCTCTACCACACTTAATGGTTAAAAGGAGATAAATCATATGAAAAATTCAGAAAGAGGAGTTCTAAGATTGAACAACTATTCATGATTTAAAACAAAACAAAACAAAACAAAAAACAACCCAACACTTCTTAAGCTAGGTATAGAAGAAACCGTAACTGCAAAAGCTCTTCTTAATGTGTTAACTGTGGGAGCTTTTTTAAAAAAAGAAAAATCAAGAACAAGACAAAAGATGCTATCATTGTTGCTGATTCAGCACTGAACAGGGAAACCTGCACAGAAGAAAAAAAAAAGCTGAAAGACTAGAAGAAACACTATTTAAAGATGTTAAGATTCTTTGTTGTACCAAGAATTGGCAAATTATGGCCCATAGGCCAAATTCAGCTCACCACCTGTTTTTGTACAGCTTACATGCTAATAATGATTTTAGCATTTTCAATGCATTAAAAAAACTACAAGAATAATATTTTACCTGTGAAAATTATATGAAATTCAAATTTCAATGACTAGTTTCATTGGAATGTGGTATGCTTGTTTATTATCTGTATTATGCTCTAATAGCATAGTTGAGTAGATGAAACAGTCTGTATAGCCTGCAAAACCTAAAATATTTACAGTTTGACCCTGCACAGGAAACATTTTCTGACCTCTGAATTATGTAAATACAAGGATTTATGGGTTCATTATAACAATCAGCAAGGGAACTGATAAAATGATCAATATAGAAATCCCTTGCTTTTCTACAAAGGCAAAACAATTTTGGAAAGCTACTTCATCAAATTCACAATTCTCTGTTTGAAACCCTTTAAGCTAGTTGAGTTTCAATATTTGGAATTTTTTGGATTTTAGAAAAGTGAATATACATATGTCATATGTCATTCTGTCATGGAGCTTCCCTCAAGGTTTGGTGTGTCATCTAAAAACATTAATATTTTTATAGGTCATTGTGTGACTATTCATTTGAAATTGGATAAATTAATCCAACAAATAGTCTCACATCACTTCATGTTAAAGTTTTGCTTATATAAGGTTATAACCTTGATTTTGATGCTTTTGGGATGTCAAGTGATTGTGGACTTGAATTTATGATAGTGATTTATGAGAAAGTTCTCTAACAAATCATTAGTATGATTTTTATTAAGATTTTCTTTTTTTTTTTTTTTTTTTTTAAGTAATCTCTGCACTCAGCAGAGGACTCGAACTTAAAACCTTGAGATCAAGAGTTCCATGTTCTCTTGACTGAGCCAGCCAGGTGCCCTGATTAATATGATTTTTATGTAGAAAATTATAAACACTGTTTTGAAAGATGCTAAAGAAGACATAAATGCACAGAGAGAACCACAGTCATGGATAAGAATAGTCATTATTGAGAAGCTATTATTTCTCACCTGAAGGGACTGATGAATTTAGTGTAGTTCCAATTTAAATCATAATGGGTTTTTAAAAATATTTTTTAAATTTTTATTTATTTGAGAGAGAAAGTGTGTGCATGAATGGTGGGCAGGGGCAGAGGGAGAAAGAAGCAGACCTGAGAGCCCCATGTGGGGCTTGATCTTAGGACCCTGAGACCATGACCTGAGCTGAAGGCAGCCACTTAACCGGCTGAGCCACCCAGGCACCCTATGGTGGGGTAATTTAGAAAGTTTATGATTTTGTGTGAAGTCAGGAACAAGAACAAAGAACCAAGAATAGCTCACAAGTTTTGAAGATAATGAGAGGAGACTTTCCCTACCATTTACCAAGACTTATTTAAAAATGTTGTGATTAAGACAGTGTGGTTTTGACAGAACAGTCAACCAGTGCAACAGAATAGAGAACACAAATTGAGATATCATACCTCATGAACACTGGATCTGTGACATAATTGTCTTTGGGAAGCTAATTAACTAATCATTATACATCATTTAGATATTTTATTTATTTATTTATTTTTAAAAGATTTTTATTTATTTATCAGAGGGAGAGGGAGAAAGCGAGCACAGGCAGATAGAGTGGCAGGCAGAGGCAGAGGGAGAAGCGGGCTCCCTGCTGAGCAAGGAGCCCGACGTGGGACTCGATCCCAGGACGCTGGGATCATGACCTGATCCGAAGGCAGCTGCTTAACCAACTGAGCCACCCAGGCGTCCCATCATTTAGATATTTTAAATCCCCATATCATTATCCTGTAGAGATTTAAAAATGAGATTGGAACTCTACCTTAAATCATAAGCAAAAATGATTGAAGACAAATTAAGAAAAACAACTTTAGGATGAAATTTAAGAATATCTTTATTACTCCAGAGTAATATTCTCCAGAGTAGAGAAGGTTTTCTTAAATACAGCAAAAAAATTTGATACCTGTATGTAAAACGTTGATAAAGTCAATGTTAAAGTTAAGAATATGTTCACCATAGGGTGCCTGGGTGGTTAAGAGTCTGCCTTCAGCTCAGGTCATGATTCCGGGATCCTGGGGTTGAGCCCAGTGTCAGGCTCCCTTCACAGTTGGGAGCCTGCTTCCCCTTCTCTGTCTGTCCCTCCCCCCATCTTATGTTATCTTTTGCTGTCTCTCAAATAAATAAATAAAATATTAAAGTTTACCATAAAGAAGATGTAGAATGACGAACTATAAACTGGGAAAAGATTTTTTTGTGATTTAAATAACTGACAAAGGGGGGCGCCTGGGTGGCTCGGTGGTTTAAAGCCTCTGCCTTCGGCTTGGGTCATGGTCCCAGGGTCCTGGGATCGAGCCCTACATCGGGCTCTCTGCTCAGCAGGGAACTTGCTTCCTCCTCTCTCTCTCTCTCTCTCTCTCTCTCTGCCTACCTGTGTTCTCTATCTGTCAAATAAATTAAAAAAATCTTAAAAAAAAAAAAACTGACAAAGGATTAGTATCTAGAATATATAAAGATTTCCTACATAGTAAAAAGAAAAAGACAAACAGTCTAATAGAAAAATAAGCAATAGATGTTAACAGATATTTCCAAAGGTGGGGAGACTGAATGGTCAATAAATGTACCATTTAGTTTTCTGTTAATCTGTAACAAATTACCACAAATTTAGTAGCTTAAGACAATCCACATTTATTATCTCACAGTTTTTGTAGATTAGGAATATGGGATGATGTAACTGGGTTCTCTGCTCAGGGTCCCACCAGCCTGAAATCAAGGTTTAGCTCATCCATTTTCACCTGGAGCTTGGGGTTCTCTTTCAAACTTACTCCTATTGGCAGAATTCATTTTTTTGCAAAAATTATCTATCCTTCTTTACTGGAGGATGAAGTCCCCCCCTACTTTTTTTTTAAACTAGTTACTGGTCAGGGGTCGGTCTTTGCTCCTAGAGGCTGGTGCTGGGTCCTTGCTCCCCGGCTCCTCCAGCTCAGTAAGGAGAACTCTCTTAGGTCAGATTCCTTCACTCTTTGAATTTCTCTGACTTCTTCAACCAGTTAGAGAAAACACTTTGCTTTTTTTTTTTTTTTAAGATTTTATTTATTTATTTGACAGAAATCACAAGCAGGCAGGGTGGGGGGGAAGCAGCCTCCCCACTGAGCAGAGAGTCCGATGTGGGGCTCAATCCCAGGACCCGGAGATCATGATCTGAGCTGAAGGCAGAGGCTTAACCCACTGAGCCAAAACACTTTGCTTTTAAAAGACTCTTTTGTTTCCACATTCCACTCACAATTTTGAGGTCTACTGATTAGAAACCTTAAGTACATTTGCAAAATCCCTTTTGTCTTGTGATGTAACATAATCAAAAGAGTAACACTAGGGGATGGAGATCCTTGGGGCTTAGAATTCTGCATACTATGTCTCAGCCTCTTTAGGAATCAGATCTCTGCTCAGTAAGACCATATTGAGATACCATTTTACATCCACTAGACTGTAAATATTTTTTAAAAATCTGATAATACCCACTGTTGGTGAAAATTAGCCCCGCAGGAATGCTTGTGAACTATTGGTGGAGTGTAAGTGGATACAGTCACATGGGAGCCCAGTTCACTTTTACGTGGTAGAGGTGCAGGCTTTCGTGCTTTATCACCTAGGAGTTTGTCTGTGTCTGTACTTCTAGAGAAACTCAGATGTATGTCACTAGGAGACATACACAAGAGTGTTCATAACAGTATTGTTCTTGATAGCCAAAAGATTAAAAATAATTTAATATCCATTGACAAGAAAATGGGTAAATTATTGTTCAACAGTAATTGTATAGCAGTAAAATTAAATGAATTTCAACGATTCACAGAAAAATCAGTGAAGCTTAGAAGTGGTGAAAAAGCAAACTGCCATGTGGTATAATTTCTGTTTAAATTTTTTATTGAAATAGAGTATACATACGGAGATGAATGTAGTTGTGTAGTTGATGAGTTTTCATAAAATAAATATAATCATGTAATCATTGCCCACATCAAGAAAGAAGACTTTCTTAGCCAGTACTGTACAATTTTAATATACCTAAAAATCAAGAAAAGCTACTTTACATGGAGATACCTACATCTGTGCTGAAACTATTCTTTTAAAAAAAGGAATGACAAATAGAGAATTCAGGTTAGTGCTTACCTGTGGGAGATTGGGACAGATAAATTCACAAGATATACATTGGGATCTATAGCATTATTTGCCATTTCTAGTTAATAATTTGAATGGTAGATTTATGGGTAACAAAACTTTCTCTGTACTCAAAGTTTCTGTGTAAGTTTTCCACATCAAGCGTTTCTCTACTTATATGTAGACCTCAGTATTGTATTCTGGAATTTAACTCATTCTGACACCAGCCACCCAGATTAGCACAGACGCTGCAGGTAGGGGCTCAGACCCTCAAGACCGCTGTCCTCTTCAAACACCAATCACAAGTAGTGGGTCCCCATGTTACCCACATTTCTAACTTGGCTATGCATTGGAGATTCCCATGATTCCCTCCTCGGGTACTGTAATTCCCTGTAACAGCTCACAGAAATCGGGAAAACACTTTTTGTTACTGGTTAATACAAGGGATATTAGGGGTACTAATGAAAGATAAAGACGAAGAGGAGGTACATAGGGCAAAGTCCAGAAAGGTCCTGAGCACAGGAGCTTCTGTCCTTGTAGAGTTTGCAGTCCACCTTTCTCTTTGAATGTGGATGCATTCACCACCTTGGAGGCTCTATGAACTCCTTTGTTAAGGCTTTTAATGAAGTTTCCGTTATGTAGGCATGATGGATTAAACTCTTGGCCATTGATGATTAACTCTCTTCCGCTTCTCCTCTCTTTGGAGGTTAGGGTGGGGCTCTCATCACATGGTTGGTTCTTCTGGCTACCTACCTCCATCCTGAAGGTCCAGAGGGGTCCATCATGGGTTATTAGGAGTTACTAGTATAAACTGAGGTACGGTTGAAAGGGGATTATTATGAATAACAAAAGGCTCCACTTATTTCTATCACGGAGGAAATTCTAAAGGTTTTAGGTGCTCTCTGCCAGGAAACAGAATGAAGATCAAATATATATTTATTATATCACAAAAGGTTTTGTGATTTCTAAGACTTGTTTGATTAGAGATTGTATTTCAGATAAAAGCTACATGTGCAGAGCCATGGTTGTTACAATGAGTAAGAAAATATAAAGGAGGGGCGCCTGGGTGGCTCAGTGGGTTAAAGCCTCTGCCTTCGGCTCAGGTCATGATCCCAGGGTTCTGGGATCGAGCCCTGCATCGGGCTCTCTGCTCCGCAGGGAGCCTGCTTCCTCCTCTTTCTCTGCCTGCCTCTCTGTCTATTTGTGATCTCTGTCTGTCAAATAAATAAAATATTTTAAAAAAAAAGAAAAAGAAAAGAAAAAATAGAAAGGAGAAATAAGTCAGATTTAGAATTCATGTGAATTAAAGTTAAGAAGATCGATTTGTACCATATGATGGTGAATTCTAAGTGAAGATGCTACTCCAGAGTTAAAATTACTTTAGTTAAGGCATGCCAAGTTTTTGGTGAAATGTCCAGCTACAAAGGTATTTATAGAAAAAAAAAGAATTTAAAATAGAATCTAACAAATATAGGTCAATTGATGAATTCTTTTTATAAAATGAATATTTTTGCAATAGGATAAAACTGAGTATCTGAATTTTGTGTTGAAAAATATGGAAGAGTGAATGCCATTCAAAGAATTTGTAGTTAATGTTTCTCCTGAAATACCTGCTCTGCTTTGATATCCCTGTGCCCTTGGGTAAGTAATGGGGAACTCTTTTAGTTTCTGTAGACATGACATATTTCCTAGTATTGTCACAGTGGCTTAATGAAAACATGGAAAGCTCATGGCCTAGTGCCTAGTGTATGCCAAGTATTCAATAAATGTTTTTAAAAGAGGACTTTGTAAGCTCTTTCTTTTTAAAACAGATTTAAGATTTCCTGTGATTAAAATCAAACATTATCACTTTAATGAAGAAAATCTTAGGTACAAATATGGTGTAGTTTTTCATTGCCTGCGTATTTACTTTATTTTATAAATCAGATAAAAATATTGCTGCTAAGTATATTTTCTTTCCTAGTGATTTTCCCTTCTGTTTTTATTGTAGATCAACGTACGAGTGACCACCATGGATGCAGAGCTGGAATTTGCCATCCAGCCCAATACCACGGGCAAACAGCTTTTTGACCAGGTATCATTTAGCCACAGGAAGTATGCAGCTTTTGACAGCATACAATGTGGAAGCTGTTGCAACTTCTTTGTATGTTTTCCTCTAACTTTACTGCTATTGCAACAGTGTTGCACTTGGAATTTTTCATGGTATCTTTTCAGTTATCTGGAAAGCTATAGAGCTATTATTCTTTCTCATTTCTAGATGGGAAAGAGAGGACTTTTAAAAGGTAATTATCAACAGATATTTCTTTAACATCCTCTGAGTAAAGCACTGTGATGAGGACTCAAAGAAATGAAAGTGTCCCTAGCGGGATCGTTGAAAATCCTAGATAGAGGGGATGTCAGGAGCAAGGCCCAGGGAATTACAGTCTACAAGTAGGCACCTGACAGCAGTTCCATGTCATAGCCCCATGATAAGCTAACATGGGTGTCATGTTGAGGAATTTGGACTGCTGATGCTGTCTTTTTCTCACTCTTGAGTGCACATTTGAGTCACCTGTGGGGCTTTTGAAAGAGAATAAGGGTAGTGCTTACAGACTACATCCAGATACTCTGATTTCAGATTCTCTGGGTCCTACTGGAAATCATTAATATCTTACTTGTTTATTTAAGCTCCCCAGGTAAAGCAGTAAGTAATGTTGTAGGTGATGTTTTATTTGGAAGGGAAGGAGAGAGATTGGTGCCCTGAGGCCAAGTGATTAGGAAGGTGACTTGATGATTACAAGTGGAATGAGGGTGATTGGGGGTGGGACTCAGGGGAGGATGTTTACAGGGACTTACATTTGGGCAGAAGAGTAAGGAGTCTATGGTCAGACCTCCTCGACCTTAGAGAACAGAACAGGAGGCAGAGTTTCTAGTACACAGCAGTAAATTACCTAGTAGATATTTTGGGTTTATTTAGGTATCTCACATAGATCTAAAATACACCAAATTTTAAAATTCCTGGTAAGTTGTTTCTTTTCTTGAAAAAATAGTATACGTAATCTTCCTGATAAGTTAATTGATTATCTTGAAAGCCCTGAGAAGGTCTTTTTATAAGATGAAAGGTTTTTGGTAGAGTGAGCAAATTCTTAAAATCATAAGCAGCTACAAGCACCATGCATACCTTGTACATATTTTACCTTGTGAACTGTGAGCTAGTTCTGTTGATTTCTCTAGGCTTCCTGTTTGTAAATATATCATCTATCTTATTGAATATAAATGTGAACGGAGTTAGCATTCATTGTACTTACTTCTTAACAAGTTGAAATCTTATTTATAGTGAGTGAAATGTTTTTGGTGGTCAAAAACTAATCAGCAAGTGGGCTTCTTTGGTATTATGAACTGAGAAATAAATTACTTGCTTTTTATCAAGTAGAATTGCTTTAGTTTAGACACCAGGAGAAAGGAAGCCTCATTTATTACAGTGCAGTACTGTGTAGTAGTTAAAAGTGTGGGTTCTAGAGCCACACTGCCTGCATCGGAGTCCCCGCTCTAGCTGTTTGACTTGGAACAAATTACTCTTTGCCTTATTTTTTTCACTTGTACGGTTAGGATGATGATGGTATTCTTCCCTTAGAGGGTTGTTGTGAGAACTAAATGAGAATCTGTGTTAAGTACAGAGGACAGCATTTGATGCACACAACACAGCATTCATAGTGTAAATGAAGTTCTAGATTAGGGAGTAGTATCTGTAATGTGCTCTCTGAGCAGTTAATTCTTAAAGTCACTGTTTTTCCCTGACAGCTTCTCTTGAGCCCAAATCAAAGGATCTTAAAGCAGGCTTTTCCTTGGGTATAGGGAGTATGTGGAGTGCATTGGCAGGTAGGTAGGTTCAGGGTTAAGGCCAGGAGCAGACTAGACACAGGAGTCCTCTCAAATGAGGGTACATAGCAACATGAGTCCAACTGTAGCAAAGCCTCACTTCTGATCACGATGCCCTTGAGGCTAGCTGCTGTGTGTAGGGGGCTCTGTTTGAGTGCTGGAGGTCCTTTGGTTTGCTCCCTGATTCTTCTACACTGTCATCCTCTTGCAGCTTCTACCTGTGGGATTAGAGAGTATTCTTACCCCTAAGAAGTATTCAACATGATCTGTTAGGATGCAAGAAAAAGGGGCTCCTGGGTGGCTCAGTCAGTTAAGCATCTGTCTTCAGCTCAGGTCATGATCCCTGAGTCCTCGGACTGAGTCCCGCATCCAGCTCCCTACTCAGGGAACCTGCTTTCCCTCTCCCTTTGCCCCTCCCGCTGCTCCTCTGCACTCCCTCGCTCGCGCTCTCTCTGCACGTTCTTGCTCTCTCCAATAAATTAAAAAAAAAAAAATCTTTAAAAAAAGGATGCAAGGAAAAAAATATTAAAATGTTGGTTTATATTTTTATCTTTTTAAAGTTACTTTAAAAGTAAATGCTTTCTAATGTATGTGTGATATAACATGTGTGTAATTTATAGGTAAAAATACATATTTTGTCATTAATGCCCAAGTATATTTTTATTTATAAAAATATGTGATTGAAAGTTTCTGAGAATGTTGCCAGAAGTAGTAGGGAAAGAGTTTCACAGCTGAGCTCTCTTGTTCCTGGTGTTTGTTGCGATGGTCTCAAGCTAGTTAGGGTACTATCCCGTGTGCCCACTATGGCAGATCCCACCTTTAGTTCGCCAGCATCATGAATCACACACAACCTAGAGGCAAAAACAGGCTAGAAACTTTGACACTTCTCTTACTTGCTCCTGACCTGTGAAAATTTCCTACTCTACAACTCTGAGCTGGAATCTTTTCTGTGGCTCTTCGGCTGAGACAGCCTGTCTTTTGCCAAAGTTAAATTATTTGGGATCTTCTTTGTCTACATTAAGGAGTTGGTGGTTTGGTTTTGATGAGTTTTTGTATCTGTTGGGAGTCCTGATGATGTATCATCCAGAAATTTCTCACTTTTTGTTTTTTTGGTGGTAACTTTTCCTAGCACAGCTAAATGGTTTTTTATTCCTAATTATTTTGGTGTGTGTAATTTCAGTGAAATTTTTCAAGAGAAGGAAAATAAACTTTCAGTATGCTATCTTGTAGGTTCAGTATGCTATCTTGAAATCAAATGCCTGATAAGTTTCCTTAGATATTAAAAAAAAAAAAGCCAAGAATATTTATCACTTTATTTTTTTTTAATTTAAAAAAATTTTTTTTAAAAAGATTTTTATTTATTTATTTGATAGACAGAGATGACAAGTAGGCAGAAGGCAGGCAGAGAGAGGGGGGGAAGCAGGCTCCCCACTGAGCAGAGAGCCCGATGTGGGGCTCCATCCCAGGACCCCGAGATCATGACCCGAGCCGAAGGCAGAGGCCTAAACCACTGAGCCACCCAGGCTCCCCGAGAATATTTATCACTTTAAAACTAATGTTGAGGGAGCACCTAAGGGGGCTCAGTTGGTTAATCGTCCACCTCTTGGTTTCAGCTCAGGTCATGATCTCGAGGTGGTAAGATAGAGCCCATCATTGGGCTCCATGCTCAGTACAGAGTTGGCTTGAGATGCTCCCCCACCGCTCCTCACATGCTTTCTCATTCTCTCTCTAAAGTAAATAAATAGGGGCTCCTGAGTGGCTCAGTCGTTAAACCTCTGCCTTCAGCTCACTTCATGATCCCAGAGTCCTGGGATTGAGCCCCACATCGGCTCCCTGCTCAGCCGGAAGCTTGCTACTCCCTCTCCCACTCTCCCTGCTTGTGTTCCCTCTTTCGCTGTGTCTCTCTCTGTCAAATAAGTAAATAAATCTTTAAAAATAAATAAGTAATAAAATCTTACAGAACTTTATTTTTAAAAAAACTAATGTTGAATCTTTATGTAAAGCTTTAAAAATATTAAAAACTCTCACCTCTCCTGGCTCACTTCCCTCATTTTGTTTTAATATAGATCTAGAAAAAAATAAGCTTTCCAAGCGCTGGTACATTCTTGGGTGGGTCCTAGCTTTATTTATTCTGCTACTTTTGATTAATGATTCTTTAAAAGGGCATGATTAAGATGACTAAGGCAGTAATCTCTGTTCTTTTTTTTTTTTTTTAAAGATTTTTTTATTTATTTGACAGAGATCACAAATAGGCAGAGAGGCAGGCAGAGAGAGAGGAAGGGAAGCAGGCACCCTGCTGAGCAGAGAGTTGGATACGGGGCTTGAACCCAGGACTCTGGGATCATGACCTGAGCTGAAGGCAGCGGCTTTAACCCACTGAGCCACACCCAGGTGCCCCAGTAATCTCTGTTCTTAGTTTTAAGCAGTGAAGGAGGGTAAATAAAAACACTACTAATCATACAGTTACTTATGATAGAGTAAATGTTCTAGTAGTATAGATAGAATACTATGGGAACATCAAGGAATGAGTGATTAATTTTATCTATATAATAGGATAGCTTTATTCACAGAAAGCATGTTAGTTGAACTGGGGCTTGAGGAATAAATTTTTCAATGGGTGGTAAAAATACAAAAGAAACATTCTAGGCAGAAGAAAAGGCATGAACAGAGCTGTAAGGATAAAATTTGGGCATGTTCCAAGAATGGTTTCTTGTTCAGTGAGGGAAGAACAGAATATTTGATAGTGAAGGGTAGAAGTGGGTGTGAAATCACCAGTTGGATAACCTGGTATGGCTTTTAAATGTCCTCAGAGACTCTTATCACCAAATGGATACTATTTGCCTTGCCTACCCAGTTGTGTAATCACACTGAAATAGGAAAGTGGGATTAGTTGTGGGGGTACACTGAAATAGGAAAGTGGGATTATGACAGCTTTGAATCTGCTTCCCAGACTTGTTATCATGATGGGAGATGAGGAAGAAAAAGTGGTATAAAAAAAAGCGTGGATCAAACAAGATTGAAATGACACTACAAAATATATATGCAAAACCTGAATTTAAGTTTTTAGAAACATCCCTGTAATTAATGTATTAAATTTAAGAAAGATCTCTAGAGCAAAGAAATATACCTATAATACCTATGTAGTTTTGTTTTTCTTTTGAAATATAGTACCATTTACTTTCACTGTGAATGTTGACCTGAAATTGAACTTCTTTTTTTAAGGTGGTGAAAACAGTTGGTTTGCGTGAAGTTTGGTTTTTTGGGCTGCAGTATGTGGACAGCAAAGGTTATTCTACATGGCTTAAGCTAAATAAAAAGGTAAAAATACATATAAAATTCAGCTGATAATTAAATTACTTTGAAGTTATTGTGATCATGAATTTCTATTAGAAAAGCTCAGGGTCTGACTGAATTCAGTCAGACCTCCTTTTACAATTATCTCAATTATTAAACGTTTCATGTCTCTTAATTCAGTAAGTTACCATTAACTCATCTTAGAGAAATGTTCATTCATTTTTCCTGTTTGAAAACTTAACACATAATAAATATGAGGTGTAACTGAGTACTTTGATTTTGGCTCAAACATTACAGGGTCAACTTCTTAGGGGAAGTTTCAACTTGGTTATTAGACAGGACCTGTGAGTTACAGATCACGTTCATTAGCGCATAGAATCTTTTTTTTTTTCCACATATCCAATAAGTTGAGAATCTTACACACTAGAGTCTTAGTTATGGATTTAGAATCTTATTTGGGTTTTACATGCTACTTTCTTCTAAAAAAGAATTTGATGTGAATTTAGGATTTTTGTCGATTATGCTTGAAATTACTGTTCCAGGTGACACAGCAAGATGTTAAAAAAGAGAATCCTTTACAGTTCAAATTTAGAGCTAAATTCTTTCCTGAAGATGTTTCTGAGGAATTAATTCAAGAAATAACCCAGAGACTTTTCTTCTTGCAAGTTAAGGAAGCTATCTTAAATGATGAGATATATTGTCCACCAGAAACTGCAGTTCTTTTGGCTTCCTATGCTGTCCAAGCCAAGTATGGAGATTATAATAAAGAGATGCATAAACCAGGATACCTGGCTAATGATAGACTCCTACCCCAGCGGTAAGTGAAAATTGTTTTTTACGTTAAATTGTCTGAAAAAGAAATTTATAAATAGATTAGGACAATTTTTTAAATTGTTAGAGTATATTCTTTTAGAAGTCATGACCTGTAGCTGCATAGATTTCTATATGCTGTAATTATTCAAAGTTTCTACCTCTTCTCCTCATTCCCACGGATAAGCGATAAATGGAGGTAGTGGTAATTTGGGTTTGGGGGAGGATGTGACTATTGTTGCTTGATAAAAATTCTCACTAAAACAGGCAGATAGATGGTTCTTAAATGCTTTGTAAGAAGTGCCATGCTTGGGAAAAATAGAAAGTCAGATGAAAAAAGCAACTAAAGTCCTAGAAAATAGTAATATTTTTAAAAAAGATTTTATTTATTTATTTGACAGACAGAAATCACAAGCAGGCAGAGAGAGAGAGGGTGAAGCGGACTCCCTGCTGAGCAAGGAGCCCGATGTAGGACTCGATCCCAGGACCCTGAGATCATGACCTGAGCCGAAGGCAGAGGCTTAACCCAACTGAGCCACTCAGGTGCCCCCAGAAATGTAATTTTAAACTATCCAATAAAGCTGGAGGAGGAAGGGGGAAAAAAAAAATCAGACGGGAGAAGTGCCATGCTCTATTTCCTCTGTAGAGTTAGAATTCAGTTTCCAGCTTTTTAAAAGTTTGTTTTTGTTTTGTTTTTAATGTTTAATTAAGTAGTCTCTACACCCAACATGGGCTCATATTCACAGCGCTGAGATCAAGAGTCTCATTTTACTCCAACTGAACCAACCAGGCACCCTGTAAAAGGTGTTCTAAACTCAGTTTTCAGACTCCTAGTCTAGTGCTCTGTCCTCATATGCAGTATATTGCTGCTTCTGTAATCGTCACTTTAAAATAGCATGGCATAGGAAGAAATCATTAGGCAGAAGACCTAGAGTTTGAATGTTAGTTCTGCCCTTTACTACTTAGGTGACCTTACGTGCATAATCTGAAATTTCAGCCTCTGTATCTGAGTATGCGAAGTGGGGATAGTAATCCTGCTATCCTACCTTACGGTTTATGACTATGGAACAAGAACTGATTGGTTTATAGTTTTAACCATAAAGTGTGGTACAAGTGTTGGTTGGTAGTAGTATTTATGAGATCTGAGAAGTACAGCATCAAATGTTACTTTAAAATATCTCAATTCATAATTAGAATTGCACACTAGAATGTACATGGAGATCTTTTTAGAACCTGGGAAAAAAGTGTTCCTCTCTTAGTCAGAATTCCTGAATTTTAAAATTTCTGTTCAAATGCAAAATTGTGTATTAGTAACCTAAAATTTCACAGTTGCAATACTTAACAGTATTTAAGCTGTTAGATGGTAGTTTCTTTTTCATAGGTCATAAATGTGAAAAAGGGAGACTACTTCATGTCCACCTTTATTCCATTTGGTTGTGGGCATTAATGTTTATTTTTGTGGAGTAAGTTGAGTTAATATATGCTTTATAAGGTATCATTAAGCACAGTAGCTTTAATATTTGATGATTAAATGTTACACTGTTTATTACTGTTACACTGTAATGCTGTTGCAATGATAGTTTTCTTGGAAGGTAAAATAATGCATACTGTTCACCAAAGAATCAGGAATATGAGACACCTGTTAGCCTCTAAGGTTTAATTTTGATTCTTATTCCAACTCCAAACTCTTGGTCTCAGATTTTTTTTTAAGCATTGAATTAAATAGCTGGTTACTGGCATAGTAGACTTTCGTTTCAGATAAGGATTAGTTTCTATCTTACTTGAGGTTTAATTTTTTATATATTTTTATTTTTATTAAAGTATAATTGGCACACAATGTTACATTAGTTTCAAGTGTACAGTACAGTCCATAGCTCTGTACCAAAATTGAGATATAACTTATGTTTAGTAAAAGGCACAGCAGGTTAGGTTTTAAATCAGCATATAAGGTAAATATTATATATAATCAAAATTGCCCTTGAAATTTCCTAATTGTTCATAAAAGAATAGGCGTGTCTTGTCTCAGGTATAACACAGATGGTGGTTCTTTGAATGTGAGATTAGATTGCTGTCTGGTTGAGCATGAAGTAATTGGCTTACTTTTAATAGTTATGTGATTTAAAAAAATACTTTAAATACTGGTATCACACTTAAGCACAATTAAATTTCTTTAATTTAAATGCATGTGTGCTATAACCCACTTTGTTTAAAAAGAAGAAAGATAGCACATGCTCTTTAAGATTTAGTCTTTAATTTTGAAGATCGAGATAGGTGTTCTTCAAATTGGTAGCCTTTGGAGAACTATTTCAAGCTATCTAAGCTTACTCGTAAGCTTACCCATAAAATCAGAATACTAATTTTTCTATTTAGAATGGAGGAAATACCTTCACAGTGATTTACTTATTCTATGTATGTGGTATAGCATACTTTCTCTCACGATCTTAAGTACCTGAGCCTGGAATTAGTAATCAGGTTATTTGGTGGCCATAAATGACATACAATTTGATGATTTTGATGGATGCTTTTAATTCTTGTAGAGGAAAAAAAAATTTATTATATAGAAAAGTCCAGATAAGCAGTCTGTTCTCCCACAGTACATTTAGCTGTCCTGTCTGGTGGTGTACATTATCAGTTCCACCAGATAACATTGCTCTCTCCTTGGAAAAGAGCTAGATAGACATGAGTTTTTATGTGCCAGGTTTCTCACTTGGACATATAGGTAGCTGGGGTTTGGAGAACCTTTTTCCAAGATAAAGGGAAGAAGAGATACATTTTGGAGAAGATTTCAGTTTTGAATCCATTGGGTTTGAAACCTCTGCAGCATAACCAAGGAAGATAGCCAGTATTCATTGGTAGGCCTGGATCTGGACCATGGAGAGCGAAACTATACATACAGTTTTGGGAATAAGCAGCAAATAGATAATTATCCCATGGGAATGAAAGAGGTGGACCTGAAAGTACATATAGAGTGGGCAAAGGGCCCAGGACAGATTTTGTTGGAACTTAGTTAAAAGTACAGGGGAAGAGGCTCCTGTAAAGCAAACTGAGAAAAAATGGCCAGAGAGTGAAGAATAATACCAGAGGACTGTTAACCATGAAAGCCAAGGTGCAAGGAAACTTTAAGGAGAAACTGATGAGCAGTGTCAAACAGTAACAAAGAGGTTGAGTCTGAGGGAGTAGTGTGTCTGTTGGGTTTAACAGTAAGGAGATTGGCAGTGACCTTAGTGAAAGCAGCTTCAGTGTGGTGTTGGTGGTTGCAGCCAGATCATGGTGGACTAGAGGCGGTCGATGTGAGGTTTTGGAAATGAAAGATAGTGAATAGGGATAGCTCTCGAAAGAGGTTTGGCTGTGAAAGAGGAAAAAACAAAAACAAAAAACCTAGGGAACCATGAGTTCATAGATGTGTTCTTTAAAAATGGGAAAGAACTGACATAATCCTTTATTCTTTCTGCAAATATTTGAGTAGTTCTTCAGTACTGGCACTGGGCATATAGTGGTGAGCAATATGGTGTGGTCTTTGCTCTCTGTAACACAAAGAAGTAGATATGATAATATATACATGTATGCAAGAGACAGTAAATATGTCCCCATCATCAGTGGTGGAGTATAGATCCGGAGAAAGTGAGGGGAGGAGCCCTGTAAAGGTGCAGACAGACAGATTTAAAGCCAAGTAGAAGGGATTGGCCTTGGCCATGAAGGAAGACTCTTTTCTGGACAGAGGAAAGAGAGGGTAGGCATTTTTGAATACTTGCAAACAGGTCATGCAGATGAATAGTACAAGTACATTATGTAAAATGCAAACAAACGAGATTTGAAATGCTGGATGTAAAAAGCTAGAACTTATATAAATCTTAGTGGCATCCAATTGAATTAATCCATATCTCCAGATTTAGTTAATGTCATGGTACCAGCAATTGGCTGCACTCATTATGCTCTCAAGGCTGATGGCATTCCTTTTGGTGAGCAGCCAAGGCCAGGCAGCAAAAAATATAAAAATAAGAAAAATGTGGAAACTTAAGTCATATAAGGGAAGACAGAACTCCTCTCCCAAAAAACCCAAGAGCTTAAAAGAGGATATACTGAGAAAGGAGCAGGGCATAGTAAGAACGTAATAGTGTGTCTGAGACCTCATTAAGGAATCTATTCTAAATAGTAACTTGTGCAAGGAAAGATTACATTCTGAGATTCCTTTATACTACCAAGACATTCCTAGGTTTCATGTAGAATTTTTATACAGCTAAACAGTAATACTTTTTAAAAAAGATTTTATTTATTTGAGAGAGACAGAAATAACGAGAGAGTACACGGTCAGGTAGGAGAGGGAGAAGCAGGCTCCCTGCTGAGCAGGGGCCCAGACATGGGGCTTGATCCGAGGACTCTGGGATTGTGACCTGAGCTGAAAGCAGACACTTAACCAACTGAGCCACCTAAATGCCCCATAAACAATAATATTTTAATGCCACAGCTTTTATTAGTAGTAATGTAGGATCTGAGGTTTGAACAACAAAGCAAAATATATAATAATCATTATATGACCCAAAGAGAACAAGTAAATAATCTGTAGTGTGTAGAGCAGGTAAATTGTGTATATGTTGAATTTGCTGATTTGATGTTAAAATATCAATAGTAGAGAAAATATGTTTGGTTACATTTGCATGAGGATCACTGAGAGGATAAAAGAGAAAACAATGAAAGATTATTTGGAGGACATGGGGTGGTAAAAAGTGTAACTTTCCACTTGTATATATAAATTTTTTAAAAAAGATTTTATTTATTTGACAGAGATCACAAGTAGGCAGAGAGGCAGGCAGAGAGAGCGAGGAAAGGAAGCAGGCTCCCCTCGGAGCAGAGAGCCCGATGCGGGGCTCGATCCCAGGACCCTGAGATCATGACCTGAGCTGAAGGCAGAAGCTTTAACCCACTGAGCCACCCAGGCACCCCACACTTGTATAATTTTATATAAAATATTGCCTATAGAGGGGCACCTGGGTGTCTGTGACTGCCTCTCTGCCTACTTGTGACCTCTCTTTCTGTGTCAAATTAATAAATAAAATCTTTAAAAAATATATTGCCTATAGAAAATAAAATTAAATGTGACACCAAGAAAAGTAAATATGTAGAGTAAAAGAAGAAATTAAGGCTCCAGAATTTTGATTTTCTCTCTCTTCTCTAATTTTTTCTATTAATAATGAAGAAAGTCATTTTCCTTTTTTTGGTCCAGTGGCTTATTTGCTTGAAACAGTTTAATTCCCATAAACTGTCTGTATAACTGTCTTAAAAACATGTAATCTTTAAAATAATCTCAGGATCCTAGAAACTTGTTGAGATAATTATGAATTCACATGCAATTGTAAAAAATTCTGTGTATCCTTCTCCCAGCCGTCCCTAATGGTAACATCTTGTATAACTAGTACCGTGTCACAACCAAGATATTGATAGAGTCCACCAACCTGATTCAGATTGCATCGGTTTTATATGCAGTCATTTGTGTATGTATATGTGTTTACGGTTCTATGCAATTTTATCGTGTATATAGGTTTTTATGATAGCCATTACAGTTAAGATATTGAATGATTCTGTACTTTTAAATGAATATTAATTTTGAATCATAGAAACATTTTCATATTTTTTTTTCTTACAGTGTTTTGGAACAACACAAACTGACAAAAGAACAGTGGGAAGAAAGAATACAGAACTGGCATGAGGAACACAGAGGAATGCTGAGGTACTTGGGTGGCTGTTGTCTTCGTGTTTTTCTTTCAAGTATTTTTATATCCTAACACTTACTAGTACATCACATTATCCCCCAAAGATCATTCACTTTTTATGAATAAATATAAAGCACTAAATTTTAATCCAAAGTATTTTTGTAATTTGTTTGGTATTACTTTTACTTAAGTTATGTTACAGTAAGCTTTCTTTTAACAGGGAAGATTCTATGATGGAGTACCTGAAGATTGCCCAAGATCTAGAAATGTATGGAGTCAACTATTTTGAAATAAAAAATAAAAAGGGAACTGAATTGTGGCTAGGTGTTGATGCTTTGGGTCTGAATATTTATGAGCATGATGACAAGTGAGTAAATTTAGTTGCACAGTGAACTGGTCATTAATCAGTGATCTATATGGCTTTAATCTTACACTGTGTTTGTAAAGTTCTTTTTTGGCTTGATTACTCTTGCTGCTTCTTTATTCTCCATACTTAAAAGATTAGTTAATGAGACAAAGTTTTTAGATGTCATGTTTACATTTTTGCAACACCTTGTAGCTTTAGCATTCTGCTCAGCGTATTTATCAGACAGGATTTGGTATCTCGTGAGTTCTGTCTGGTAATTTAATTGAAACTTATTCCCTTTATAGGTGAAGAATGATTGCTTAAATATGTCTGTCATTTGGGGTGAAATTGAAATTAACATGTATAAGAAATAGCAATGAGACAATGAAATTAATAGATATATGATTTATTATATTTGTAACTTTTTAAAGACATTTATAGGAATTTTGAATATTTTCAGACATCAGTAAAGTAGAATATCACTGTATTAAGAATAATGGACAGTGTTATTTTGTTTCAAAATTAACCAGGTGTTAATTTTTATATTATATTAAGATATATGTTAATATGGAATATGTCAGACTCTCATAGTACTTTAGGAATGCTTTATACTTTCTTTATTTGCTATGCCAGTAATGCCACCTTCTAAGGCATTTCTCTTCTAAAATTCTAGAATTTTAGTTTCATTATTACAAATATCTAATAAGATACACTTTTCTAACACTATATACTAAGTCCAAAAGAGAGCATTTTAATTATTTTACTCTGCTATGTATTTTTTATTTACAAAGCAAGTTAACAACACTCTATCATTAAGAAGAAAATATTTTGAAATTTTTGAAAAGCAAAAAGGACTTAGAGACTAATTTTTATGGACCAAATCCTTTTTTTACTTTCTTCTAAAAATTATTGAATTTCTATCAGAGTACCCATTATAGATACATTACAGATAAAGATGGAAATATGAAAGAGAGGGGATTAGCTCAGAATGGGAGGGACTGATACGGGAGATTGGTCTTATCTCTACTGGTTCCCTTTTTTTTTTTTTTCCCTTAATTTATTTGACACAGAGAGAGAGCATAAGTAGGCAGAGAGCGGGGAAGCAGGCTCCCTGCTGAGCAGAGCGCCTGATGTGGGGCTGGATCCCAAGACACTGAGATCATGACTCGAGCCGAAGGCAGAGGCTTTACCCACTGTGCCACCCAGGCACCCCTTTACTGGTTCACTTTTTAAAAATAATTAAAATTTATTATATTTCCAAAAGATTAAAAAAAAACCCAAAAAAGTAGGGTACAACTTTAAAAGCTCAAGTTCTTTTACCAGCTCTGCTACTAATTGCCTTTGTGATCCTGGTCAAGTTATTAACCCTCTGAAATTCATATAACTGCCAAGCTTTATTTACAAGATTGTTGTGAGAATTACATGAGGAAATTGCTTTAGAATTTTCAAAGTAACATGTAAATGTAGTATAGCATTACCTTAAAAATGCTATGTTCCAGGGCGCCTGGGTGGCTCAGTGGGTTAAGCCGCTGCCTTCGGCTCAGGTCATGATCTCAGGGTCCTGGGATCGAGTCCTGCATCGGTCTCTCTGCTCAGCAGGGAGCCTGTTTCCTCCTCTCTCTCTCTCTCTGCCTGCCTCTCTGCCTACTTGTGATCTCTCTCTGTCAAATAAATAAATAAAATCTTAAAAAAAAAAAAAATGCTATGTTCCAGCAGGCTCCTTTTTAAACTGATAACAATGACATCTGAAGAGCCATTAAGGGGGCAGTATAATGCATAACTATTGAGTAAAGAAAGCTTTATGTAGAAAAATTACTTGGTGTGCTGCAGTTGGTAATCTTAAGACTTAAAAGGACTATTAATAGGTAGAAATTCATACTTTGTTCTTGGAAGACTAACTAGAAAGACACCTTTTGGCTAGCATGGGTATCATAATCATTTTGCACACTGGTTATTGGATAACAGTGACACATTTGATGGGTAGTCTGAAACAGTAAAATTCATGAAAAACAAAAACGAAATTACTGTTCCATTCTGGTTCCTTGAATTTTTGTGTGCAGTGTGGCAAAGTGGTGGTAACTTATATTTCTTAGAGTTGGAAATCCAGCTCTTCCATTTATCCAAACATTTGTGTATGAGAATGTCTTAATTTTTTTCTGTTGAGATACAACTCACATACCATAGAATTAGTGCTTTTAATGTTACAAATACTCATTTTTAAGCTAAACAGAGGAAAGAAATAAATTTAGTATTTAGTAACATGTCCATAATTCACATGAAAACTTACCAAGACTTTTCTCCCCTCTCCCTTCTTAAACACATTTAAAATATTTGTAGTAGCTTGAATCTGTGAAGAGCTAGTACAGAGCCCCAAGGGAAGTTCAATTCTACACCTTAGGTTGCTAGTGTTTTCTAGGTAATTTTAAGAAAATAAATTTAATGCTTTCAAGGCTCATGACACATCATGAAATTTTTTGATAGTTTTATGTGGCTTAATTGATCAAATTTCCCCTTAAAAGATAATAATGTCAATAGTATCAGTAAGCTGATGCATTTGAAAATCTAGCTTTCTTAAGACTGGTCATTTAGCTAATTTGGCCCCAGAATGTTTTGCACATTTTGTGTTTTGTTTTCTGCTTTTAATTAAAGGAATGCTTTCATTTTTTTAAGGTTAACACCAAAAATTGGTTTTCCCTGGAGTGAAATCAGAAATATTTCATTTAATGACAAAAAATTTGTTATAAAGCCAATCGACAAAAAGGCACCTGTAAGTAAAATTCTGTTATAAGTGTTTTCTGTATTAACTTTTTAAAAATTTCCGCCATTTTGCTGTGATACCATTTGAAGAGTGGCCTTGTTCGTTTATTGATTTGCTCCTGAGAAACATTCCCTTTTCATAGTTTAACTTCCCTGCTGATAAAATAATGAATTACTAAAAATAGAAGGTTTTGATCTTTTTATAACATGCGCATATTAGTTTTACTTTAATTGAGATTCAGCTGTAAGGTGAGTGATGTTTATTAGGAGGTGATTGAAAATAATCACCATTCCTAAGAAGCAGTTAAAAACACTTGTTTGTTGGTAGCCTTTACAGCTATGTGCAAATATGGCATACTTACTAGGAATTAGGAAATTCTGTGACTTCTAAACTATGTAATATGACATTCGAATTCATACCGCATATTGAAATTTAGTAGAGATTATTGTGAGAGAGGCTGTCCTTCAGGAAGATTTTAAATTCAGAAACTTTATGTTTAGGATTTTGTTTTTTATGCTCCTCGTCTGAGAATCAATAAACGGATTTTGGCTTTATGTATGGGAAACCATGAACTATACATGCGAAGAAGAAAGCCTGATACCATTGAAGTGCAGCAGATGAAGGCTCAGGCGAGGGAGGAGAAACATCAGAAGCAGTTGGAAAGGTATGGAATTTAAGGTTTTGATTCCTAATTGAGTAGGTGGTTTAAAATTTAAGAATGCTGTTTCTTTCTTTTTTTTTTTTGTCACATTTTTATTACTTTTTTTAAAAATTTATTTATTTTTTCATTAACATATAATGTATTATTAGCCCCAGGGATACAGGTCAGTGAATCGTCAGGCTGACACACTTCACAGCACTCACCATAGCGCGTACCCTCCCAGTGTCCATAACCTCACCACCCTCTCCCTACCCCCCCTACCCCCAGCAACCCTCAGTTTGTTTTGTGAGATTTAGAGTCTCTTATGGTTTGTCTCCCTCCTGATCCCATCTTGTTTCATTTAAAAATAATGCTATTTCTTTTAACATACTCTGAGTTTATATTTTTACATTGTTTTCATCGTATTAAAATTGAGTGTTATGCTTATACTCTTAAAATGTTTTACTTTTCAAATTGGAAATCTTTGGTATTTTTGAGAAAGTAGCTTTTTATGAATTCATAGATGTGCTTTATTTTTTAAACATGCTTGCTTTTCACTGATTGACCTAGGTTTGGGTACTCTAATAGTTTGGGATTTTTCAAGTTTGTTCTGCTTGTGACTTTTACTTAATTTTTCAGAGTAAGAATTGCTTAAATAAAAAAATCTGCCTTATTTTTGTTTATTTTTTAAAAAGTATTTTATTTATCTGTTGAGAGAGAGAGTACACATGCACAAGCAGGGGAGGGAGGAGGAAAAGAAGACTTGGCGCTGATCGTGGAGCCTGATGTGGGACTTGATCTCACCACTATGACCTGAGCTGAAATCAAGAGTTGGACACTCGACTGCCTGAGCCACCTGGGTGCTCCGCTGATATTTTGCTTTAAAAGTGTCGTTGACACTGTAGAACTCAAGTGAAAAGTTACTAAAAAGTTTGCAAAGCACCTGGTGTTTAATAAATAGTACCTCGTATAATAATTCTTAATATCATTAATGCATAGTCTGATTAGAAGCTGAATATAAATTAGCTTTTAATTTTCATTTAAGAAAAATATATTTGGGTTCATCTGATATTCTTTAAAAAGTAAGGTATCCTAAAACATTTTCTGCATGTTAGTCCAGGGAATTCATAGTTTATTAATATGTTACTTATGCTCAGACTACGTGGTCTTTGTGCCTGAAATTCAGATGGCAGTGATGTCATTTTTGGGGAATATTTAGATGTACTCAGATGAGTTTCAAAGATGAAATCATAACTGATTTTTTTTAAGCTAAAAAAAGTTATTCCCATTAAAACAAAGGGAATATTGAATATTGATTAAATTTGTGAAATAGATAATATTACCTGGTAGTGCTTCATCTAATTCTTACTCGTCTTGATATTTCTTTATAAATATAGAGTCTTTATAGAGTCTGCAGTGGTAGGCTCTCGGTAGTTATGTGATGAGAGTCTGGCTATATTTAAAAGAAACAATCTCTGGGGCACCTGGGTGGCTCAGTGAGTTAAGCCACTGCCTTCGGCTCATGATCCCAGTGTCCTGGGATGGAGTCCCGCATCGGGCTCTCTGCTCAGCAGGGAGCCTGCTTCCTCCTCTCTCTCTCTGCTTGCCTCTCTGTCTACTTGTGATGTCTCTCTGTCAAATAAATAAATAAATTCTTTAAAAAAAAAAAGGAACAATCTCTTTAGGCCCCTGGCGGTTGCCGCTGAGGGAGGGAGGTGGTCTTTCCCGTGAGCTCTCAGGTTGATCTGTCTTAAGCAGCATTTGACATCTACTGTCATTCTAATGGAGTTGTCAAAGGAGATAAAACTGGTTTGCCATTTGTATATAAGATTAAATTGGTACTACCTTAGGAATTAATAATGTGTCAATTCATGTTAGTGATCGAAAATTCTTATCCTCCCAGGTTACTTTACTTAAACTGCCTAAAGTAAAATTACCTTTGTGCTCCCTTCCAAGCCTTTCTTACTTCTCTCAGTGGGAAATGTGCAGTTAACTGCTTTTGTGCTGGCCTGTGATTTATTGTCAGAATTCATCAAGGATACACGTGATAAATCTCCTCTAATTTTTCCCCACATTCAAGTCTGCCTCAAAAACATGCTTTGCACATAAGGGGTGTATTTGACAGTTTTACTTTCAAAAGTTTTACTTTTTTTTATCGCTTGAAAATATTTCCAAAATGTCTTAAGTTTTTACTATCTTTTTTTTTTTTTTTAAGATTTTTTTTTATTTTGAGAGAGAGAGGGAGAGAGCACTAGTTGGCGGAGGGGCCTAGGGAGTGGAAGAAGCAGACTCCCCTCTGAGCAGGGAGCCCAACGAGGGGCTCTATCTCAGGACCCTGAGATCATGACCTGACCTGAAGGCAGATGCTTAACCAACCAGGTGCCCCTTTTAACTTTTGAAACAATCCTAGACTACATATTCCGTGACCCCACAAAAAGAAATGCATTGTATTCCAGTGTACGTGCATGTAACAGGGCAGTCCTGTATTTTTAACTGGATGGGTTTTTTTTTTTAAAGCCCAGCTGAATATAATGGAGATTCTTAAAATATTTATACTACGTTTCTTTTTAGTGGACTCAACAGTACTTGGGTTTCATGTAAATATTTCTGTGTATTCATTTGTAACAGAGCAATTCTAATTCCTCTTCAGGGCACAACTAGAGAACGAAAAGAAGAAGAGGGAGATAGCAGAAAAGGAGAAGGAAAGGATAGAGCGGGAAAAGGAGGAGCTGATGGAGCGGCTGCGGCAAATCGAAGAGCAGACGGTGAAAGCCCAGAAAGGTAGCAGTTTCCTTTTGACATTGTGTTCACCCTTGTTCCTCTTTGTCCGATACTTCCTCACTGCTGGATAATCTCATTTGTCTTGTACAATAATTGCACTTAATTGTCACTTTAATACTTAATGGAATCACATCATAAACATGTTTAAGGGACACGCAACATTCATGTGCTAGTTTCTCTCTTATTTACTTAAATACACAGGTGTTTTCATGTGAAATGACTGTAGATATTAATTTATTCCTCTTACGGTTCAGGGTTCCATAAACAAACAGGCAGGTTTAGTACTCACCAGCATTTAAACAAAAGCCGTTCTATATGATGCTTTATGGGTATGTAAATATTTCAAAGCATCTGAATACTTAAAGGCATTTTAAGCTATTCTGACTATAATAAACTCTTTCGGAACTCAGTCTCTAAATTTTATTTTGGTGTATTAAAAAAAATACACAACACATAGAAGTGGGTTGGTTTTTGGTAACACCTTGGTCAGAACCTACTTCCTGTGAAGAGTGTAACCAAAATGCTACAGTGTGTAGAAAGGGTACATTTGGTTTCCAGAGTGGTTTACAGTGAATAACTCTAGGATATGCTGCTTTCAAACAACAAATAGTAGGAAGAACAGAAGAAAAAAGGTATTGAGCAAAATAAGATTTTTTTTCCTTAAGCAGTAGAGGTTCGTGGGGGGGATATAATATGAAATATATACTATTTGTAAAACTAGAATTAATACCTGCTTTCCTGATAACTAGTAGAAGCAGCCATTAGTTTTATTATTCTAAGTAGAATAATAACCTTAAAGTTTATTAAATAATAACCTTATTTAAGGTTATTTTCATTCCTTATATCAGGCTACCATAGTGGGGAGATGCTCTTGAGCAGTGGGGAGAATAATTTGCAAATGGGTAACTAGAGGGGGAAGTCATGGAGATTGCTATAAACCCACAAACTGGTAGATCATTCTAATTTCAAGAGGATTGGAAATAATATTTCTGAGAGAAGAAATAGGAAAACATACACACTAGGCTTTATTCTGACCTTAGAAGCCTCACTTCCCAGAGCTAGAAAAGACCTAGAAAATTACTTAGTTCAGGGGTCAGAGGTATTAAACAGATGTGCTTGCAGACTATAACACCAAGGCAGAACTTGTTTTCTGAATTCCAGCTTCATCCTGTTTCTACTACTACAGATGCCTTTTTCATCAATTAAAGTAGACCTTTATGAAGTGCCTACTTTGTGCTGCATTTTAGGAATACAAATAAATCGGATGCATGGGAGGGAAGTCTGTGTGGTTGGCAGAAATAAGATAAATTCATAAAAATGTAAAGTGAGGTAATGTAAATGCCATGTGAATACAATAAGCAATACTTTTAGAGGCAGAATGCTGTAAAAAATGGAATGTGTGTTTCTTTAAAAAGTTTAAAGAAATTTATGATACTGGTATATTTTAAAGAAAAAAATTGAGTGATAAAGTTTTTTTAACTTACATATATCTTTCTGAGAGAATAGCTACCTATTAAATCTTTCAATCTTATTTATTTAGGGTGCATAATAAAAATATTAATGATTTACACACAGAAAACTACTCAAGTCAAGAAGCACTAAAGAATATAAGGAAGATAGGGACGCCTGGGTGGCTCAGTTGGTTAAGCAGCTGCCTTCGGCTCAGGTCATGATCCCAGCGTCCTGGGATCGAGTCCCATATCGGGCTCCTTGCTCCGCAGGGAGCCTGCTTCTCCCTCTGACTCTGCCTTCCACTTTGTCTGCCTGTGCTCGCTCTCACTCTCTCTCTCTCACAAATAAATAAATAAAATCTTTAAAAAAAAAAAAAAAAAAAGAATATAAGGAAGATAGAACATAAGAAAGAATGTAGAGTATCCCTGTCAAGAAAATTTCAAATCAGTCATCTTATGACAAAGGACATCTGATTTGTTTCTTGAGGTTTTTTTTTTTCCTAATAATAAAGCGTTGCCAGGCTGTCCTGAAATATGCATGATTGTCTTGTAATTTATGCTAAATTCTCACTCAAATGCAGTAACTCTGGTCATATCTAAGTCATAATATATAGTAGATAAACCTTTAAGTTCTTGTTTGAGAAGAAACTTTTCTATATTTCATTAAGAACTTTTTTGAAGTCATTATTATTTGAAATGAGTTATGAATCATTAAATAGAACTATTCTACCATTTACATTTCCATGGTTCACTTACTTTTATCATTTTTAAACCAGCTCTGAAGGTTTATTTGAGAGCCAGACTGGGATTCACTTACTGTCCTGGCAAATATCAAAGTGACATCCCAGTAGTGATCTCATGCTTCCTCTGTATTTATTAAGCACCTAGTGTGTACGAGGCATTGTAGGCATTGGGGATACGATGCTGAACAGATAAGGTCCCTGCTCTCATGTGGCTTACATTTTATTGAGGAAAGACAGAGTAATAAAATTAACAGATAATCAAGATCATTTTATGTTTTAAGTGCTTGGGGGGGGGGAGTAAGCATGATAGTGTGATGAAAGCTCTTGTAGGGAATAGTGGGGCTTGTCAGTTTTATGTATACATTGTTTATATTGGAATTAAACAGTCAAGCTTTAATTCTGTCATTAACTTAGAATACCTTTAGCAAGTCATTTTAACCTCTCAATTTCCTTAGATTCCTAATTTCTAGAATGGAAGTAGATAATCCCTAATTTAATTTTCTGAGATTTTTTGGAAAGTTTTTTAAAAAAATGTGTTTGAAGTATAGCATGTATATAATAATGTGCATGACTCTTAGGTATCAGGCTTAATGAATTTTTGCCAAGTGAATTTATTCCTGTGACTACCTAGAACAAGGTGCAGAACATTACCTGCACTAAGGGACTCTCCATTGTATCCCTTCCTATTTTTTCACCCCAAATGTGACTTATATCATTCTGATGTATATCATCATAGAGTTTATTACTTTTTTAAAGATTTATTTTTGCAAGAGAGAGAGCACATGTGCATGAGCAGGGGGAGGGGCAGAAGGAGAAGCAGACTTCCTCCTGAGCAAGAAGATCCCTTCCAGGGATCTGGGACCTGATCTCAGGACTAGGACTCTGGGATCATGACCTGAGCCGAAAGCAGGTGTTAACCGACTGAGCCACCTGGGCACCCTCATCATAGAGTTTAGTCTTATTTTTAATAGTTCTGTTGAGGTATGAATCACAATACCACACAGTTAATGATCGAAAGTGTTTATTTTAACGGTTTCTAGTATATTCAGAGTTTTGCCACTTGATGCCACAATTTTAGAACAATTATATCACCCCAGAAAGAAATCCCATACCCATTAGCAGTCACTTCAAATTTTTCTGAGTCCTCCCTCCCCCAGTCCTAGGCAACTACTAATCTACTTCTAGTTCTGTAGACTACATGTGCTGGTCATTTCTTATGAATGGAATTGTGTAGAATATGGTCTTTAGTAACTGTCTTTCATGGAGCATAATGTTTTTAAAGGTCATTGTGTTGGAGCTTGTATCAGGCACTTATTCTTTTTTATGGCTGAATAATGTTTCATTCTGTGGATATATAGATATATGTATATATATATATATATATAGATAGATGTAGATGTTATATACATATGATCTACACATACACACACATATATACATACATACACACACACACTACATTTTATTCATTAGTTGGTGAGCATTTGGGTTGTTCCCACCATCTGACTATTGTGACTATGTTGCTATGAACATCTGTGTACTGGTTATTGTTTTCATTTCTTTTGAGTTATACCTGGGAGTAGATTACTGGGTCATATGGTAAGTTTATGTTCAACTTTTTGACAAACTGCCTAACTGGTATCTAAAATGACTGTACCATTTTACATTCCCACTATCAGTGGATCATTTGGATGACCCCTAACCTCCCAGCACTTACTAATGTTAGTCTTTTGGAGTGTGGTCATCCTAGTGGGTGTGAAGTGCTACTGTGGTTTTGATTTGCATTTTCCAAGTGGCTAATGATGTTGAGCATCTTTCCATATGTTTATTGGCCATTTATATATAATCTTCTTTGGAAAGGTGTATTTTTGCATTTTCTTCCATTTTTCAACTGTGTTGTCTTTTTGTTGTTGAGGTGTTAAGAGTTCTTTCTGTATCTCGGTACAGATGTCTTATGACGTACCAGACATATGATCTGCAGATATTTTCTCCCATTCTGTGGGTTACCTTCACTTTGAGGATGATGTTCTTTGAAGCCCAGTGCTTTAAATTTGGATGAAGTCCAGTTTTGTTTTGTTTTTTTCTTTTTAAGATCTATTTATTCATTTGGAGAGAGAGAGGGAGTGCACAGGGGGGAGGAGGAGAGTAAGAATCTTAAGCAGACTCTGTACTCAGCATGGAGTCTGATGTGGGGCATGATCTTATGACCCTAACATCATGACCTGAGCCAAAACCAAGAGTCAGGGGCATAACTGACTACACCACCTACGGCCCTGGAGTTCAGTTTATTTATTTTTTGCTTGTGCATTTGGTATCGTGCCCAAGAACAGTCTTGCTTGCTTTTGAACTGCATGTAAATGAATTCATGTACTCTTCTGCTTGGCTTCTTTTTGTTCAAAACTTGTGCCTGGAGCTGTAGTTTGTTGTTTTACATGGTAGTGTAATATTCTGTTGCATGTAGATAGCAAATTGTACTGATGATAGACATTTGGGATAGTTCTGGTTCTGGCTATTATAAAATAAGGCTGCTGTGAACATTCTTAAGTGTAGTCCCTGGGTATTAATTTAGGGGAGGTATCTGTACCCCAGAGTGGAATTGCTGGGTCACTGCTACAGTTTATCGTAGATACTGCCACTGTTTCTACAAAGTGATTGTATCAGTGCTCATTCTTACCGGTAGTGAATGAAAGTTGATTTGCACTGTATCTTCATTACTTGATGATTTGTTTTACTGTCAGGGTTTCCTCTTGCGTTCTTTGTTTGTTAGTTTAGCCATTCTGGTGAGGACAGTTAGTACAGTGCATTTTCTTGATGACTGATGATTTGATTTTAAGCACTTTTGCAAATGCTTATAGCATCCATAAAGTGCCTTTTCATGAGTTTCACCTATTTTTAAAAATTGGATTTTCTTTTTTTTTTCTTATTGATCTATAGTTCTTCTCATATTTTGTTAAAAGAAAATCTTTCTATGGTTTGTCTTTTTTCTCTCTCAGTGTAAGTTTCTTTTAATGAAGAGAAGTTCTTTAAGTTCCATTTATCACTCTTTCTCTTATGGTTGTGAATATATTATTTTTTACAACTTTGTGGATACTGCTTTACCTTTCACGTTTAGGTCCATAATCCATATGTAACTGATTTTTGTAGGAGTCAGTGTTATTTCTTCCCATATGTATTTTCAGTTGACCCAGAACCTTTATTACAAGGAATGTTCTTTCCCCATTTAGCTACATCCATCACCTTTGTCACAAATCCAGAATACAATATGTATATAGGTCTACTTCCAGACTATTCTGTTCCACTCAGCTATTAGTTGATTTTATTGTCAGTGGACACTGTTCAATCACCAGTTGTATCTAGAAAAACTTGAAACTGACATACCTTATAAGTGCATCATAGGCGTACAAGAAAGTACATGTTGTACAGTGGGAAGCACGTTTCAAAGACAAGGGCAAGTTCTTAGGCTTCCAGATTATTTAGATTTTACATTATCTTTTATGACTTTAGTTGTTAATGGTTACATATTGCATACTTTTATAAATTATTCTGAAGTTGAGAAAAGGAAAACAATTAACTTGAAAAAGTTATTATAGGGAGCGATTAAGTTTATAACAGGACAGACTAGAGCTTCAGAAGAGTTTATTATATGACAAGACTGACCTTTCGGTGGGAGTCAGCAGTCTGGATGTTCTGCATATCTCATAGCACAAACTCTTCTGTGGTATTGTAAGGTGATGCACCTCCTGATCATTCCTGGGTTGGTAATTTCTCTTTCTCTTTGCCATACTAACTGTGCTTTTCCTCTCCTCCCATCTCCTATTCATAATCCTCTTCTGAATAGAGAGCCTCTGGAAAGGAAGTTCTGGAGATGGATAGTCCTAGAGAGGAAAGTTATTAGCTACTGGGATGTCTTGGCTGCACACTTCTGTGGGTTGAGGATTTGGTAATAGTGGCTGAATGTGGTGACAAGCTCTAGTACTCTGATCTACCAAGTTGACATTTATTTTTAGCTTTTCTGTTGGGCTCCCCACTCCCCCCAGCCCCCTAGAAGCCTTGCCTTTTCAGAGTTTCTTTCCTTAGTATTTGTTCTAAGCAGCAAGAGGAACTTCACATGCTCTTCAAATTTGCAGTTTTACTGGTTGGTTAGTGGTGATAAATTATCTTTTGGGGGGATGGTGCTTCAGTACATGATTATACTCACTCAGGATTTTGCTAAAATAAAATTAGTAGTGTATCTGTGTCCCTGTCAAAGACCTCCTGAATTTTATGTTTCTTTATGGGTGCTATGCATGTGAACCTAAATGTTGAAGGGTTTCTAGAAGATAGCATAACCATAAGGAAAATATTAATAACTTGAACTTCCAGGATTATAAAGGGGACTCTGGCCCTTGACATCTCTGCAGAGGGTTTGTAGGATGCCTAAAGATCTGCTTCTGCAGTGTTTTCAGTGTTTCTCTGGATTTTGCATCTCTCCTCGTTCTTTGCTTTTTCTTCAGTTTTCCTAGGTAAGCAGTATCTTTCATAGTTACGTTAACATCCTTGTTTGCTAACTGCACTACCTGGATAATCTTTGGGCCCACACAGTAGTGGGGGATTTTAGGGGTGTTGGAAGGGTCATTTGGTCCCGTCTTCCCAGTATGCCTTGTAATTTTGGTTGCTTTCCCAATGTTGAGTTTGAAACATTAGGGAGCCCTAGAATGATGTTATTTAACTTTAGAGAGGATTTAGTATTTTTTTTTTTGCCAGGCAGAATATGTGCAGGTCACTGGTGGAGTTGACCAAGGTTTCAGGCTTTGTTAAGGTTGGTCTCTTTGTGTTTTTTCCCTCCCTGCTAGTCTGTAGACCCTTCAGGGTGTCTTCTGAAGGACTGCTCATTGACTAGGGCCCTCAGTGCCAGCCGTTGACTCCTGGCTGCGCGACAGTGTTGATCTTCCTGCTATTCTGTAGCCAGTTATAGCTGTTTTTTGTTTGTTTCCCTAGTTTTCTACCTCATATGTGTACATTTTAGGAGTTGGCAAACCTCTTGGGGGGAAATAGCATGCAGATTTTAGAGCCTACCTTTCTATTTACTCCTTTTAAGGATCTTGATCTCCCAAGCCTTGGATGCCTTGATAGCCCCCAAATTGCAAGCTGTGTCTTTTTAGCCTGACTTAGTATTGTAGGCCTAGGGCTGCTGTGTGCTGGTTCACTTTTATTCTGCTCCGCTGAGAATATTAAATGCTGTTCTGTTTTGTCTGTTTTTTGTGTACAAAGTAAGCAAATACACAATATCCTCATGAACCATATTCTTGTTTCCTCTTCTTTCTTAAATAAAATGTAGTATCCTGCACGTATCCTTCTGTACCTTGCTGTTTTCAGTTAATGCACACTTGAATGTCCTATGTGTATACTCACAAAGAGATCTTTCTTACTTTTTTTTGTATGATGGTATAACACTCCATTGCTTAGATTTAGGATAGATATTTTATAATTGCATTTTTAGTGAGTAATTGGTAAATAAATTCTTAATTCTGTGAATTCTAAAAATTAATGACAGTGGAACTTCTTTGCTTTTTTTTTTAACAACAATATTCTTTTCCTATGGAAAAAAATGTGATACTTCATAAACTATTACCTTAGACTGAGAAAAGGAAGAAAACTCTACAACTTTTGGGATATTTAATTCATTAATTTATTTTTTACTAATTCTTGTGTAGTTACATAGTTTCTAAGCTTTGCCCATAAGAGTCATTTGGCTTACAAAGCCCTAGACCTGTCAGAAATCAAATTTATGTTCAAGCCCCACTGAGAAAGAGAGACTTCCCCAAATTTTATTAGCTTGAGCTTAACTTCTTGGTTCTAAACACCATATCCATCTATATCAATGCAATACTGTTAATGAGAGAAGCAGCTTATTCTTAAAACCTTAATCTTTATCCTGAAAGAGCAGATCTTCTAAAAGAAGCCATATTCCTTGGTACCCTCTTAGCATGTGTCAGACCTCAGAAATTGTAGGTCCTAGATTTTTATGAACCAGAGAGGCAAAATATTGATGTTCTTTATCTTAGCTAATCCTTCCCTGCAGGTGTTCCAAGGGGATCCAAGGTCTTAGAGGCTTGTTTGTTTCATAAAAATATTCTAATAGGTGGATTTGTAAACCTTTCTGCACAGGGCCAGATAGTAATACTTCAGGCTCAGCAGGCCACACGGTTCCTGGTGCAACTGTCAGCTCTGCTGTTGCAGAATGTAAGCGGTCTTGTACTGTACATAAACACGTGACGGTATTGAACTGAGTGAGGGTATGCGTGCCTGTGAAACTTTACTTACAAAAACAAGGCATTGGGTTAGAGGGCCATAGTTTTCCAGTCTCTGTTCTAACTCTTTTAACTGGGGAAGAAATAAGTAAGTCATTTCAAAACCTTCCTTTCTAGAAGAGACTAGATTTGAAGTTTTCCGATTTATTTTCAACATTTAAAATAATTGACACTTTTGTATAATTCTTAATCACAAAATAGCCATTGCCTTGTCTATGTTCTTGAAAATGATATTTATTGAAACAAGTTGATAGAAAATAATGAATATTGGGAATATTTAATTGAAGATTTAACTTTAAAAGCCAAACTTACTTTTTCTTTCTTCCTTTATTGTACAGAAGAAATTTTTATTATGAGAGAAGAAGCAGTGTTATTTTCTTTTGTTTTTTGTTTGCTTGTTTTGATGAATGATACAACCTTGAGTATTGTGTGCTTTATTTTATATATTAATCAAATCAACAAGTTGGAAAGAATGATCCTAAGAAAAGTTTAATAAGTTAGCTTGATGTCCCAGTTTTAGAAGGCAAATTCTAAAATGAATAATCCTAGAATTTAGTTGTGACAACATTCAGTGTTACATACATTGTTCACCCTTATAGCCGAAGAGCCACATAAAATTCTTACATTATTTTATTGGGAATTTAAAATTTAACCATTTTTCTTCCTACCCCTCTCTAAGCCTTGCAGATTTTAACTGCAATTAACTAAATTAATTCTGACCAAGAGCAACAAAATTGAGAGTGGTAAGAAGCGTGTATGTTACAGCTAGCTTTCAAACCTTATGACAGACATACAGATTTTTAGTTTTTTCTCCTCTCTGGAGTATAGAGAAAGGGAGAATCATTTTTTTGTAGGACATTGCACCCTCTTAATAGGTGACGTTCTATTATCTTTTGTCACAAAATGTCCTTGTTTTTAAATAAGAGTTCTCAGAATAATGTTTAAAATTAGTAGTTTTAAGCTTATTTAAGTGCTAGTAATATTTGTGCTAATAATATTTTCCTTTCTTATTCAACTCACTGAAAAAGAGAACAATTAACTTTATGATCTGTACACTGCAAGATCAAAATTGATGTCATTTATCTCCAGGTATTTACTTTGTCTTCATGCCTGAAGAATGGATATATACCAATAACTCAAAAGTTATAGTAATTCATGTGATTCACATCAGAATTCCTCCTCTGAATTAGTATTGTTTTCAGTCTTAATGCTTTGGGTTTACTCATCTGATACTTAAATAAGTAAAACGTTATATGTAAGTTTTAAAGTGTATTGTTTTATAGTTTTGAAACAGATGACAAGTTCTGTAGGTCAAAACTTTGGAGATCATATTTTTTAAAACTAAAGATGACTTCCAGCCTTATGATGTGAGTTAAATTACAAAGTATTTTCATTTCTTCAAGTTTTTAAATTGTGTAGTACTTAAAAATATTTATTAGGCTTTTGCCAAGTTAAAAACAAAGTATATGTTCATTTGCAGGTGTGCTAATTTTAAGATAGATGCTTCGTTAACCATTTTGGCTTCTTCTTTTGATAATGAGAATAATTGGAATTAACCTTTGTTGTGGGGGTGTACATATATTTGACAGAACTAGAAGAACAGACTCGAAAAGCTCTGGAACTGGACCAGGAACGAAAACGAGCAAAGGAAGAAGCAGAAAGACTTGAAAAGGAGCGTCGAGCTGCTGAAGAAGCCAAGTCCGCTATTGCAAAACAAGCTGCCGACCAGATGAAGAATCAGGAACAGCTGGTCAGGAACCTGTCTTGGTTCTATCTCAGAGAGAAAGAAAAATTTAGACAAAAGCATGAAGCAAAGCTTGTAAAACTAAGTATATTAGATCTTCTGGAAAGTAAACCAAAGATACAAGTAACCTAATCACAAAGTGTGGAAATAAACCTAAAAATTTTATTTCTGCATGAAAAAAAGAACCCAAAAAACCTAAAGATAAAACAATGAGATGTCAATAGAGTCTATTGCTAACAAAAGATTTCTGATTCACTTAAACTTTGCATAAGCCATTAGTGTGTTTTACTTTAGATAAATTGACAGTATGTTCTGATACCTTCTTAAAAGATAACTATAGGCCGTAATTTATTGGGTGTTTGTTTGTGTAGTGGACTGCAGATATTGAGTGGGCATGATCTACATTCCAAGTAGATCCTGGAATTAAATATTGGTTCAAACATTTACTTGATATGTGGCCTTGGGTCTTTCTGAGCCCCAGATCCTTCCCTTTGAAAAAAGGGATAAAGGCACCAAATAGGATTGTTGGGGAATCTAATGAGCTTATTTGGCAGCATACTCTTTAAGTTATAAAGCATTATATAAAATGCAGTTTTTTTCTTTTGCGGGGTTTAGCAAGTACTTTATTGATCAAAGTTAAAATGTGCAATTCAGGTGCTGTTTTTTAAGTTCCTGCTACTGAAATGGGAAGAACTCCTTATCCATAAAATAATAAAACTGCTTTCACTGTCTTCTTACTAGTAGATTAGACCTACTATAAATAAGATGCTTATGATCTTAAATACTAACTTTTTAAAAATGAAAGACTAAGAGAATCATAGAAAGTCTAAGCATATACATTAAAGCTTTAAAGACAGAATATTTTTGAAAAAAAATTTTATTATTGGTAATTATGTTCTTTATTTTAGGCAGCAGAACTTGCTGAATTCACTGCCAAGATTGCACTGCTGGAAGAAGCCAAGAAGAAAAAGGAAGAGGAAGCTACTGAGTGGCAACACAAGGTGATCATTTGTTTTCCACTCAGTATCATTTATTAAATATCTATTTTTGTACCCAGCAGTCTGCTGAGTTTGTAGAGGTATATAAGATACTGTCACAATTTAGAGGGAAAAGATACGTGTGTGTATGAATGTGTGTGTATTGTCATAATTACTAATCTGTTGATGCAAGCTAAGAACGGAAGAGGTGATTACTTTCTGTGGGAATGAAGCAGGTGTTGGGGAGACTCTTGTAAGTTTTAAGTGGGATCTTAAATAATAAAGTCAGTTTGGGGGTAGAAAACATTGCGAGTGGTTAGAGACTACAAAGGTCGTCATTCCAGACAGGGAACTGATGGGTATAAGAAGTTTGGAAGTACATGGCAGACTTGAAGGACAACCAGTAAGTAAGCAAAGCTTTAGGGTATAGGTTCAGGAATCTTGAGAAATGTGGCTGGGGAGTTACAGAGGAAATAAAGCTGTGAAGGGCTTTAAATAAATTGCAAGATGATAGGGAGTGTCTGTAGACATTGGGCTTTTAAGATTTTGAAATAGGATTGTAGTATGATCAAGTATGGCTGTATAAAAATAACTTAAAGTAGAGGATGGATTGTTCTAATGGGTAGGATTACCTAAGAATGAAGAGGAGCAGGGATCATTGAGAAACATCTTGTGGTAGACTTAGCAGGGCATGGCAATCAAATAATGGATATGAAGAAGTCGAATTAGAGGGATGCAACGAAGATGATACATATTGAGTTTTTAAAAAAGATTTTATTTATTTGTTAGAATGTGAGCGAAAGAGTGAGCACAAGTCTGGAGGGAGGGCAAAAGGGGAGGGACAAGCAGACTCCCTGCTGCGCAGGGAGCCCAGCACAGGACTCGACCCCAGGACCTTGGGATCTTGACTTGAACCGAAGGCCAATGCTTAACCAACCTAGGAGGCACCTAGGCTTCCCATAGTTAAGATTTCTAATGTAAGTTTCTTAGTAGATGAAGCCACTGCTGTCTGAAATAGTACACAAGTGAAAAATCAGAGTTTAATTCAAACTTTAAATGTTAACTCTTCAATGCAACTAAAATAATTTTTAACACCCGAAGGTATATAGTTTTATGACTTTTTTGCAATGAATGTGAATACAGTTTTCTTTGCCTCTTAAATTTTCTTTGTAGCAATTTAAATTTCATAGGGAAATTTTGATAGTGAGAATTATGTATATGTGTATATATGTAACTCTCAAAGCAATAGAACTTGGTTAACCCATTGGACCACTTTTTTTTTTTTTTTTTAAGATTTTATTTATTGGGGCGCCTGGGTGGCTCAGTGGGTTAAGCCTCTGCCTTCGGCCCAGGTCATGATCCCAGGGTCCTGGGATCGAGCCCCACATCGGGCTCTCTCCTTGGTGGGGAGGGAGCCTGCTTCTCCCTCTCTCTCTGCCTGCCTCTCTGCCTACTTGTGACCTCTCTGTCTCTCTCTGTCAAATAAACAAATAAAATCTTTAAAAAAAAAAAAAAAAAAAAAAAAAAAAAAAAAAGATTTTATTTATTTATTTGACAGAGAGAAATCACAAATAAGCAGAGAGGCAGGCAGAGAGAGGAGGAAGCAGGCTCCCCGCGGAGCAGAAAGCCTGATGTGGGGCTCGATCCCAGGACGCTGGGATCATGACCTGAGCCGAAGGCAGAGGCTTTAACCCACTAAGCCACCCAGGCGCCCCTGGACCACTTTCTTTATTAGAATTTCTGAGACACATAAACTTTTTGAGAATTAATACCAGGGAGGCAAATCCTGTGAATTATAGAAATGAGGAAGTGACACGAGAAAAATCACATTCCCAGAAGCCAGGATCACTGTTTTAACACCTTAGTGCAGATCCTTCTAGGATCTTTTCCTGTTTGCATGTATATATACATACACACTTATGTGTTCAGAATGAGGTCATACTGTACATATGCTCCCATTTTAGTCAACTTCTTATCTCACCTGTATTAGACTATATTCATTAAATTTTAAAATTCAGATATAATTGATGTATAACCTATTAATTTCAGGTATATGACTTTGTTGTTTGATACTTGTATATATTGTGAAATGAGTTAACACCCATCACAAGAAAATTTTTTTCTTGTCATGAAAACTTTTAAGATTTACTCTCTTAGCAACTTGCAACTTTCAAATATACAATACAGTATTATTAACTGGAGTCTCCATGCTATTTGTATATTACATCCCCATGACTTACTTATCTTATAGCTGGGAGTCTGTACTTTTTTTTTTTTTTTTAATAAGATTTTATTTATTTGAGAGAGAGCAAGCATGATTTAGGGGGTGGGCCAGAGGGAGAGGGAGAAAATCTCTAGCAGACTCCCCATTAAGCACAGAGCCTGATGTGGGGCTTGATGCCAGGACCCAGAGATCATGACTTGAATCAAAGTCAGATGCTTAACTGACTGAGCCACCCAGGCACCCTGGGAGTTGGTATTTTTTAAACACTTCTCCCATTTGCTCACCCTCCCTGCCACCTCTCATTTCTGGTAACCAGGACTTTGTTCTCTGTATCCATGAGCTCTGTTTGATTTTTTTTACGTTTACGTATAATTGAGATCATATGGTATTTGTCTTTGATTTATTTCACTTTGCATAGTGGCCTCAAGTTCCATCAGTTCAGACACAGATAGCTAGATTTTCTTTTTTATGGCAAAATAGTATTTACGTGTGTGTATACAGCACTTTTCTTTACCTATTCATCTGTCAGTGGATCCTTAGGTTGCTTCATATCTTGGCTGTTATAAGTAAGGCTGCAGTGAACATGACGGTATATATCTTTTTGAGTTAGGGTTTTCATGGTGGGGGTAACTACTTAAAAGGGAAATTGTTAGATCATAATGGTATTTCCATTTTTAATTTTTTGAAGAACCTCTGTAGCGTTTGGCATAATGGCTGCACGAATTTACGTACTCAGTAATGGTGCACACAGGTTCCCTTTCCTGCATATGTTCGACAACACTTGCTATTTCTTATCTTTTTGATAATAACCATCTTGAGTGGTGTGAGGTGGTAGCTCATTATGGTTTATATTTGCATTTCTGTGTTGATTAGTGATGTTGAGCACCTCTTCATGTACCTGTTGGCCATCTGTATGTCTTGTATGGAAAAAGACCCATTCAGATCCCCTTGCCATTTTTTAGTCAGATTGTTTTTTAACTGTTAAGTTGTATGAGTTCCTTATAATTTGGGTATATGATTTGTAAATATTTTCTCCCATTCAGCAGGTTGACTTTTCATTTTCTTTTTCATGGTTTCCTTTGCTGTGCAGAAGCTTTTCAGTTTGATGTAGTCCCACTTGCATATTTTTGCTTTTTAACTTTACTTTTGGTGTCAGATCCAACAAATCATTACCAAGACCAATGTCAAGGAGCTTGTTCTGTGTTTTCTTTTAGGAGTCTTACGGTTTTAGGTCATTTGTTCAAATCTGATTATTTAGGGTTGATAATTTTGTATGGTGTAAGATAGTGGTCTGGTGTCATTGCCCCTGTTGCATATTCTTGGCTTCTTCATTATAAATTAATTATGTTTGTGTGGGTTTATTCCTGGGCAGACTGCATTCAAAATTGATCCAGAATCTTTTATAGCTGATTTGCCAGGCCAGGGTCCAAATTAGGACTTTGCATTGTGTGTGCTTGCTTGGAGGACAGGCCATTTTATGATACTGAGTTATTGGAAGGACCTGCAGATTGTCCCTTTTTTTTTTTTTTTTTTTTTTTGTCTAGTTGTTTCCTCATGGTGTTATTCAGCTTGTCCTTGTATCAGTATTTCCTGTAAATTGGAAAACAGACCTTAAAACTTGAAGGATTCAAGTTAAGAAGTTTTTGGCTATGATGCCTCTTAGGTGAGACCACCATATAATTTATCATCCAAATTAGAATGTATTTTAGAGTGAAAGGTGTTATTATTAATAATTATACAATGACAACAGTGTAAAGCCGGACTTTTTTAGACAGAATAACACAGTATACCACCCAAGCAGTTGGTATGTTGGATACTTCCTATTGCATCATCTCAGAAGAACACTTAGTATCTGGTTAACCTACCATGAGTGATTTTAATTGATCACTGGATTAGAGTAATGGTGGTCTGATTCCTCCATTTACGGTGACTTGCTTCCCCTAGTGGCTAAAATGTGATCTCTTAGACATGGCATTCTTTGGCGTTTTACTAGTACCATTTCTCATCAACCATTTGTATAACAGTTTTTGCAGCATTAATCATTCTTGCCAGTATTAACAATTTTAGTAGGTTTTGCAAAGTTATGTAATTTAATTCTGTCACTTCTCCTTGCTGGCATTCTCTATAAAAACAGAGCTTTCATCAGTAAGGCTTATTTTCATTACCCTGAAATATATTTTCTTTTAGGAAGGAAGGATAACTTGATGCTTTTAATTACCAATTTTCAAAAGGAGGTTACTGATAAGCTTATTTTTAATGTTCAGGCTTTTGCAGCCCAGGAAGATTTGGAAAAGACCAAAGAAGAACTAAAAACTGTGATGTCTGCCCCCCCTCCACCTCCACCACCACCAGTCGTTCCTCCAACAGAAAACGAGCATGATGAGCATGATGAGAATAATGCTGAGGCTAGTGCTGAGTTATCAAATGATGGAGTGATGAACCATCGGAGTGAAGAGGAACGTGTAACAGAAACTCAAAAAAATGAGCGTGTTAAGAAGCAACTCCAGGTATTTAAAATTTGCAGTTGAATGCACATTAATAATATGGGTAGCATTTCCCCCGTTTATTGAGCTAAACTTATTAAATGGGAACATTTTATTTTTTTAAAGTTTTATATATTTTTTTTTATCATGTTCAATTAGCCAACTTATCTCATTATTTTTTGATACAGTGTTCAGCGATTCATTAGTTGCTTATAACACTCAGTGCTCATCACCACACATCCCCTTAATACCCATCACCCAGTTACCCCATCCCTCTCCCCACTCCCTTCTGTAACCTTCAGTTTGTTTCTCGGAGTCCAGAATCTCTCATGGTTTGTCTCCCTCTCTGATTTCTTCCCATTCAGTTTTCCCTCCCTTCCCCTGTGGCCCTCCGCACTATTTATGTTACTATTTATATTCCTTATGTTCCACATATGAGTGAATCCATATAAGTGACTTCTCTGTTTGACTTACTTCGCTCAGCATAATCCCCTCCAGTTCCATCCATGTTGATGCCAGTGATGGGTATTCATCCTTTCTGATGGCTGAGTAATACTCCATTGTATATATGGACCACATCATCTTTATCCATTCACCTTTTGAGGGGCATCTCGGCTCTTTCCGCGATTTGACTGTTGTGGACATTGCTGCTATGAACACTGGGGTGCATGTGCCCCCTTTTTTTCATTACATTTTTATCTTTGGGGTAAATACCCAGGAGTGCAATTGCTGCATCATAGGGTAGCTCTATTTTTAACATCTTGGGGACCCTCCACACTGTTTTCCAGAGTAGCTGTTCAAGCTTGCATTCCCTCTTACACAACAGTGTAAGAGGGCTCCCCTTTCTTCATTCCCTTGCCAACATTTGTCATTTCCTGTGTTGTTAATTTTAGCCTTTCTGACTGATATAAGGTGGTATCTCATCATGGTTTTGATTTGTATTTCCCTGATGGCCAGTGATGTTGAACATTTTTTTATGTGCTTGTTGCCCATTTGTATGTCTTCTTTGGAGAAATGTCTCTTCATGTCTTCTGTACATTTATCGACCGGTTATTTGTTTTTTGGGTGTTGAGTTTGGGAAGTTATTTACAGAAGAACATTTGGTGTTTTTTTTTTTTTTTTTTTTTTTAAGCCTTTACCACTAGCTGGCCTTGTGGTTGGTTTGTGAGTGGTTGGCCTGTAGTTACCTTGTTTTATTTTTTCCATTGTAGCAAATGTTTGTTAGCCTTGGGTGATTAACCCTTAACTGGTAAGTTATTCTTTAATTACAGCTTGACTCAACGTTAAAAGGTAGGAAGTATTTTAATGCTGTCTTTTTTTTTTTAAGATTTTATTTTTTTATTTGACAGAGAGAGATCACAAGCAGGCAGAGAGAGAGGGGGAACAGTCTCCCTGCTGAGCAGAGAGCCCAATGCGGGGCTCGATCCGAGGACTCTGAGATCATGACCTGAGCTGAAAGCAGGGAACCAACCACTGAGCCACCCAGGCACCCCTTAATGCTAATTTTAAAAGACAAATAAATTTAGTTTTTAACCAGTGAAGTTTGCATTAAAAACATATAATAGACTACCTGTATGACATTACATAATCTGAATTATTTGTTCACATTTTATAATGGCAAAAGATCAGTGTATTAAAAGCACATAATTAAACCAAAATAGGAAATTTTAACTTTATTAGACCTTTTTTCCATATAAGTTCTCTAATTTTTTAATTGGTGAAATCTTTAAATAGTAATAAAAAGTGATCGGAGAGTTTTAATAAAGACTTTGGGGAAAGTTTCTCTGACGGCATAGATTTCAGATCTTAAAATAGCATTCTGTAATATTTCCATTGAACTCTTTTTTTGTAAGTTATTTCAAGTATTGTATGAGAAAGTTAAGGAAATGTAGAATAGTACACAAAGTCATCATGGTTGATGAGTGGAGAAATGAAATGCAAGGAGGGTACTCTTCCCTCACCTCTACCTGTGCTATGACAAAACAGTTTTGTGACAAGGGGAATTTGACTATGGGAAAATGTAAGATTTGTGATTTGTGTATTTTTGTCTTTAAAACTTTTTCATAATCTTTCTAAAACCTACCAAAAAAAATAAGTCATTTTTTTCTTTCTTACCTATAGGCACTAAGTTCAGAATTGGCCCAAGCCAGGGATGAAACCAAGAAAACACAAAATGATGTTCTTCACGCTGAGAATGTTAAAGCCGGCCGCGATAAGTACAAGACTCTGCGGCAGATTCGACAAGGCAACACCAAGCAGCGGATTGATGAGTTTGAAGCCATGTGAGAGCTGTTATTTTGCATACGTGTTCTTCATAAGCTGAACCACCAACAGAGAAAAGCAGGCCTTTGCAGATGTGATGGAACGCATCCCACCTTGCCAAAGCACTTACACCAATTGACTGTGGTGGCTAAAGACATACTTGAGGGGAGCTCTTCAGCATTAAGGCAGTGTAATGTCATGCTTGATTTTCTTTTCCTTTTGGCCCAGGGAGTGGAGGACAGCGTTCCATCGCCTCCTGTCACATTTTCAGTTTCCATTGTTTTTTTTTCTGTTGGAGATTAACACTAAGGATCATGTCTGACAAATGTGTATGCGTGATTTCAGCACTTTGTACAGTTCAAAGGATGATGGTGACTTTATGAGTGGTTAGCTGGAGCGCCCTGTTTTCTTTTGCCCCTTCCATATTTTGCCTATGTGTATTTCCACATTCTGTCTCACTCATATTTCCCCAGCGTGCCCTTCTCCTTGCTGTGCTGATAGCCATCATTCTGCCATCATACAGGTCATCGGCATGGCTAAAATGAAGGTAGGCAACAGGGTAGACAGTCTTTGATAATTGTGTAGAAGACAGCTATGAATCATGAAAAGGATTAGAATGTTTAATAGTGTAGGATGCAGCTGGTGGTTAATGTTTTAAGTCCCAGCTATATTATTGGATATTTGATATTTGCCTACTTAATTACAGTCCTCTTCGACAGCCGAATTGATTGGGGTTTCATCTCCTTTCGTCTTTTGGTTTTCTTTGCTTACTGTTCACAAAGGTGTAGACAGCAGGTAGTAGTTCCCTGGGAGAATTTATTGATGAAACACTACCTGCAAATAGTAATTATCTCTGAAAGATAAAGAAGTCTGTTAGAGAAACAGGTGTTTAATTAAAAAAAATCATTTGTTGGTAACTTATTGTAATCATAAAAAAACAAAAACAAAAACAAAAATCAACCCTGGACCTTTCTGGAAGGGCAGCACATGAAAACATCAGTTCCAAGGAGGGGACAGTAATACTACCTCACTCCTACACCTGTGGTGATTCTTTGTTCCAACCCAATGGAGTGTGTAAGCTCTGTGTTCTAAAATACATACCAGTACTTTCAATCATGCAAGGAGTATTTCTGAGATTTCCTTCAGAATATCTTAGAGTGCTAAATTTTTAACCGCCTTTGTTGAGCTTAATTGCAGGACCAGCTCTCTTGGAGGGATATTGTATGTCCAAGGAAGAGAGAGAGAGAGAGGGAGAGAGTATGTGTGTGTATGTGTGTGTGTGTGTGTGTGTATGTGTGTGTGTGTGTGAGAGATTTGCCCTTGTAGCATATGAATGTCTGTACCTTCATTTCTTGATATAATTGTTACATAATCATTTCAGCAGATTTGGTTTCTAAATCATTGTGCTTATTTTTTTCATTCTCTAGCTAAAAATACGTAAATTTGGTTTGTTAATCCTACTTTAGAAATTATAATTTTAGGTTATATTGAGTTCAGTTATGTCTTAAGAAATCTTTCCAGTTGAAAGATGTTCTAATATTTACATGTTCTGGTATTTTCTTTATTGTAAAACATCTAGACTTGGAGATAAGGAAAGCCTTGTTTTCTCTGTGTGGTTCAGCTACTTTTCATTTGGTATTATGCACTCAAATTTACATTTATCTATTAAAATTGCCATTTTGTTAAGCATTTTTCATGCACAGTAGATTCAAGTTGTGTCTGAAAATATCTCTTGTGCTTTTTTGATTTTGCTAACTATAAAAGGATTAATCTGGGCAGACATGAAAAGGAAAGGCTTCGCTTAATATATTTTTTTTGGACTTTGTAGGACAAAAGATAACTGGTTAATAACCTTGAAGTGACTGTTGTATGGTAGTTGTGCACATGCTTCAAAACACTGCAGAAGAAAATATTTCTCCTTGCAGCACATTAGAGGAATAGACGGTGAACTCTGCTCTTCATGCTTTAAAGCATAAGTGTTCACTGTTCCAAAGCATCAGGGCCATTGCCATAATAAGTGGAAACTTGGACTTCCATTGGATTTTTATTAATTTTCTACATTTTGAATTGTGTGCACTACCATTGCTACATCAGTTTGATATCAGTGTTGGAAAACTACCAGTTATATTTGCTGTTTATAATCTATTTGTAGATTAGGATTAAAATGGATTTAATCCATTTTTAAAGCTGTGTGAATTTTTCTAAACAGGAACAACTATTTGCAATATGGTTTCATAGTGATTAAACCAGTTATAACTCTTATTAGCAGTTGAGAGCACATGTTCATATAGCAATGTAAAATATATTAATGAGTATTTGGTAAATTCCAACAGACTTTTACCATTAGCATAATTTTGTGTTGTACAATTAAGTTACAATTACATCTATAATTTTGGATAACATTCATTGGTTAACAATAAAGTGACAAAAGCTCATGGCTTCAAGGTCCACTGTTGTTATTTAACATGGATTTTTTTTATATTTCTCAAAATTAGATTCTCTATAAGACCCATGAATCATCACATCTTAAAAGTGAGAAATGGATAGGGAAAAATTGCAAAATCCTCACAGATTTATCTTCCGCCAAATTATACCTCTTTTGGTATGGAAGTAATAGTGATTATTAATTTTGTGAAAAATTAAATTGTTAACTCTCTTGATAACAGAAATCATTTAGGATTTCCAGTCATTGCTTTAATTGTATATTGTTTATAGTTTATTTTTCCTAAAGAAGATATAGTTTCATTGTCATTGATTAATCTTTTTTTTTTTTTTTTTTTTTTTTTTTTTTTTTTTTTTAAATTTTTTTTTTTTAAGATTTTATTTATTTATTTGACAGAGAGAAATCACAAGTAGATGGAGAGGCAGGCAGAGAGAGAGAGAGAGGGAAACAGGCTCCCTGCTGAGCAGAGAGCCCGATGTGGGACTCGATCCCAGGACCCTGAGATCATGACCTGAGCCGAAGGCAGCGGCTTAACCCACTGAGCCACCCAGGCGCCCATCATTGATTAATCTTGCTATTAAAATACAAATGTTCTTTAAAGAACTATATACCAAGTGCATTTATTTAAATACATATTTGTATTTTTAAGTGACATTACAGCACAGTTACCATAAATCTAGAAGGTTATTGTCTTTAAAAGCTTCTTCCTGATTTTTAACATAAAGATTATTCTTCTTAAGTCATAAATCTGTTCTAAAAGGAAAAGCTGAGCGTCTGCTCAGTTTATAGTAAACTGAACTGTTAACTGTCACTTGATTATTTTTTTCTCAAAGTCAGGTAGTGATTTCTTTATTCCAGTCTTTTCAGAAAAGAAAGGGGAATTTTATAGGATTGCTTTATATCTACAGTTTTTCTTTAAGAACTACAATTACCACTTACAAAGTTGTCTTAGACTATATTAGAATTCTCATTCCTAGTGATTATTAGAGAAGAATTTCAGTATTAGTGTTAGGATTAAAAATAAAAAATGTCCCTAGTTTCTGTCTCAATTTTTATTACTTTGTTGATTAGTGACATTTGTAGAAATGAAAGTGAAAATTTTTTAGATTCAGAAACATCCCATTCTATGTATGCATGAGAAAAACAATAGGTTTTTTTTTTTTTTTTTTTTAATCTAAAGCTGTAAACTGTTAAGCTTTAAGTTTTAAGTTTAAGGAATTCTAGCCTTTATCATTAATTTGCTGAACTGATTAATAAACCAAAATTTAGATATCCTTAAGAAGGATAAGGGAATCTTTTTAATAGGGAGCTAGCTATACTCGTAGATCCCTTTTTTTTTTTTTTTTTTTTTTTTGGACCCCTTCCTCTTTTAAGTTGTTTTTTTTTTTATAAGATTTTATTTATTTATTTGAGAGAAAGACAGAGAGAACTGAGTGAGGAGAAGGTCAGAAAGAGAAGCAGACTCCCTGTGGAGCTGGGAGCCCGATGCGGGACTCAATCCCGAGACTTTGGGATCATGACCTGAGCCAAAGGCAGTCGTCCACCCAACTGAGCCACCCAGGCGTCCCTTCTTTTAAGTTTTTTAGATGAGCAGAACTCAAGCATTTTCTTTTTCTGCACTTCATTTTTGTAATTAGAAGATAATCTATCAAATACACTATTGTGGTTTCTTATGTAAAAGGGCAACATTCTAGTACATTTGAAAAGTTCAGTGGATTCTGCAGATGTTCCCATAACTTCATAAAATGTCAAGGGAATCCTCACATTCAACACTGGTGGTGAGGAGACCTTGGCTCATATAGTATTTCACATATTAAAGTATTTCCCATATTCCACATATTAAAGCTTATCACATTCTCATCCTTGACTTTTCTTCTTTTAAGAAAAAATCTTAACTCCCATTTTTTCCTACTGGACCTACCTCTTAATACATCCATCTTTCAAGATTTTAAGAGCTGCCATTTTCCTTCCAGAAAGATCCTGACTCCTTGCTTTGTTGCCTCCGTATTTTGACTTCCCTTAAACTCTGTGATACAAGAGTTACCTGATTTCAGATTACATATATTGCTTTAGGAGTTGGAGTAGCCATCATTTAACGACAGAATTTTAAGGTAAAAAGTTATGACTGAGATAATTACCCAATGGCACATCTTTTAAATTCAGGTTTATGTTTGGCTCTGGAGTTTTCCAGATTCTAATTTAAAGACCTTAATTTAGCTGTTATATTTTTATATGCTATACTCTACATATGGCAGCAAGATTAGAATCATGGTGATTCTGTTTTGGACTGTCTTACAATGTGAAAGTTTCAATTCTAATTTCTCTTACCTCTTAGATCATTTGCATTAATCTGATAAAATACTAGATTTCTCTTAAGATGGCAGCATCACTTTGTTGATTCGTGGTGTTTGTATGCCCAGATTCCTCCGTGCTTATATGAAGTCAGTTGCTTCCATCCATGTAATTTATTATTTTTATTACTTGGTTTCAGTTGTTCACTTTTATTTAATGATCATTTTAAAAAATTAAGATTCACTTTGATATTTATGCATGTCATTTAGTTTACTCCTAAAAGTAGTTATACTGGTTTTCAGTACTGTTGACTGAATCTAAAGAGCTAATGTCTGTCTTCCTACTGATAATACGGCATCAGAATCTCTGAAATTTAGGTGATGGTCCTTGGAAAAATTCCTTTTGATAAAATGTGGATTCATTATGTGGAATTCTTTGTTGTGTTACAGCATATGCTATGATAACCCTTTTAATTTTTTTTTTCAAGTTAAAATGTCTTAACTTATGTGTTAGACCTAGAAATGCACGTGTATTTTAGACTTAGAAGGCAATACCTTCTCCCTCCCTTTCTTTTGGTTTAAACTGAAAAGTCTCTGTAATTCAAGTCTAGCACTGGAATCCTGTACTATGACTCCATTTATGTCATTGTTTACTTTAAAATTTTAGCTGTTTTGGATAAAAGATACAGTTGTATGATGAAAGAAACTATAGCATAAAGAAGGTCAGTAGAAGAAATTAATGAATAAGGGTGAGAATAAGAATGAGAGTCTAGTTTTTCAAGTTTGCTTATTCCCGGATGAATTACTTAATTTTTATTGCATCAGTTGAATTTTAAACACTGTATTTAAAGCTTTTTTTTTTTTAATTTGAGAGAGAGAGACCACAAGTAGATGGAGAGGCAGGCAGAGAGAGAGAGAGGAAAGCAGGCTCCCTGCTGAGCAGAGTCCGACGCAGGGCTCAATCCCAGGACCCTGAGATCATGACCCGAGCCGAAGGCAGCCGCTCAACCCACTGAGCCACCCAGGCGCCCTAAACACTGTATTTAAAGATATCTTTTAAAAAGTGCCTAATTGCAAAAGTTTTTCTATCTTTGTAGTAAAACTCGTTTTGTATCCTACTGACACACCAGTCAAGCATAGTAATTCTTAATATTTGTGTTAAATGTTAGAAGTTTCATGGAGTCAGTTTTCAGTTGAATCTTCATTTTTTTAGTTGTTAAAATATATAAAACATAAAATTTACTATTTTAGTTGTTTTCAAGTATGTACTGTTCAGTGACATTAACTACATTCATGTTGTACAGCTGTCGCCAGCTGTTCATCTCCAGAACTTTCTCATCATGCCAAATAGAATCTGTACCAAACACTCATTCCATCCCTCCATCTTCCCAGACCCTGGTTACTGCCACTTTCATACTTTCTGTCCTCTGAAAGTGACTGCTTTAGTTACTCACGTTTGTCCTTTTGTGTCTGACGTCCTTCACTTAGCATAATGTTTTCAAGGTTAATCCATGTTATATGTATCAGAATTTCACTCTTTCCAAAGGCTGGTTAATATCCCAGTGTATGTGTGTGTGTGTGTGTGTGTGTGTGTATATACATATATATATATACATATTATATATGTATATATATATATGCGCCATGTTTTTAAAAAAATCTGTCAGTGGACATTTAGATTGTGTCCACATTTGACTTATGAACAGTGCTGCTGTGTACATTGGTACACAAATATCTGTTCTAGCCCCTGTTTTCAGTTCTTTGGGGTACATATTCAGAAGTAGAATTGCTGAATCATGATCATCTTATATTTAATTTTTTGAGGAATTGCCATGTTATCTGTGCAGCCACTGCTCCATTTTACAGTCCCATCAGCAAATGCATAAGGGTTCAGTTTCTCCACATCCTCACCAACAACTGTTATTTTTTGGTTTTTTTTGTTTTGTTTTGGAGAATGGCCATCCTAATAGGTGAAGTGGTATCTCATTGCAGTTTTGATCATTTCCCTTTGATGCAGTTCTCTGATACTGAACATCTTTTCATGTGCTTATTCACCAGATATATACTTTCTTTGTGGAAGCATTTATTCATGTTTTGTCTACTTTAAAATTGAGGGGGTTTTTTGGTTTTATGTATTCTGGATTTTAATCCCTTGTCAGATAATATGAGTTGTAAATAATTCCTTGCTAGATAGAGGAGTTGCAAGTATTCTCTTCCATTCTTTGGGTTGTCTTTTCACATTTTTGATAGTGTTTTCTTTGTTGCACAAAAGCATGTAATTTTAATGAAGTCAACGTATATTTTCTTTTGTTGTGCATGTTTTTTAAGGAGAAAAACATCTTTTGACTAAAGTGTTCCTGAAAAGATGTAAAGTAGAGGATGGTTTTGTACAGTGGTTCGAGTCTATAAAGAGTAGGCTGTCTTGACAGGTAGGAAATGTGATTTCACTGTGCACAGACAGCAGGATGGTGAGGTCAGGGTGGGCTAGGCCAGGAGTTTATGGAGCCTTGACTCCTGTGCTGAGGTGGTTTAGTTTGATTTGAAGACATCTGGTGCTTTTTGGGAACACAGTTACTAAGGGAACAATAACTAAACTTTGCTCCAGAGGAGAATTCGTGCTGCTGAGTAAGATATAATACTAGAGAGTGTGGATATGTAAGGAAAGCTTAGTCAAGAACTTCATATCCAGTAATTAGCCTGAAGAAAGGCTGTGGTCATGGTAAAGAATTGTATTACTGCCGTCTGAGAATTTAAAGGAAATATCTAGATGTAATTTATTCTCATATTTGCTATGTGTAATTAATATATTTTCTTCTGCTTATTTTCCACATGATCTCTTTGAGGACAGTTGAAACCTCTGTTTTCATTCTTTTATCTGTGACCTTTTGGAGAGTTTCTTCAGTGGCACAAAAAGAATAAAAATTGAAAGACGTTCAAGAACAAATCGATTGGATTCTGAGTGCTAATACCAGGTCTTACACTCTCCCAGTTTTGTTTTGTTTTGTTTTTTAAGGTTTACTTATTATTTTACAGAGACAATGCAGTGGTTGGGGGTGCAGAGGGAAAGGGAGAGTCTTAAACAGACTCTGTGCTGGGCTTAATCTCATAATCCCGTGATCACCACCTGAACCAAAACCAAGAGTCAGACGCTTAACTTACTGGGCCACCCAGGTGCCCCTGTACTCCAGTTTTTATTAGCAGTTACAGAGTTCTGAAGTTGATGGTCTGTTTCAGCATATTTCTCTGGAATCTGATTCAGACACTTTGATGTAATGCCTGACCAAGGTTAATATCCATGTATTTTGAATCACTAATACTTGTTATAAACAAGAAACATAAGAAAACTCTTAATGCAGGTGCACCTGGGTAATTCAGACAGTTAATCGTCTGCCTTTGGCTCAGGTCATGATCTCAAGAGTCCTGGGATCGAACCTAATGGATCGAGCCCTACATTGGGCTCCCTGCTCAGCGGAGAGACTGCTTCTCCCTCTGCTTCTCCTCTGGCTCATTCTCTATCTCTCTGTCTTACTCTCTCTCAAATAAATAAAGTCTTAAAAAAAAAAAAACTATTAACGCAGAGTGCATTTACAGCAATCGTGGCGTCAGTGTCGTTTCTGCTTCCCATTGGTCCTGATGATGTAGTGACTGGAAGAAAGAGGATTTTTTTAAATAGGTTTTAAGGACTTAGAAAAATAGTCCTTTCAGATCAGTATGAAGGGGTCAAATTACTTACCAAACAACTCAGATTGTCGATTATTTCAGAATATACATATGAAATTATTCACTGGCTGTGACAGCTTTGAACAACTTTGGAAATTTCTGTAGGTTTTTAAAAGTTGAGATTTTACCCCCCCCCCCCGCTCTTTTTTTTTTTTTTTTTTTTTTTTTGCTTTTATTTGCCCAAGAAAGAAAGAGAGAACAAGCAGGGGGGAGTGGCAAGCAGAGGGAGAAACAGACTCCCCACTCAGCAGGGAGCCTGATGCGGGACTCGATCCCAGGACCTGGGATCATGACCTAAGCTGAGGGCAGACATTTAACCAACTGAGCTACCCAAGCACTCTAAAAGTTGAGGTTTTAAAAGTTAAGATTTGATTATGCTTCATCTGTGTGGCTTTTGCTGGAGGTAGGATTTGATTCATCTGTTTATGCCCAAATAATACATTAGGGTTTTTCTTACTTTTTGTTTTCCCCAGATAATTCCTAATATACTTTACTAATTAATTTTTAGGCCATAAAAGTTTTTGGACATAAGGAAGTACAGTCTTTTGGTAATCTAAGTTGCAAGTGGATGGTTTTCTTTTCCACTAACTTTAAGATACAATACCTTACCATTGTAGCTTGAATGTAGAATGTTACAACTTTTTAATTTGTGTTTTATTTTATTTATTTAAAAGATTTTATTTATTCATTTATTTTACAGAGAGACAGCGAGAGAGAAAACACAGCAGGGGGAGTGGAAGAGGGAGAAACCGGTCTCCCGAGGAGCAGGGAGCCCAATGTGGGGCTTGATCCCAGGACCCTGGGACCAGGACCTGAGTTGAAGGCAGATGCTTAACCAACTGAGCCACCCGGGTGCCCCTTAATTTGTGTTTTAAAAGTACTTTCAGGGACACCTGGGTGGCTCAGTTGGTTAAGCGGCTGCCTTCGACTCAGGTCATGATCCTGTTGTCCTGAGATCGAGTCCCACATGGGGCTCCTTGCTCAGTGGGGAGCCTGCTTCTGTCTCTGTCTCTGCTTCCACTCTGTCTGCCTGTGCTCGCTCACTCGCTCTCTCTGACAAATAAATAAATAAAATCTTTGAAAAAGGAAAATAAATAAAAGTACTTTCTGTACTTTCACATAAAATATTTCAGTGTATGTAAAAGGAAATAATTCCAAGGTCTCTTTACTTTCTAAATAGTATTTGCAAATGTGGTATCAAACAGTGTTTTTAATAAACCATAGAATGAGAACCTAGAACCTAATCATCTGTATACTGTATAGTCTAGTATTATATGCTGGGCCACATTATATTATATATATCAGCTTATAGTATAAGCTGATGCTTTAAGGATGTTTATAAAGACGTTGGGAGACATAGACTGTATTAGAGGCTCTGCATCAAAGTGATAGAAAATGTATTCATTGGAAAAGTAGTTTTGCATCTTTAGGGGGAATACAGGCATTAACATTGTTGGGGTGTTCTCAAGCATTAGAACTGGAAGTGAATGTATCTTCTCGATTACTGGTCTGATGCTTTCAGGTAAGAAAATGTTCTCTACCACCTTTTATTTTTGAGCCATTGTGCTTTAGGCTTTAGACATGAGAAATTTAAAAATCTTTCAGTTCAGTGGTGTTACGAAGGGAATGCTGCGTGGGAGACAAAGGAGGCATGGCTTTTTTCCATAAAGTGATAAGACTATTACATATGTACTTGCACATTCATTCTGCCAGGGATTTGCAGAGCAATTGCTGTTTGTGCAACGCACAGTTAGGGGTTGGCTGAGGCCCTTTGACTCTGTTGTCGAAATGGTAGTCAAGTCACGGAGTTGAGCCATGGACCCAAACTGAGATGTAGAAAGTCAAGTAGTAAATAGCAGAAGTAAAGGTGCAATAAAATGTTGGAAAGTTAGTTGGGAGTTAAGTTAGAGGTTGCTTACTAGGTCCTAATTAGCAAATAAGAAGCATGATACCGACTTGAGTGATTTGGCCGGGAAGTGTTTTCTTCATTTATAAAATGACAGCAGCTTGGGGAGCAGTGAAGTTTATAAATTCATCACTAGGCAGGCTAGCTAATATTTTAGATTTGTTAACTTGCTTCTCTGCCACTGAGGAGTTGCATATTCCTTAACATCCAACATAAATGTGTCTGATTTTCTTACAACAGTATATTTAATATAAGCCATCTTATTAATAATGGTTTATATTAGGATAGCCAGTATTGACACATAATTTAATATTAATGAACATTTTCATTCTATTGGTTTTAACTTGCTATTAAGTTTAGCAGTTTTTACTACAAAACCTTTTTTTTTTTTTTTAACTTTAAGTAAATATTAGGATGTATATTCCCTCAGCAGTACAGCAGTACAGGTAGGGTTTTCTTCTGAAACCCTTGTTAATTGTGTTGAGTTTTGTAAATTTATAATGATAATGGCTTATAACAAAGCATGAGAAAACAGGTTTTTTAAAAAAGATTTTATTTATTTATTTGAGAGAGTATAAGGAGGGGAGGGTCAGAGGGAGAAGCAGCCCCCCTGCTGAACAGGGAGCCCAACGCAGGACCCGGTCCCGGGACTCCAGGACCATGATCTGAGCCAAAGGCAGCCGCTCAACCAACTGAGCCACACAGGTGTCCCCAGAAAACAGGTATTTCAAGATTTTTTGGTAATTTTTCTTTGGAGACTTTTAAACACTAACGTGGCCCAGTTATTGTCAATTCCTTCCTATTCTATTAAAAAACAACAAAAATAAACTTTTCACCATGCTTAAAGAAAATTGTTTAAAAAAGAAAAAAAAGAAGGTGCTGGGTGACTCAGTTGGTTAAGCGACTGCCTCCAGCTCAGGTCATGATCCTGGAGTCCCAGGATCTAGTCCCTCATCAGGCTCCCAGCTCAGTGGGGAGTCTGCTTCTCCCTCTGACCCTCCCCCATCTCATGTGCGCTTTCTTTCTCTCTCATTCTCTCTCAAATAAATAAAATGTTAAAAAAAACTAGGAAAGCAGGTATTAAATTACAAGTGTTTTTAGGAAAACTGTTTTTCATTGGCTTCCAGTGTTAGCTTATCATGTGTTGAAGTTGCCGAATTCTAAGAGTACTCTGCACTTTAGGTGCTGTTTAGCTACTGTGGCTAAAGCCTTATTTTAAAATGTTAAATCACTAGAATTTTTAAAAAATAAGTGATCTCTGAAACATGGAACAAGTCAATAGCTAGACTAGAATAGCACTCAAAAAAGCCTTCTTTCTCCATCCACTGATCTCCAGCTCTTCCCAGAGGTCACTGTTGTTTCCACCCGTGCCTCCTGTTGGAGGTAACCTGTATCCAAGCGTGTGTGTCGTACGGACTTACTGTGGCTCATGTTCACCCAAGCCTTCTGGACGCATGGTTGTGCACTTCTCACTGCACAGTGTGTTTTGGAAATCATCACCTATTGTCCAAAACTCCTGTAGCATTTCATTGTACAGCTGCTGCATCACTGCTGGGAAACGTTCTTGTTTTTACCAACCCTTTGCTGTGGTAAACAATACTGTCACGTATTCTTGCACAAATACTGCTTGTGTTTTATTCCAAGAAATTGTGTTACAGTCTAGGGCATGAGGTAAGTTGACAATATCTCTTGTGTATTTTAGGTATTCCAAAATTATGAGATTATGTTTTATTTAAATGTGGGTGTACTTTTGACATTTAACAAATTTAAATAGTAATATGTGCTTATGGAAGCACCTTTAATAGGAAAATAGACATTTCTCCTCTCCCTTAATTGAATTTCTGTGTATTAGGTTTACTTCAAAGGTAGGTGACCCAGCTATAATGGTTTTAACATTTCACTTTTGGGGCCCAAGTGAGAAAGATCTGCCAATAACTAAAACTTCTCTGACTTCTTCAAATTCTGTAGTCAGAAAATGTTACTTAAAAAACAGTCAGTAGGGTAGGGTTTTCTAAATGTATGTTGGTGGCTTTTTGGTTCTTGATTTCCTTTGATTGCCACCATATCCTCAGGGGTTTGAGTCTACTTTTGCCTATTTCTGTTAAAACAGCAACAACAAGCTCAGGTCCTCATAAAACACTTAGTGATCTAAGGTACTTTACCAGGACACCAAACAATAATAGAAAAAGTATTACAGGCAATTTGATTCTGTGAGGGTTTCTTTTTTTTTTTCCAGTTTTAAGAACGTAGGTCAACTTAGTGGTTTTTTGAACCTGTTCAAAAACACTTCTAAGCTACAGTGTTTGTGCGTCTTCTCTTAATTCAGTGTGCTAATGTGGTCTTTCTGAAGTTAAGAAAATGTACTTTGATATCAGAACTTTCTTTTTAGATCCAAAATTGCTCTTGTGCCTTTAAACTTTGACCTAGTTCTTAAATGATTTTCTTGGGCCACAAATAATTGGGAGTGGGGCATGTAGCCTAGATGTTCAAAAGTGCTAATGATATTTCATGTTAATGAGATAGAAGAAACCTTGACCTTCATGGCTTGTGGTCTCCCTTTCTTCCCCTTTTTCCAGGAGACTCAGTGAATTCTAGGCTGATTTCTCGGGAAGGCCCAGAAGTCCATAGTAGTCGCCATTTTCCATGGCTCTTCCTGCTACACTCTGCTTGCTCCTGTCTCTGTCCTTTTCCCAGTCAGTGGAGGGCAAGTCCATTCTTTCAGTGAATCAGGCCCAAACCTTGACCGTATCTATTACTCTTCTTTTTTTTTCATACCTGCATCCAACCCAACCACAAACCTGTTGGCCCAATCTTCAAAGTGCGTAATGTGTCCAGAATATGACCATTTTGTGCATCCTCCCCAGCTGGCCCCCGATTCCTACTCCAGGGTTGCGTGGGTTGTTGCTAGAGCCTTCTGATGGGCTTTCTTGATTCCTATCTTGCTAGTCTACAGTTTCTTTTTAAGACAGCAGCCTTAAAAGGTAAGTCAGATCCTACCACTTCTGCTCAAAATTCTCGGGGCTTTCCATCTCAGAGTAAAAGCCGTAATCTCAGTGGCATCCAGAGCCCGAGATCCGGTCCCTTGTTGCTTTTGGACCTCATTGATTTCCTCTCCTCATAAATGGAAGTCTACTGGCTGCCTTCTTAATCTTTAAACTACCTCAGGGCTCTTACTACCTTAGCTTGATATGCCTTTTCCCCCCTAGATATTTATTTAACTTACTTCCATGTGATCTCCAGGATTTTGCTTAAATGTCCCCTCACTGTGGCCTTCCCTTACCACTTTATTTAAAATTGCACCTTTCTCAGTATTTCCTACACATGTCTTTCTGTTATCTTTCTCTATAGCACTTACCATCTAGCGTACTATATGTTTATGTTTGTATGTGGATCTTGCTCAGCTTATATGGGGTTACATCTGATAAGCCTATTGTAAGTTGAAAATACCCGGAGTGGAAAATGCATTTAATACACTTAACTTGCCCAACATCCTAGCTTCCCCGGGCTGACCTCAGACAGGCTCAGAACTCTTACAGGAGCCTGCAGTTGGGCAAAATCGTGTACCACAAAGCCTACGTGGTACTCCAGTGTTGACTCATGTAATTGGCTGAAGGCTATACGAGGCAGAGACAGAATAGTTGGGTACAGAACGGTCGTCAGTGTATGGGTTGGTGACCTTGGGGATGGTGTGGCTGACCGGGAGGTGTGGTGTTGCGCACCGCTAGCCTACAGAACTCACATTTTGAAGTCCGGTTTCTGCTGAATGTGTAGCATTTTCACATCACTGAAATGTCTGCAGCATTTATTGCCAGCCTTCTCCCCCAGAACTTGAGCTCCCCGAAGACAGGCATGTGGTGCAGCCCTCCGGCCTCCGGGCCCAGAGCCAGGACTGGCACGGGCCGTGCTCGGTGTTGCTGCCGAGTGAACAGGGCACAGTGTGGGCGCTCTGGAGGAAAGGCCCTCATCCTGCCGGAGGGCTCTGGGCGAGAGACGATCCCTGAGGCAAGTTGTTAAGAATCGGGTGATTCCTAATCAGGGGGACAGAGACAGGAAGACTCTCTGGACAGCAGGAACTCCCTACACAAATACACGAAGGCACAACAGGAGTGATTGTGGTGGGATTGTTTGTTTATGGTCGAGAAGCACGAAGTTCGAGATTCGGAAAGTGGTGTCGGGCAACCTAGAAAATCATGAGGGGAAGCAGTCACGTCTGTGCCCCTGACGTTTCTTTTTGGAAAGCTGCAGTTTGGAATGCGGATGGAATGTCCAGTGAAATCTGCCAAGGTAGAATGTAAGGAGAGAGACCGCCTTTCGTACAGAACCTTGATGAGAGTAAGGCATTCGAGCACTGCCGAAGCAGGAAGAGGGGGGATGGCCCCCCGGAGAGCGCCACACAGCCCCTCCATGACAGCGATGCAGGTGTCTGCTGGCGTCCTAGGAAAAAACATCTGTCGCAGCATTTCAAGTGGACACTGGTTTTCCAACAGGAAGGTCATTGAGAAGAGGACTTGCCCTGCAATTAGAAGTGTTTTCTTTTTTCACTTACCAGTACAGTGTCTTCTGGAACTTATTCCCACAAACTTCTGCATATGCAGGAAAATGCTCTTCCTGGCAGCGTCCTCCGTCACCTCCAGACATCTGATGCGGACACTGATGAGGACCCCACCCGGCACCCCTGCTCAAGTCCATGAGATGATGTCTGGCAAATGAACGTCTGTCTCCAGGTCTACCTTCCGTGTAGCACCTGAATGACTGAACCTACATTAAATGTTTGTGTTAATACTTGAAGAAGCTTGCGGATTCACAGATCCTTTCAAAAATTCATAGTCTAGAGAAGGAAACAGAGGAGTTAAGAAACAGTGTGACAAAGAGACAAGTAAACAAGAGAACACGTACAAACATCTGGGCAGCAGCCAGCCTGCTGGAGACATCTGCAAACCTATGGACGCTGTGGAGATCGCCAGCAGTTACCTCCGGAACAAGCACCCTTCCCCAACCCCATCCCACTTCCTTTTAAGTCTGAAGGAACATCTCAGTGGATGTCGGGTGGTGGTCTCAATGCTCTCTGCACAGGAAGGTCCCACCTTCCACGTCATTTCTAATGCTAGAGCTAGGGGTGTTAGCTGTGGGCAGAGACTGAAGTCCGGGACCAAAGCCAGCTCTAGAACCCAATAGGGGGCACTGCTGAGTAGTGGTAGGACTGCCCTGGGGTGTGGATTAGAAAAGTCCACTTCGAACTTGGGCTAATTCTAGAGACCTCAGGATTTTGTGTATGTTCTGGAGCTGCTAAGGAACTTTTGGTGGGAGGAGTCCTTGCATTTATTCACCCAGATATTTTAGTACCTACTCCCCTCGAGGCACAGTGTACATATCGGTCATTGAGAATGTAAGTCAGTAAGACCAGATCATTATCCTAACAGACTTACTTTCTACAGAAATACAGGAAACACAGGCTGAGTAATTAAAAGTTTGTGAAATAGTCTGAGTTGTGAAATTGCCAGTATCCAACCATCTTTGACCTATAAAAGCAGCAGATTTGTATCAACACTATGAATAAAAAAACAGTGACTGTGTTGGGGAAAATATGAGGATAACTGGGGTTAGGAAAGAATGAAAAAGCCTCTGCAGAAGGCGGTATGTAAGTTGCCCCCTGAAAGAAGAGAAGGTTGCCTTCTCCCTTTTATTTACATGGGGCGGGGGCGAGTGCCAGCACCGGAGGGGTCAGAGCAGTGCCCTGGGCCTGGTGGGGCTGGTGTGTCACCAGAAATCTGCTCTAAGGAGCCCCGCTGCGTCTCAGATGCAGGAAGCCCACTGTTGCTGTACCTTCTGGTTTTCCAAGATAAGCCAGAAAACAGTTTTTTTTAAAAAGAACATTCAAAGAATGATGCTTGAGATAATTAAGTTGAAATATAATTTTTTAAAAAGATTTTATTTATTTATTTGACAGAAATCACAAGTAGGCGGAGAGGCAGGCAGTGAGAGAAGAGAAAAGAGGAAGCAGGCTCCCTGCTGAGCAGAGAGCCCAATGCGGGGCTCGATCCCAGAACTCTGGGATCATGACCTGAGCCGAAGGCAGAGGCTTTAACCCGCTGAGCCACCCAGGCACCCCTGAAATATAATTTTCATGTGAAATTTTCTATGTTTTACATGTCCGCTGTATCAAAAATTTCAGAAAAAAAATTTTTTTAAGATTTGATTTTATTGGAGAGAGCTAGAGCAAGGACTAGCTGGGAGCAGAGGGAGAAGCAGACTCCCTGCTGAGCAGGGAGCCCGATGTGGGGCTCAATCCCAGGACGCTGGGATCATGACCTGAGCGAAGGCAGGCGCTTAACCCACTGAGCCACCCAAGTGCCCCTAGAAAATGTTTTGTAAACCAGACAGTGTATCTGTTTGCCAAAAGCGGCCCCCTGGACACCAATTTCCAATCCTTGTTTTAAAGCATTCCAGATAGAGGGAACAGCCTGTGTGAAGACAAGAGGCAAGAAAGGGCTTGACTTGTTGGAGGGCAGTCTAGGTCCAGAGCTCAGTGAGCCCAGAGGAAAGTGTTGTATGAGATGAAGCTGGAGAGGAGCCAGGGCACAAGTGCAGGTGTAAATTCAGGGTGCACACAACTCAACCAGCACATACCCTGGGGCCACACAGGCACAGCTGTCTGGAGGAAAGGAGACTTTCCCTCATGCACACAAAGATGTCCTAAATGTCCCAGGTGTCCTTGAAGGTAGGTGCGTGACTCCATTGCACAGTCGAGTCAGCTGCCTAAATGGAACCGCAGTGCCATGGTCTGCATTTGTGTTTGGTTTTCTTTGGAGGTCCCAATCCTTATAACTACAAAACACCAAGAGAGGGAGGTTTATGTGACACTGCCCCTTGGTGGATATTCTCGTCTGCATGGCTCAAAGAGGATGTGTCCATTAATTTAAAAGCCAAAGAAGAGTGCTTTAAATGTGAAGTTGAATACAGAGAAACAGTGACCTGAAGATCAAACCCCACAAAGTTGAAGACTAGACTTATTTATTCAGCTGTTCCATGTGGTCTTCTAACAGCAAACTGCCAAGAGTTTGGTGCTCCCATTTTCAAGATAAGTTGAATATCACTTAAAGCTGAACTACATGTTTTACTCTTGTGGGGGTGAGAAAGCATCCTTTTCTTTGTATTGAGTGTTAAAGCCTTGGAAATTAAAAGAAGGATCTGTCTGTACTCAAGGGACCTCAGACATTTAGATACAAGTGGATCAGAGAAGTGAAGATGAATGTGGACAGAATAGGCTTCAGCCACGCGCTGGGCATTGAATAAAAGTTTCAGGATCCCGGTGAGCAGGTCCTGAGTGATAAGAGCTGAACTCAGCCTGGAAGACATTCAAGAGGTTGGAGATCAGAGGGAAGAAGGCTCTTGCCCGGAGAGTCGTCGGAGGAAGAGGGGAAGGCGGCTGCGGTGGAAAGCCCAAGAAATGCAAACCATGAGCAGCATTCAGGACAGGCAAAGACAGGCAAAGTTCGCCACCTGAGTGAAGGTCTGCCAGCGGGGGTTGCTAAAGTAGCTTTCAGAACAGGTGGGGCATGAGAGAGTGTTTCATTAAAATTTACCAGTCGCTTCTTTGTCACTTACTAGAATATTCAAAGAGAGGAAGTAGCATCATTAGTAACAATTTCCAGATGCTCAATGTGGGTTATTTTTTTTTTTTTAAGATTTTATTTATTTATTTGACAGAGAGAGATGACAAGCAGGCAGAGAGGCAGGCAGAGAGAGAGGAGGAAGCAGGCTCCCTGCTGAGCAGAGAGCCCGATGCAGGGCTCCATCCCAGGATCATGATCTGAGCCGAAGGCAGTGGCTTAACCCACTGAGCCACCCAGGCGCCCCTCAATGTGTTATTTGATATACTTTATAGATAAAAGTGGATCTGATTTAAATTTCCTTAGGATTCTTTGAGCTGCTAGATCTTTGCCTGCAGAATTAAAAATGAAAATTGCATTTTTAAAAGAAATCACTGTGATTGCCTATATTTTGTTTTCAGATTGGTAGATTCTAGTTATCAAATAAAAGTAGAAATTGGCAAACTCTGTACAGGTCCAGAAACTAACCAGTCTTGACTTTACGTGCCAACTAGTTCTTTTCTTTTCTTTCTTTTTTTTTTTTTTTAAGATTTTATTCATTTGTCAGGGGGAGAGAGAGAAAGAGCACAAGGAGGGGGAGGGGCAGGCAGAGGGGAAGGGAGAAGCAGACTCCCCACTGAGCAAGGAGACCCATGAGGGACTTGATCCCAGGACCCCGAGATCATGACCTGAGCTGAAGACAGATGCTTAGCCATGTGAGCCACCCAGCCAAATAGTTTCTATCAGTGACACATCTATGCTGTTGTGAGAAAGTGCTGTATATAGGCATGTGTAAATGAATGAGCAAGGCTGCCTTTGGAAAAAACTATGTATGGCATGCCTAGGTGGTTTAGTCTATTGAGCTTAAAACTTGATTTCCTTGAGGTCATGACCACAGGGTCCTGAGATCGAGCTCCTGTGGGTCTCTGTGCTCAGCGTGGGGTCTGCTTGTCCCTCTCCCTCCCCATCTGCTCCTCCCCCTGCATGCATGCACGCTCTCCCTCTCTCCCTCAAATAATTAAAAAATCTTTTTAAGAAAGAACTTTATGTATGGACACTGTAATCTGAATTTCATTTAATTTGTATGTATTGTGAAATATTCTTCTTTTGATTTAAAAAATGTGCGTTAAAATCATGGTTTCTTCCAAAATGGGGGTGGGGGGAGGGTTGAATTTGGTCCATGAGCCGTGGTTTGATGACCCCTGAAATGAAAGGATTTGAGAATCAGTCATGTTCTCCAAAGGCCCGTGGTACGGTTTTCCTGGCTGTCTAGAATTTTGTTTGATCACAGAGAGGTCTTATGTTGCTAGAATGAAAAGGGTTTTGTTGCTTTTGATTTTTTTACAAATTTGAAAAACTTTCAGCAGTGGCTCTCACTAGCCTACATCTCACTTGGAGAGTTTGTTTAAAATGCTGATTGCAGGCCCCCCCCCCCCAAGTGCTTGAGTCAGTGAGTCCACATGGGGCCCAGGAACTTGCATTTTTAGCAGGTGAGGCTGATGCTGCTGTGCTGGGACCATTCAGGAGAAGCACTGACTTCAGGGCTGAGAATGTCCAACCCTGGGAATAACGTGGTTGCTTTTACTCAGTGTCCTTAGAGTAACTATCGACTTTTCTACCAAGATGGTTTCTGTGAGACCTTCAAAACTCGAATGGTTTAACAAAGATGATTGATGAGGTGCCTGGGTGGCTCAGTTGGTTAAGCGTCTGCCTTTGGCTCAGGTCATGATCCCAGGGTCCTGGGATCGAGCCCCATATCAGGCTCCCTGCTTAGGGGGGAGCCTGCTTCTCCCTCTCCCTCTGCTGCTTCCCCTGCTTGTGCTCTTTCCCTCTCTCTCTCTCTCTCTCTCTCTCTCTCTGTGTCAAACTAATAAACTCTTTAAAATATATATATAATTGGTACCAAATCTATAACTTCCCTATCTGTTGTAGTATTTTTCCTTCATTAATCTCTGACTTTTTTGAACACTTAAAAACTAGAGAATGTTTTATCCCAGTGTTAGGGAAAGAAATATGCCTAGGAGAAACACACACACATACACACACACACACACACACACACATATGTTTATATGTGTGTGCATATGTATATTCTCATATATATTATTAAAGTATTAACACATGTTTCTATTATAATATTACACAGTTGACCCCTGTACTACATGGGGGCTCAGGGTGCCCAACCACTGCTCAGCTGAAAATCCATCTGTAACTTCTGACTCCCCCAAACTTAACTACTAAGAGTCTACTGTTGAGTGGAAGCCTTACCAAAAACCATCATTTAACACATATTTTATATGTTATGTATATTATATACTGTGTTCTTGCAGTAAAATCAGCTAGAAAGAAGAAACATCATGAGGAAGGAAAATACATTTATAATACTAGACTATAAAAAAAACTCCTCCTGTAAGTAGACCTGTACAGTTCAAACCCCTGTTGTTCAAGGGTCTGTGTATATATAAAATAGATACTCACGTGTTGGGTTTTTTGTTTTGTTTTGTGTTTTTTAGGTCGGGGAGGGACAGAAGGAGAAGGAGAGAGGGAATCTTTTGTCAGAGAGAGTGAGCACAGGCAAACAGAGTAGCAGGCAGAGGCAGAAGCAGGCTTCCTGCTGAGCAAGGAGCCCAATGTGGGACTCGATCCCAGGGTCCTAGGATCATGACCTGAGTCAAAGGCAGCCGCTTAACCAACTGAACCACCCAGGCGTCCCGAGAGAGGGAATCTTAAACAGACTCCGCACCCAGTGCAGAGCCTGATGCAAGGCTTGATCCCACCACCCTGAGATCGTGACCTGAGCCAAAAATCAAGAGTCAAATGCTTAACAGATTGAGCCACCTAGGTGCCCCTCATATATCAGTTTTAAAAATAGTACATTGCCAGTAACTTTGACATTCTATAGCCCTTCTCTATCACATCAGCCTTGCCGGTTTTACAAAGTTTGTATCCACAAGTGATATGATGTCTGGTTTATATGATGCCTAGGTTTGCATGAATACGAGCTTCATGTAGTTTCACCACATGGACAAACACATCCGTTTGGATGACTATAGCCATGGCTCATTGGCACTGTGTGATTGTGTTTACTTTATGAATGTACTGCCATTTATCCATTCCCCTGATGAGGGACATCTGTCTTGTTTCTAGTATTTTTTATTTTCAAACAGTACAGCCATATTTTTGTGCATATATCTAGTGATTGTGAGCCTGAGACCTAGGCAGGGGAATTATTCAGTTACAGGGTACACCCATTTTCAACTTGACTCTGTAGCCATCAAATTATTTTTTAAAGTAAAGATACATTCACACCTTTACTACATGTGATAGTACTAGAATTTTTAAAAAATTTTTAAAAATTATTTTTATTAACATACAATGTGTAATTTGCCCCAGGGGGTACAGGTCTGTGAGTTGCCAAGCTTACACACTCCACAGCACTCACCACAGCACATACCCTCCCCAACGTCCATAACCCAACCACCCTCTCCACACATACGCCCCAGCAACCCTCAGTTTGTTTTGTGAGATTAAGAGTCTCTTACATGGTTTGTCTCTGTCTGGATCCCATCTTGTTTCATTTTTCCCTTCCCTACCCCCCAAATGCCCCACTCTGCTGCTCAAAGTCCTCATATCAGGGAGATCGTATGATAATTGTCTTTCTCTGATTGACTTATTTCACTCAGCATAATACCTTCTAGTTCTGCCCACGTGGTTGCAAATGGCAAGATCTCATTTCTTTTGATGGCTGCATAGTATCCATTATATATATATATATACACCACATCTTCTTTATCCATTCATCTGTTGATGGACATCTAGGTTCTTTCCATAGTTTGGCTATTGCGGACATTGCTGCTATAAACATTCAGGTGCACGTGCCCCTTCGGATCGCTACATTTGTATCTTTAGGGTAAATACCCAGTAGTGCAATTGCGGGGTCGTAGGGTAGTTCTATTTTCAACTTTTTGAGGAACCTCCATGCTGTTTTCCAGAGTGGCTGCACCAGCTTGCATTCCCACCAACAGTGTAGGAGGGTTCCCCTTTCTCCGCATCCTCACCAACATCTGTTGTTTCTTGACTTGTTAATTTTAGCCATTCTGACCAGTATGAGGTGGTATCTCTCTGTGGTTTTGATTTGTATTTCCCTGATACTGAGTGATGTGGACCACTTTTTCATGTGTCTGTTGGCCATCTGGATGTCTTCTTTGTAGAAATATCTGTTCATGTCCTCTGCCCATTTCTTGATTGGATTATTTGCTCTTTGGGTGTTAAGTTGGATAAGTTCTTTCTAGATTTTGGATACTAGCCCTTTATCTGATATGTCATTTGTGAATATCTTCTCCCATTCTGTCTGTTGTCTTTTGGTTTTGTTGACTCTTTCCTTTGCTGTGCAAAAGCATGAAGTCCCAGTAGTTCATTTTTGCCCTTGCTTCCCTTGCCTTTGGCAATGTGTCTAGGAAGAAGTTGGTGCAGCTGACGTCAAAGAAGTGCTGCCTGTGTTCTCCTCAAGGATTTTGATGGATTCCTGTCTCACACTGAGGTCTTTCATCCATTTAGAGTCTATTTTTGTGTGTGGTATAAGTAAATGGTCCAGTTTCATTCTTCTGCATGTGGCTGTCCAATTTCCCAACACCGTTTGTTTAAGAGACTGTCTTTATTCCATTGGACATGCATTCCTGCTTTGTCGAAGATGAGTTGACCATAGAGTTGAGGGCCATTTCTGGGCTCTCAATTCTGTTCCATTGATCTAAGTGTCTGTTTTTATGCCAGTGCCATACTGTCTTGATGATGACAGCTTTGTAATAGATCTTGAAGTGTGGAATTGTGATGCCACCAACTTTGGCGTTCTTTTTTAACATTCCTCTGGCTATTCGGGGTCTTTTCTGGTTCTATATAAATTTTAGGATTACTTGTTATATTTCTTTGAAAAAAGATGGTATTTTGATAGGGATTGCATTAAATGTGTAGATTAGTTTAGGTAGCATAGACATTTCCATAATATTTGTTCTTCCAATCCATGAACATGGAACGCTTTTCCACTTCTTTGTGTCTTCTCAATTTATTTGAGGAATACTTCATAGTTTTTAAACTTGTGACAATTTGATGGGTTTAAAATGGTATCATAATGTGTTTGTAATTTGCATGTTCTTGATTACTAATATAATTAAGAGGTTTTTTCCCCTCATATTTACGGGACTTTCATGTCTCCTCTTCCTTGAAATGACCCCTTTTTTTTTTTTTAATGCTTGTTTTCTATTACCTTCTTGATCTTGGTCTAATTGCTTCAAAGAATTTCTTTATATTTTGGTTATTAATCATTTGACAAATGTTTTACAGTTATCTCCTTCCAAGTTGTAACTCATCTTTTCACTTTTTTATGATTTTTTGATCGATAAAATTTTAAATTTTAGTGTAGCTTAAGTTAAAAATCTTTTTTCTTATGATTTTCTGGCAGGTTTTTTTTTTTTTTTGTGTGTGTGTGTTTGTATCTTGGTTAAGAAATTCTTCCTTTACTTGAGGTCATGAAGGTATTCTGCATTTTTTTCTAAATGTTTTGAGTTTTAAAATTTTCTCTAAATGTTTGGTTATTTTTACACTTGTGTCTTTAGTCCAGCTAGAAATAACTTTTTGTGTGGTATGAAGTATGGATTCGTTTTTTTGTTTGTTTGTTTTCTAGCTAGATGACCAGTTGTCTTAATGCTTAGACAGTCCATCCCTCTCCCACTGATGCATCCCCACTTCTTCCCTACATCAAGGATACACACATACAGTCTGTGTTCTGTTCCAGGGGTCAATACCATTTTCTCTTAATTTTAGCCTTAGCTTTATAACAAGTCATAATATCCTATAAAGCTTTCTTTTTTTCTCTACCTTGTTTTAATAATAAACTCTTGACTAGTTTGGGGCCTTTGTTCTATTACATAAATTTTATTGTATTTTAAGTTGTCTCCACACACCACATGGGGCTGAAACTCACAACACTGAGATCCAGAATCACATGCCAGCCAGACACCCCTTGTACCACATTAATTTTAGAAATCATTTAAATTGGGAGCACCTGGGTGACAAGGTTGGTTAAGTGTCCAACTCTTGGTTTCTGCTCAGGTCCTGATCCCAAGTCGTGAGTTAGAGCCCTGCCTTAGGCTCAGTGCTAAGCACAGAGTCTGCTTAAGACTCTCCCTCCCTCTCCTTCGACCACTCCCTACTGAGCACTCTCTCTGTCCCTAAAATAAATAAATTTTAAATTAAAATAATTAAATTATATGGGAGGAAAAACCTTTTGTTTGGAAGTGTATTAATAATAATTGATATTAATTAGATTAATTCAGGGAGAAGTTACATCTGTACAATATTAAATATCCTTAGGAACTTGTTCTAGTTCTCCATTTATTGATATCTTCCTTAATGCCTTTCGGCAAAGTGTACATTTTTGCCCTAAGATCCTACATATCTTTTGGATTTATTACTAAGCACCTTCATTTTTACCATCTTCTAAAAGTTACATTTTAAAACTATTTGTGGGTGGTATACAGAAATAAAATGGATTTTTGTTTGCTGTCCCTATATTCAGGAACTTTGCTTAGTTCTTATTGTTTCTAATAATTTGTGACGTTTTGGGGGCTTTCTATAGAAAAGGCCACCTGCCAATAATGTCAGTTCTAAATCTGTCTTCTCAATCCCTATAATGTGGATTTCTTAGTCTTATCTTACTGAGCTGACTTGATTGAAATTTTCAGTACAATGTTGTGCATAAGTGACATCTCCTTTCTGATTTAAGAGGAATGCTAACATTTCTAACATTTGCTGCTATGTGTTTGCTCTAGAGCTTTAGCTCATGCTTTTTATGGGGTTAATGAAACTTCCTTTTATATACAAATGCCTATTTTGCTAGAGTGTCTTTTTTAATATTGCTGCCCCTCCATAGGTATCGACACCCTCCCCCTTCCCCTTCAAGGGTTGCGGTCTTCTACCAAGTTCTTTTTAAGCTCATGGTGCCACCTGGTGGCGTTCTTTGAAATTTCTGGCTTTGATTATCTTCCTGTATCTCTCAGGGAAATACATGGATATAGTTTCTTCTGTTTACATTGACACCCGTCATTTAATTCTGTTTTCTTCCTCATCCTTTATATTTCTCCCATTTGCTCCCCCATCATCCTTTTCACTGGTTCTTCCATACTTCCTCAATATACTCATGCAAATAATTTTTTCTTTCCTTAGTTTTCTTCTTTTATGAGTGTAAATCTACCTCACTTACTGTTACTCATGGTAACAGTGATGCTAGTGACTCAGGGGAAAAAATGCAGCACATACTTTTTAATGAAATCTGATCCAATAATGTTCCAGCTCTGCTAACTCTCAAAGTCCTTGAAAATACTTAAGGTCCCCTTTAAAAACATTCTCAAATTTCAAGTACTACTTAATCATTGAATTGATTTTGCCCAGTTTAACATGAAGTATTACAGAAAAATTTAAAATATTTTAAAAACTGTTAGTAAGTTTCATTGTTTCTGTTCCTTTATTGCCAGCTTTGACAAATTTGGGATTTCTTTTTCTTTTTTAAGATTTTATTTATTTTAGGGACGGCTGGGTGGCTCAATGGGTTAGGCCTCTGCCTCTGGCTCAGGTCATGATCTCAGGGTCCTGAGACTGAGTCCCACATCGGGCTCCCTGCTCAGCGGGGAGCCTGCTTCCCTTCTCTCTCTGCCTGCTTGTGATCTCTCTCTCTGTCAAATAAATAAATAAAAATCTTTTTAAAAGATTTTATTTTATTTGACAGACAGAGATCACAAGTAGGCAGAGAGAGAGAGAGAGAGAGAGAGGAGGAAGCAGACTCCCTGCTGAGCAGAGAGCCGGATGTGGGGCTCTATCTCAGGACCCTGGGATCAGGACCTGAGCCGAAGGCAGAGGCTTTAACCCACTGAGCCACCAAGCACCCGACAAATGTGGGGTTTCTACTATATTTTACTGCAAAGCCTCAGTTTTTCATGGGCTAAACTGCACTACGGTTCATCTCCCTGGGAAACAGCCCCCCACAGATGCTCTGTGGGCACATAACTGATCAGTAAGGCAGAGCCATCCACTACCTGCATTTCCAGCTGCTTAAACCACAGCTTAGAAACTACTGTCCTCGGCATTCTCCCCAGTCAGGGACCTCACGCGTGGATAAGCTTGGCTGGGTTAGTGGTTTCTTTGTAGAGTTCACTGTGATCTCATTTTTGGTGTCTCCGAGGGCTACCCCGAGCATGGCAGGTGAAAAAGACCTGAAACAGTAGGGCTGACACTGACCTCTTTAACCACTGGAGGGCCCTGTGGCTAGGGTGGTTTTTACTGTTCCTTGGTCTTAACCCAGCCCGGGCTTTGAGCAGGCAGGTGTAGCCTGTTGAGAATTTGCTTAATCAAAGACAGGAACATGGCCCCTGGAGGGCTCACTACTTAAGCGACTGACTCTTGTTTTCAGCTCCGGTTGTGGTCTCAGGGTCATGAGATTTGAGTCCAGCTCGGGCTCTGTGCTTAGCATAGAGTCCACTTGGGACTTTCCCTTTCCCCTACCCCCTACTCTCTTTCTTTCAAATAAATAAATCTTAAAAAAAAAAAAAAAAAAAAAAAAAAAAGAGACAGCAACTATTGATCTCAAAGGAAGTACCACCAAGTGTTTTGGGCCTATAAATGGTTGGTGCCCAAAGGACATTTTAAGAGTACCTAGATGAATCAGGAGAGAGTCTTCAGTGTTATTCTAATACTTAACAAAATTTAGGTGTGTATGATTTTGAGATCCATCAGTATTGGTGTAAAACCGACTCGTTTGCATGGGGTTGCAACAACAATTAGAATTCTAGCATCCATCTGAAAGGGAGATGTCAAGTTATCCTCATTTCCACATTGTCATAGTGCAGATTCAAGACTGGATTAGGAAAAAAAAAAAAAGTTAAAATTTGAGAAGATCGCTTTGGCTTGTTGGCTGCCCTGTTGGCCCTCCCGGATCCAGGGTGATGAGGACGCTCCTGTCATTCTGTGCTGTCTGACTTCCTTCTGTGTTCTTTTGCTGAGTGTTTCCTAACCGCTTGATGTCTCTTTTGAAAGGTGGGGACCCAAACTGTATGCATTGTTCCAGATGCGTTCTTGCCAAAGCAGTATAAAGCAAATGTAACAGTTAGGAAGAAGGCTCCCTCCCTCGCTGGGTAAGTACAACTGGCCGCGGCAGCCAGCCCACCTCTCCGTGAGGCCTGCCACGCCTCTCCCCTGCCAGGACCCCATAAAACCCAAACCTGTGCATCCACAGCCCAGAGCCTTTAATCTCCTGGAGTGAATTCCCAAAGGAGCCCCCCATAGCAGCCTCTGCCATTACAGGTCCTAGTTCCACCGCTCCCCGTGCTTTCTCAGTTGTTTAACTCTCTTGGGCTTTCGGCCAATCAGGAACATCTTCCTCCCGTGTAATAATTTTGATGTCAGATGAAATGAGATTTTACCTGTGAACGATGTGAACCGATGGGACGTGCTACTGTAGACTGTTCTCTTTGGTGATGTGGAGTGTTACAGGGCAAGTCCCCACATAGGACACCACGTGGT